>NC_086101.1:134155674-134464285 GCF_963921235.1 Mobula hypostoma | reverse complement strand
TTAGTACAATTCCTGGAAGGTCACTGGAAATTGATCTTAAACCACTTGGGCCATTTCTCCAGGACTTTGCTGAAATCTCTTTGTGGACTATGTGAACTCACAGGTGCGTTCAAAGTGCACACACTCCCCATACAGTTGACAGAAGATTTTGTGGCTCTTCAGTTAACAAGGACCATTAAATCAAATGATTGCTCTGGAAGAGCTTAAAAGATATGTCAAATATTCATTCAGGTATTTATAGCTTCTGTCCCCATTGTCATGTCAGGCAGCAGGTACCAGCCTCCTGGTTTGTTTGGTACAAACATTTTTCTTCAACTTTCCTTTAATCGTTCTACCTTAAACTTGTGCCCTTTGGTTATAGATCACTTGGGTACAATACGATTAGCTGGCATTCCAGTTGACACTGCACTAACATTGGACATTATTGGTATTAACTAACAAAATCCTTTGAGTCTGGGCACTTAATCCACTTACTGACCCATTCCAGTTATTCAAAGGGTAATGAATAAACTTTGTGTAAAACCAGTCACCAATGTACTGAGGAATAGAGTGCAGAATCCAAAGTTATTCTGTCATTCTACACATTTTTGGGCAAGAGTACTTGTGTGAAGATGAGGATAGGCAGAAACATTAAAGAATAAGCTTTGTTCCTTGTTACTGTTTTAGGCACAAAATAAGACAAAAGAGAAGACTGGACCATTTTTACACAAGAATTTGATTTTTAACCACAGTGACTGTAGAAGAAATATTAATAATAAAAGCAGAAAATGTTGGAAATGCTCAAGCAGATCAGGCAGCACCTGTGGAAGTAAAGACATATTTGACGTTTTAGGTCAGATACCCTTTGCCAGAAACAGGGAAGAGCTTAAAAAGATTTCCAGCATCTGCAGTTCTTTTGATTTTCATTTACAGACAGATATTAATGCCTGTTTTAGCTCAGCATGAGCTCACAATTGATCGATATATTGATGAATTGCAGCACTAAATTGATGTATCATAACTTTGTGAGCCCGGCACCAATAAGTGAGTCATACCTCTGCAGTAAGTTAGCACTGCATGGGGATACATCGTGCAAGATGATATTTAGCTTCCAAGAGCAACGGAGTACCATTTGACAATATGGACAAAAATAGTACCATCTCAAACTGACTAACATTCAGTTGTGTTATCATACCCTAACAAACTGTAATTTGACTGATTTTCCATTGGAAATCACAAACTTTTGCAAAAGCTTATTGGAAAATCTACTGTATGGAAGGCATCGTTGCAGTATCTACAGCTTTTTGGTTTTCATTAGAGTCGTAGAAGAGTACAGCAAAGAAACTGGCCCTTTGGCCCATCTAGTCCATGCTGAATCATTTAAACTGCCTACTCCCATTGACCTGCACCTCCATATCCCGACCATCCATGTACCTATCCAAACTTCTCTGAAATGTTGAAATAAATTTTGCATGCACCACTTGCACTGGCAACTTGTTCCATACTCTCACGACCTTTTGAGTGAAGAAAATTCCCCTCATGTCTCCCTTAAACTTTTTGCCTTTCACTCTTAACCCATGACCTGTAATTGTAATTTTTCAGTGGAAAAACCCTGCTGGTATTTACCCCTATCTATACCCCTCAAAATTTTGTATATCTCTATCAAGTCTCCCCTCAAACTTCTACAGTCCTGACCTATCCATTGTGGGATTTTGCTTTCCTGTAAACAGCACAGAAAATGGTAGATAACAATTGCTTCTCAAAGGTTGCACAAAATTGCCAATTTTGTTCATGGTGTGCTTTGGCTGAGCAGACCACCCTGGGCATTGCAGCCTTGCAGGTCTGAATTGGTGGGGCGGGGGGGTGAAGGGAGGCACATTTGGAACCTAGGAAGCATCTGTCTCATTTGAGAGAGAACACAATGAGGAAAAATACAGCCAAAAAGGAAAGGTTCCTTGTCCTTATCTGAGCTGGAAAGACAGTGTAAACAATGAATCACTCAATCAGAGACATTTTTGTGTCTTTGCACGTCCACTGCTTGTGTGGTTCAAACAGCTATTATGGGATTGGAAGTTAAAGCTAAGTTCTTTTAAAGCATGATGGAGCATCACATCTCTATACATCTTTCATCACTTGATTCAAATAGTTAGGTCTGTACTCTGTCTTTCCAATACATAGCACAGCCTAACAAAGCAGTAAGGCCATGTTCATGAAATCCAAGCTTAGTCAAGTCAGAACTACTCTCAATATTGTGCTGTACATTGAATCCATAATGTGCAACTCATTGAAATAAGACACACGTTTTCCATGCAGCAATGCAGTTGTGATTTACTTTACTGGGTTCAAGTCTCAGCATCTTACAGATCAGAGATGTACTCCCTTCCCAAGCTGAGGCACAAATTTATTTCTTTCTGTCTATTATTCAAGACGGAAGGAGGCTGGCATTTGCTTTCCTATGGCAGCTTTCACAGTCTTAAGACATCCCAAAGCATTTCATAATGAAATATTCTTTTATAGTTAATCAACAATGAAATTAGGTATTCGCCAAAAATCAAAGAAGATTAGTCTATGAAACAAGAGATTCTGCAGATGCTGGAAATCTTGAACAACAAACTCACAAAATGCTGGAGGAATTCAACAAGTTGGGCAGTATCTATGGAAAGGAATAAACAATGGATGTTTTGAGCCAAGACCTTTTGCCCTGATGGGAAAGGAATGGGGCAGAAACCAGAATCAGGCTGGGGTGGGAGGGAAAAAGCTGGCAGGTGAGATCAGGTGAGGGGGAAGGTTGGTGAGTGGGGAGGAGAGCTGAAGCTTGGAGGGCAGGGGAACGTCGACTCAGACCTTGAGAGGCCTGTGTCGGGCATTTTCATGCCTTACAAGGCGCAAGGTGGAAGAAATAAAGGGTTGAAGAAGGAGGAATCTGACAGAAGAGCACAGTGTAGCATGGAAGAAAGGGAAGGAGGGGGATCAGAGCACAGGTATGGGCAGGTGAGAAGGAGTGGGAAGGTAACCGGTATGGAATAAGAGAAAAGGAAGGAAGGGGAAGAAGTTATCAGAAGTTAGAGAAATTGACGCTCCTGCCATCAGCTTGGATGCTATCCAAATGGAATATAAGGTGTTGTTCCTCCAACCTGAGTTTGGCCCAATTACGACAGTAGTGGAGGCCATGGACAGACTTGTCAGAATGGGAAGTAGAATTGAAAAGGGTGGCCACCAGTAGATGCTAACTTTTGTGGCAGATGGACCAAAATTGCCGCAAAGTGTTCCCCCATTCTGCATCAGGTCTCACCAATGCAGAGGAGGGCGCAGTGGGAGCAGTGTATACTATAGACGACTTCGACAGACTCGCAGGTGAAGTGCTACCTCACCTGGAAGAACTGTTTGGAGCGCTGGACGGTGATGAGGGACGAGGCATAGGGACATGTGTAGCACTCATCACGCTGGCAGGGATAAGCAGTAGGAGAGGGATGAGTGGACAAGGAAGTAATGTAGAGAGTGATCACTATGGAAAGCGGAGGGGAGTTGGGAAGGGAAGGAAAGAAAGATGGGCTTCGTGGCAGGATCCTGTTGGAAAATTCAGGGACTACAGAAAATGACGTGCTGGATACGGAAGCTCATGGGGTGGTAGGTAAGGACAAGGTACCCATTTGCTGTTGTACCAGTGGAGGACGGGCTAAGGACAGATGTGTGGGAAATGGAGGAGGTGCAGTGAGGATAGCATCAATGGCAATGGAAGGGGAAACCCGTTCTTTGAAAACAGAGGGCATCTCAGGTGTTTTAAGGTCTGTTTCAATGCTGTACACTAAAAACAGCGGCCCATGAGTCTGGATTCCAGCCTAGTAACTTAATCGTAACTCTCTTTCCTATTGCTTTCTACCCAGAAATGTATAGAGGAGGTCACAACGGAAGATTCAATTGTGTATATTTTCCGTTTATTTAAATCAACTGATTTCCCTCCCTTTGAGCTACTCATTTCCTGCCAGCCAGCACAATTATGGGAGAATTTACTGCCAGAAATTGGATTTTAAAGGTATGGCCCAAGATTCGCATTTTTCATTCACAATAAAACTAAGAGAAAACCCTGAACGGTCAGCAAAGAGACAATATTTAAGGCAGAGGTTTCCAACTTGGTGTGCATGGACCCCCTTGTTTAATGGTATTCATCCATGAGATAAAATGGGTTTGGAACCGCTAAGTTAAGGGGTCCTCAGGCTTCCACTGATGTTGAACTATGTTTCACACCCTTAGTTTGCACTGCTCAGCATATTTAAGAGTATTACAACATTTTCCAAGTTCTTTTTTTTTAGATTTCCATGCTATGGCCTTGACCACATCCTATACATCTCCTGTGTATAAGGTGACTCGCAGCATGGGGTTGGTGTATATATTCATGATCAGTTGGCAGTCAGGTACTTGGACGATTCCACACTTCTCTGTATTTTCTCTGACAGCCTGTTCTCAAGGTGTTCCACAATTACAGTCTCTGACCTCAACTCCATTGTGAACAGTACAGGTTCGGTGCACAAATCTAACTGAACAATACTACAGTTATTTTATTTTTTAAGCATTTGTTTTTCCAATTTTCTTGCAGATCACCCAAATGGTTATGATTGTTGCAGGCAGCACCTGTTTATCACAGCAGAAAAGGCTGAACTCCATCTTCCGGGCCTGTGTAAAACCCTTTATTGGTGTTTAATGATTGACTGCCAACATCAGCAAAAGTTCTTTTGACCATACCTGGGCCCTAAGCCCACTTCGCAGCCAACACCACTTCTTATTTCAAAGTGGGTTTTGGATTCTGAACAACACACAAAATGCTGGAGGAACTCAGCAGGCCAGGTAGCATCTATGGGAAAAAACACAGTTGATATTTCGGGCCAAAAACCTATGGCAAGACAATGAGAAAAAAAGCTGATGAGTAGATTTGAAAGGTGGGGGGAAAGGGAGAG
This sequence comes from Mobula hypostoma, assembly GCF_963921235.1. Lineage (NCBI taxonomy): Eukaryota > Metazoa > Chordata > Chondrichthyes > Myliobatiformes > Myliobatidae > Mobula > Mobula hypostoma. The sequence goes on along the minus strand of NC_086101.1, from coordinate 134,459,354 downwards.
AAAAACACAAGGTGATAGGTGAAACTTGGAAGGGGAGGGATGAAGCAAAGAGTTAGGAAGTTGATTGGTGAAAGAGACAGAAGACCATGGAAGGAAAAAAAAAGGTGGTGGGGGTAGGAGCACCAGAGGAAGGCGATGGGCTTGCAAGGAGTTAACATGAGAGAGGGAAAAGGGGATGGGGTATGGTGAAGGGGGGTGGGGGAGGCATTACTGGAAGTTTGAGAAATCGACATTCGTGCCATCAGGTTGGAGGCTACCTAAACGCAACTTAAGGTGTTATTCCTCCAACCTAATTGTGGCCTTATCATGACAGCGGAGGAGGCCATGGATGGACATATCGGAATGGGAAGTGGAGTTAAAATGGGTGGCTACTGGGAGATACCTCTTGTTCTGGCAGATGGAGTGTAGATGCTCGGCAAAGCGGTCTCCCAATCTACGTCGGGTCTCACCGATATACAGGAGGCCACACGCTGCCAAATCATATGTGTAAGCTTCACTAAAAGTAAAAATGAAACATACACATTCCCACAGGCTCCCATCTTTTTCCTTCAATTAGTGTTACAATTTGGAGCTACGAAGCACAAGAGTGGCAATGAGGTAGCTTTGAAAAGAATCCAGGACAACTACCTACCTGTTGAAACACAATCAGACTTTTTTCCCCCCCTCTGAGAGAGTTGAGAGGTTCAAGTTAAAAACAAGGAATTCATGGGTTTATAAACAGTGAGTACTGGGTGATAATAATCACAATTTTTTAAAAAAGCAGAAAAGACTGGCAACATTGGAAATATAGACACGTTTGATTTCACAAGAGATAATTGGATATTGTATACTGCGTGAACTGAGCAGTATTTTGAAGCAAATGAAACAGCCAGTGCGAGTTTTGCTGAGTGCCATAGGGGGAAGAGTATACAGTCGCTTAGATGTTTAATTGCTCCAACCCAACAAGCTGAAATGAGCTTTGCTGATCTCATGTAAGTAATGCAGGAATATTTAGAACTGAAACCATCACTAATTACAGAATGCTTTAGGTTTCATAAATGGAATCAAAAGGAAGGGGAGTCCATTTCAGCACATGTGGCTGAATTGAAGAAATTGTCTGAGCATTGTCAGTTCAATGATGGGTTTAATGATGCACTGAGCAATCATTTAGTTTGTGGACTCTTACAAGAAGGAATTTAAAAATAGCTCCTAATTGAAACATGACTTACATTTAAAAGTGCAGTTAAAATTGTTGCATCAATGGAAATAGCAGACTGAGACGCAATTGAGTTGCAGTCAGGAATGAAAGTAAACATAAACAAAATTATCTCTGGCCAAACAAATTGTGTTACCTTTGTGGCAGTGGCTCACCAGACCAATGCATGTTTAAAGGCGAAACTTGCAGAAAATGCAACAAAACAGGACACATACAAGGAGCATGTTTGGTGGACAAAAATAAAAGGATTGCACAGTGAAGAGAAAAAGATAAGATGTCAAGTTTCAGTTTCAAAAAGATCAATAATCTGCATGCTGTTGATAAAATATCTGATAATGATTAGAGTGACACAGGACTGAGTAGACTTGAGATTTACAATATGAAAACTAACAAGAGACTAGTAATATGGCTTAGATCAGAAGTGAATGACAAATTAATTGAAATGGAATTGGGCACTGGCTCCGCTGTTTCAATCATTCCACAAGAGTTTGAATGACATTTCAGAGTTACTGAACTGAAGCCTACATAAATCCAACGAAGAACTTATACTGGAGAAAAGGTAACTCCTGTGGGAATGACATTCCAACAATCAACAAGCTACATTGGGCTTGCAAGTAATAAAAACAGGAGGACCAGCATTGAGGGGTCATGATTGGGTGAGACAACTACAACTTGATTGGAGATCCATCCATCATTTACAAGCCTCATCTCCTGCAATAGAGACACAAAGTGAATTAAGAAAGATACTGCATGATGCCACAGCAGTGCTTAAGGCTGGCATTGGAAAACTCAAAATATCAGGGGTAAAATAATGTTAAATGAAAATGCCACACCCAAGGTTTACAAAGCCCATCCAGTTCCTTATACCACCCGTGATAAATTAGCTAGTGAGCTAAATCACATGGAGGCTGAAGGAATTCTTTCCAAGGTTGAGTAGAGCCCATGGGCAAAGCCAGTGATCCAGTAGCCAAGAAGAATGGGTCTGTCAGGATCTATGGTGATTTTAAAGTCACCGTCAATCTAGTACTGAAAGTAGATCAATGTCCTCTGGTCAGTATCGAGGATATCTTTGCAAATCTTTCTGTAGGAAAGCACTTCAGCAAAATGGATTAGCGGCAGATGGAGATGGAAGAAGAGTCCAAAATGTTTCTTACCATAAACATGCACAAAGGGCTTTATAGCTATAATAGGATTATTTTTGGAGTAGCATCTGCACCTGCACTTGCATTATGAAGGAGAGCTATGGATCAGGTGCTGCAAGGCCGCGTAGACACTCAGTGTTATATTTTCATTCCACAGAAGGGCGTTCTATTAACAGCAGCACAGATACAGCGATGGCTCTGTGTCTTGGAGGACACAATTACAACATCGAATTCAAGAAGACAGCTGATCATGGAAATGCTGATGGTTGTTCATTTACCTTTGAAAAAGGAAACAACTGAAAAATTTACAAAATAGTACACTCTTATTGGCATATTCTCCCTAATGCAAATCAAAAGTCTCTCTATAACCGCAGAAATGATGCAAAGAGAAACCAGAAAAGACCCCACACTGTCTCAGGTCGACATGGCCATCCAAAATGGCTGGAACGTGCAGCAGAAATTCTAGTTTCCCCCATTTTTACCAGTGCTGGGATGAACTTGCCCTTGACAGAGGTTGCTGCAAGTGGGGTTTGAGAGTTGTACCATCCAAGCTGAGAGCTGATGTGTTGGAGACAGTACATGTCTGACTTCCAGCAATCTCAGGAGAACACACCACACGAACACTGAAATCAGAAGCTTGCTAATTTCCACCTTGCATATCGCAGTGCAGCACACTCCATAACCACGTCAACACATTGATCAGTCGAGGAGAGCAGAGTCAATTGTTAGAGAAGAAAGGTGTCCAGAGCTGTCAGAGCCGCTTCTGCTGTCCCAGAGCTAACTCCTACAATCACCACTGAGGAGGATACAGAACCTGAGATTGTGTCACAGCCACAAGTCTTACCGGTGAAGCAGAGTGACCCCCCCCCCCCAGTCAGGATAGATATTATCCCATAGGAGTTAGAAATCCTCTACAGCGATTACATCTTTAGGCCTGAATGGGTTAATATAAAATTTACAATATGATGGACTTCTATATTGTTTACTACATTAATTACATATAAAATGTGGTCTGAACTTCACCAATATCACAATAATAGACAAACTCAATCTGTCTAATCTAATAACACACAAGCAATTGTCTTTCTTTTCATTAATCCATTCACAGTCTAGGTTCAAAAAAGTCTATGAACCTTTGGGTAATGCCTTTTACAAAAACTATTTGGAGTCAGATGTTCCATTCAATGAAATGAGATTGGAGGTGTGGGTTGTAGAGGTGCCCTGCCCTATAAAAAAAGACACAAAGTCAGGTGAGGACAGAGCCTGCTCTTCTCAAGAAAGACCTGTTCATGTGCACTATGCCTTGATTAAAACAACTTCCAGAGGACTTTAGAAGAATTGTAGAGATGCATGAAGCAGAAAAAGGCTACAAAAATATTTCTAAAGACCTGAGTGTTCATCAGTCTACAGTAAGAGAAATTGTCTACAAATGGAGGAAATTCAGTACTGTTACTACTCTTCCTAAAAATGGGCATTCTGCAAAGATCACACCAAGAGGACAACATGCAATGCTGAACGAGGTGAAAAAGAACCCAAGGGTAACAGCAAAAAACTTGTAGAATTCTCTAGAACTTGCTCAAGCCTCTGTTCATGTGTCCACTATCAGAGAAACACTGAACAAGAATGGTGTTCATGGAAGGACACCATGGAGGAAACCACTGCTCTCCAAAAAAAACATTTCTGCACATCTCAAGTTTACAAAAGACCACTTGAATGTTCCACAACACTTCTGAAACAATGTTCTGTGGACAGGTGAGACAAAAGTCGAATTTTGGCAGAAATGCACACCGCTATATTTAGAGGAAAAAGGGCACTGCACACCAACACCAAAACCTCATCCCAACTGTGAAGTATCGTAGAAGGAGCATCATAGTCTGGGCCTGCATTGCTGCCTTGGGGCCTGCACAGCTTGCAATCGTTAAAGGATCCGAAATGATTGACAATGATCCAAAACACGTGAGTTTATGAACACCAGAATAGTTTAAAAAGAATATTTGTGATTTGGAATAACCAAGTCAGAGTCCAGACCTTAACACAATTAAGATGCTGTGGCATGACCTGAAGAGGGCTGTTCATACAAGGTATCCCAGAAATACTGATGAACTAAAACAGTTTTGTTTGGAGGAATAGTCTAAAATTCCTCCTTGCCATTGTGCAAGCCCGATCAGCAGCTACAGGAAACGTTTGGTGGAGGTTATTGCTAAATGAGGTTCTACCAGTTATTAAATACAAGGTTCACCTACTTTTTCCAGCCTGGACTGTGCATGATTAAAAAATGTGTTCAATAAAACCATGAAAAGTACAATGAAAAGTACATGAAAAACATGAAAAGTATGTTATTAGTTTAGGCAGATTGTGTATGTCTATTATTATGACTTAGATGAAGATCAGACCACATTTTATGAGTAATTAATACAGAAAACCAGGTAACTGCAAAGGGTTCACAAACTTTCTTGCAACTGTATATATTTGAGTTGAGATGCACTCCATATTGAGTTGGAGTTTATAGCTAAGCAGGGAGCAGAGTTGTGTGTTTAATATTTCAGTAATATTTGAGTAAGATTGTTAAAATACTGTTGTTTAAATAATTCATTATGGGTTATATATAAAGGTATATGAATGGCATATATCATGATGCTACCGCGTCATATGTGCACGCCTTGCTAAAAGTAAAAACTAAATGTATAGTTCTCCCAGGCTCCCATCTTTTTCTTTTAATTAGTTTTGTGTTAAGGAGTTACAAAACATAACACATACCCCACACATCTCGTTTTTCTACTTCCTACCCAAGATCTGCAAACCTAACTGTTTTGGTAGGCCCTTTTTTTTTCTGCCTACTCCTGCTCCACTGAGCTTGTGTCCACATAACTCAACTCCACTTTATCACTCTTGATTCAGTCACTTCACATGGTCTCCATACTTCAGAACTTTATACCTGTACTGCGAGGCCTCTCTGTGTAACTACACTCCATAGTGCCCTGCCATTCACAGTATATGGCCTGTCCTCATTTAACTTTGCAAAATGTATTACTTCACAGTTGTCTGAGTTAAATTTCATCTGCCAGTCCCTTACCAAATTTTCCTGTTGATCCTTGCAGCACGTGAATTGGCCTTCAATCTGAAAAACAACCATCCACCTTCTACCACCAAGCCAACTTTGTATCCAGTTTGACTACTTACCCTGGATGTGGAATCTTGTCAAAGGCCAAATGTGTGAGACATAATTTCACACACATAAAGCAATGCTAATCAGTTCGTATCTTTACAAATCCTGCCCCTTCAGATCCCTTTCAATAGCTTTCCTATTGACCTGTGGTTCCCTGTTTCACTCTTGCTGCCCTTCCTAAATAATGGCACATTAGTTATCCTCTAATCCTCCAAAACCTCACCTGTGACTAACAATGTTACAAAAACCTTTGCCAAGTTTCCAGCGTTCTCGTCTGTTCCTTCCCATAACATAGTAAGACACACCTGAACAAATCTCTAATGCCCCCTTCTGTGTAATGTTGATATGCTCCAAGATATCACTGTTTCCTCCCCTGAAGTGACTAGCTTTGAGGTACAAGCTCAAAATCCCACCATGGTAGCTGGTGAATTTAAATTCAATAAAAAGAAATTTTGGAAAAAAAGTGTAACTATTGAATCATTGTGAAAACCCTTCTCGTTTATTATTATCCTCCAGAGAGGGAAATCTGCTGTCCTTTCCTGGTCTGGTTAATATAGAACTCTCGATTCAGTAATGTGGTTGACTCCTAAATGACTTTTCAGATCAAAGACAGTTGGAGATGAGCAGTAAATGCTAAGTTCCTCCCTTAGGTAAATTAAAACAAGCACTATGTAATTGATTATTTAACTTCTTTCTAGAATGACAAAGCAAGCTTCTCATTCAAGGGCAATTGGGGATGGGTACTAAATATTCACCTAGCTGGTGGCATTAACAATCAATGCAAAATATTTAAAGTTATTTTATCATAGAAATATATTTCAACTGCACTGGCCCAGCTTGATTCTGTAACCATTATAGTCAAGAGAGCAACCAGGACATCAATCTTCCAACGAAGACACTATGCTGCAGATGCTGGAGCCTGGAGCTAAAAACAAACTGGAGGAAGTCAGTGAGCCAGGCATCAACTGTGGTAACAGGGGAAAACTGATACCTCTGGCTGAGACCCTACATCAGGATTGAGAGTGCAGAGCCAAGGTAGCTAGTTTAAAGAGATGGAGGAGGAGGAGGCAGGAGCTGTCAGGCGAAAGGTGGAACCAGGTAAGGGGGGAATGATGGACAGGTAGGGAGAGGGGAGGATGGAAGTAGAGACAGAGGCTGGAAGGTGATGTGGAGAAAACAATGGGATGCAGTTACAGATTCTGATACGTAAGGAAGGTGATAAGTGGAACCAGATAAAAGAGGGGAAATGAGCAGGTGGAACTAGTTAATGGGGAGGGAGGACTGTGGAGTGGTCTCAAAAAAATAGGGGGCAGGGTGAGTGAGCTTCAGGAGGAGAGAGAAAGGAACATGGGGATATAGTTTACTTGAAACTGGAGAATTCAGTATCCACTGGGTTGCAAACCACCCATGTAGAATATGAGGCGCTATTCTTTTAGATTGCTTTCAGTGTCATCCTGGCAGTGAAGGAGACCAAGGCAAGATAGGCTAAAGTAGGAATGAGAAGAGGAGTTGAAATGTCATGTAACCAGGAGCTTAAAGTGGTCATTGCAGACAGTGCACTGACTCAGTAATGTGGTTGCCTAGTCTGCACTTAGTTCCGATGTAGAGGAGGCCTCACTCCTGCACATCTTAATACAACAATCATGGTTAGAGATGGTGCATGTGAATTTCTACCTCACCTGTAAGGCTGGTTAGGTCTCAGGATGTGGCGAGGGAGGAAGTGAAGAGACAAGTTATGGTTGCAGGTGAAAGTGCCTGGGAGGGGCAAGGCTGGATGAGTGAATCAGGGCTGAGCTTCGCTCATTGGGTCTCCCAACCCTTCCCTCGCTCGTACCATCTGTCCATTATCCAGACATCCCACCTCTCCCAGAAGTTCCGGGAGTCTCCCGTGTATTAATAGTGGCTCCCTGATGCCCGCAAATTATATACAATATTCCAGAAATCAATTTTTTTGAGAGCGACCACGAGAGAGAGCGAGAGAGAGCTAGAGAGCGCGCTAGAGAGAGCGAGCGCGAGAAAGACCCCAAGAGAGAGCGAGTGAGCGAGCGTGTGAGTGAATGCGAGAGAGAGAGAGAGAGAGTGCCCCATGGGAGAGCGTTCCAAAAAAAGAAAATATAAAACATACTTCACCCCAGACTAAAGTGTACCCCTGCCTAATAGGGTTCAAAAATAATGACAGTGTTGCTCGCTGCGCTGTTTGCAACAGTGACTTCTATTGCCCATGGTGGGTTAAGACTGTAAAAGACATGTTGAGGTGAGTTTAACAGGTGTCATTCGTTCATTAGCATAGCTAACGTTATTTAAACTAGCTGGCTAGCTGCTAAGGAGCTACTCTATTGCAGACATCCCACCTCTCCCAGAAGTTCCGGGAGTCTCCCGCAAATTGATGGTGCTACCTCCCTGAAATGAGTTTTTGCAGGGTGGGATGTCTGCATTATCCCTCCCTTAACTGGTCTCAATTTTCACTTTCCTGTTCATCAGATTCTGTAATCTGCAGCCCTTAATTGTTCCCCAGTATCACTTTCTACCTTTACCTTCCCGCTATCTGGCTCCACATGCCAGCAACCCCCTCCTCAACTGGTTCCATCCTTCACCTGCTAGTTCCTGCCTCACCCCTACCACATCTTTTTACAGTGGCCGTCTCCCCACCCCCCCCCACACTCTCTCTCCTGATGCAGTGTGCTGATTTAAAACATCAAACCTCTCTCTGCCTCCACAGATGCTACTCAGCCTGCTGAGTTCCTTCAGCAGTATTTAGAAAATTTAGAAAATTTGTAAACAAATTTGTAAATTTGAAAATTCAACCGTGTTTTAAAGCACAGAAATATGTGGGTCTCCAGTCACTTGGTTTGCACCCAAAGAATGTTCACACATTGAGAAGACACGCTACTAATACAAAACACACTATCCATTACTCCGGTCAACATCATTCTAAGGGTCACACGCTTCAGCCTATTGATCACATAAAAACTGTGATATTTTTACACTTTTCCTCAAGGAGACCCTCAATATGTTCCTAGAAATATTGAGAAATACATTGACATCCCCTTCAATTACTGACATCTTCAGGGAAAGTCCTTGCAAGTATTTCTTCTTACATAGTCCCTCTCAGTAATTCTTTGTAACTCTCTGCCCCCAAGGGCGGAGGAGGCCAGATCATTAGACAAATTTACGGTGGAGATACTTGGGCTGTGGGGGTGGGGGGGTGGTGTTTCGGGGCCTACTAATGCTCCTATTTTCTTACATTCTTGTTTTGATGATTCTGTGTTTTTCAGATGAGGCCAATCTGGGAACTGCTGATTCTTTCCAGATGTGGCAAGTACTGGCTGAAAGGTCGTTGTGAGGTGCCCACTCTTTATGTCTCATATGTAAGGTCTTTATGTGTTCCCAGTGTATGGATCTGAGGTTCCCAAACATTCCTTCTCTACTTTAAGCCATTATGGGCTGGTGTTGCCCAAAAGGCAGTGGGAATGTTGCACTTTTTCCAAGGAAGCTTTACGCTTATTCTTGAATCTTATCGTCTGAGCATTTGGTAATCTCTTCCTACATCAGATCTTGGAGCAGGAAGTGTGTTTTGGGAATATGCTGCCAGAGACTTGAACATCTGGCCTGTCCAACATGCCAAACTAAATGTAACAAGGGCCACACTACTGGGGTGATAGTTTCAGCAGAGGATACAAAAGGTTGGTTTGCTTCCTTTTCCAGCATTAGTGGTATTTCTCAGTGCAGTCCAGGCCTTGGAAGTATCGGAGGGCAGAGATCACTGCTGCCCTACAGAGCAGGAGTTTAATGCTTAGAGTAAAGTCCTGTTCTTCAAATACAATTTCCCTTCATCTCTTTATATGTATATATCCAATGCTGAATAAGTGGGACAGTTGACATTATGAGTGACAATCAGCATGGCTTTGTGTGGGCACATCATGTCTTAAAAAAACGATCATTTTTTTAAGGAAATGACAAAGATGTTTGATGGTAAGGCATTAGACATTACCTGCATGAACCTTAGTAAGGCATTTGATAAGGTCCTTCTGCCCTGTGGGGGCGTGCTTTATTCTGATGGTCAAAAATCACTTCCATTGTAATTGGTTAGTTTAGAAGCTGCAGCTGCTTTTCCCATTGGATATCTGCTTAGTGTCCAGTTTCAAGTATCCTGGGTATTCAAAACAGCACGTGGAAGGGGCTTGCTCTCTTCTTCCTTTGTTTAAGGCAGGGATGCACATTCTGACTGGGAGGGCACGCTCTGCATGCACTTGTAACTAAATGTGTTTAGTGAATACATGATTGTTTATTGAATACTCAGCTTTGTAGTGTCTGTAACTTGCTCAACATGAATGTTTGGTCAAATTTTTACTGTTTGTAAATAAATGATTAATATAGCTATTCACAGCGAGTGCCTTCTGTATCACTTGCCAGACCCAAGAACCTGATCCAACGTTACACCCTCGTGGTAGGTTGATTCAGAAGATAAAGATGCATGATATGCAGAGTGAATCTGGATTCAGGGTTGACTTGCTATGTTCTATGCCCCACAAAGATCAGTATTGGGGCCTCTGTCATTTGTGGAATATATTAATAATTTAGATGACAATGTAAATGGATGGATTAGCAAGTTTATGGATGACACCAAGCTTTGTGGTGTTGTGGAGAACATATAGGACTATCAAAGGACACAGCAGGGTATAGATCAGTTACAGATATGGGCAGAGAAATGGCAGACAGGGTTTGATCTGGACAACTATGAGGTGTTGCACTTTGGGAGGTCAAATGAAAGGAGAAGGTATACAGTTAATGATAGACTCCTTAATGGCACATGATACAGAATAATCATGGGGTCTAGGCCCACAGTTCATTGAAAGTGGCTATGTAATTGGTTAGGGTTGTGAAGAAAGAAAATACTATGCTTGCCTTCATTGGTAGGGATGACGAGTACAAGAGTCTGCAAGTAATGCTGCAGCTATATAAAGGTTTATTCAGACCACACGGGAGTATAGTGTGTGCAGTTCACTGGAAAGATGTGGAGACTGTGCAGAGAGGGTGCAGAAGAGGTTTACTAGGATTTTGCCTGGATTAAAAGGCATAAGCAATAAGGAATGGTTCGACGTACTCAGGTTGTTCTCCCTGGAGTGATGGAAGCTGAGGGAAGATCTGACCGAGCAGCTTTTTTAATTACGAGAGGCATATTTTCTTTTCTTCAGAGTAGAAATTTCCAACACCGAAGGATATATGTTGAAGTTTAAAGAACGGAAATTTAAAGGCGATGTCAAGTGCAAAGCTTTTTTTTAATGCAGAGAGTGATGGGTGCCTGGAATGGGTTAGCAATGGTAGTCATGGAATCAAGCAGTTTGGAGTCTAAGAGGCTTTTAGATAGACACATGAATATAAAGGGAATGGAGGGATTTGGAGGTTACAGAGGAGAATAAGCTGGCATCAGAATTGGCACAACATTGTTGACAGATGCTTGTCCCGTGCTATACTACAAGTGTGCTCAAATGATAAGTTCTGCAGAATCACTAGCGACATGGATGGGCACACACACGGACACACAGACACAGGAAAATCCACATTTTGGAGTGTTAACAAGTTTCACAATCTCACAGACAGCCCTACAGATTCAAAATCTTTTAAAGTTTTAATTTCTTACTTGATATTATCCAGCTGTAATATCTGTAATATGTGTAATATGTGGAATGTGTAATATGTGTAATATCCAGCTGTAATATCTGTAATATGTGCCAGGCAGGCAGAATTCAATATGTGATGTTCTCTGATCTTTATTACTCTGTGTCCAGCTTGCTCTCCTCGTTCATTTGAATTTTATGTATAAAAACTTGACCAGCTAGTCTCCATCTCAGCAACTGTTTAAAAGTGAGTTCTAGGTTTCTGTTCCTTTACGTCTAGGCGTGCTTTCTAAAACCAACTCTGACTGGTCTGGCTCCAGCTTTAATGTTCTGGACCTTCCCACCGTTGAAAATAATTCTCTCTATTCACTCAATTGGTTCTCTTTAATTTTTCCACATTCAAGGCCATTCAGACATGTACACTTCATTCGTTACCACTCTGATGAATCTGTGTTCTCATTACTAGCAAAGCTTTCCCAAAATGGATACCTGCAGAGAGTGCAGTACAACTCTTGCAAAACTTCCACCCCATAGCAGTCCCTGACCCACCTTCTAATCTATTATTAAACTGCATTGTAACTATGAACAAATTTGCTCCCTAGTGTGATGGCTCCAATTCATCACCTCAAATCAATTCAACAACCTGTTTTAAAACACATGGGTCTCTACTCTTTGGCAGTGGCACCTAGAGAGGTATCCTGAGGTTGCTGGTATCACAATATTTCTCTCTCAACCAATTTCACTTGATTTCCAGGCCATTTATTGCAAAGCTCTTGGAGAAGCTTGCTATGCAGCTATTTTCTAGCTTACAACCATGACCACATTCCAGAAAGTGCATGTAAACGGTTTTACATACAATAGTTCGCAGGCACCATTCTGCAATTACATGTGACAAGCCAGAAGGAACACAGAAGTCCAAGGTGACTTTTAACATGTCTTCAGCTTCAAATCCTGCCTCAGAACACATCAGCCTGTTATAGCAGGAATGAAATGAGCATGCACGTATAGTCATCTCAGGACACCCACTTTAAATAACCTTCAAGTGTCTCCAGTCAGACATCAACATACTTACCGAAAGCAAAGAGTACAGAATCAACCAGGAAATCATGGTACTTGAGTCCTTCAAAGACGTAAAACAAAGACAAACTCCTTTGTCAGTTGTACAATTCCCTGAAGTGTTGTTCTTTTCCTTTATCTTTACGTCAAATCCTGTTCTAATCAAATTCTTCGTTTAAAAAACTGCACTTATGTTCGATGAGAGAGCAATTCCAAAAAACGGCAGCTGAGAAAGAAAATGGCTGGAGTGCACTTTTGGAACTGGACGCCCGTAGAAAAAACAATTGGAAGCCGGTACATAAGGTGACCTGTTTCCACACTCAAAACAACTCCGGTGAAGTATCGGACCTGGATCAATCATGGGTTCAATGAAAGTCAGTAAACCTCTGCAGAGGTGAGACTGCCCACTTGGAAACGAACGCTCTGCTAATTTACTGTGAAGTGGTTTTCCTGAATACGACCTTGGGGCTTTAATCACAGGTCACATTCCTACTTTGGCTGCTCCCATGTCCACGAGGAAACAAACACAAGCCCGCAGCTGGGCACGGTAAAAAAAGAACAAAAGCTAAACAGGAATAAACTTGACTCGTTGCGACGCCAGCATGGTTCTGTTAGTAGCATCTCTCGCTACTGAGGCCAGGTTTGAGGACCGAACAGCCACTCCAGTGTAGTGCTGATGAGCTGCTACAGCACCAGAATCACAAGAGATGTCAAAAAGCTCTTATCTACATCCTTGTAAACAATTGCATGACGCTATTTCAATAAACAGACTCTGTAGGAAGTTCTTCTCAGTCACCTTGGCCAATATTTATCTCTGATTCAACAACAGTTTTACAACGTGGAAACAAGCCCTCTGGCCCAACCGGTTCATGCTGACCAAAAAAAAACCCATCTACGCTGGTCCCATTTGCCTCCGTGTGCATCGAAACCATCAGAAAACATACTGTCCTGTCACCACACTGAGCTTGCTGTAAATTGGATACTGCACGTCCCGCATCACAACTCTGCCCACATTTTGGACAATGAGCACCTTGGCTTGACAGACGCTGTACAGGCGGTCGGGTAAGGATGCAGGGCTCCCCATTTATAGACAAGCTGACTTACACAATTGTGATTTCACGCAAATTCTCCCATATATTTTTAGAAGTATTGTTCAAGATAATAAATTTCATGGTATTCAGTAAAGATTGAAAACAGTATATGCTAGATTAATAATTATAGGTAGTGTTAGGGTGTATAATAAATGAAATTAAAGAATTGTAGCAAGTGTATGTAGAATGATCCAACATAGAAAATGGATATTTATGACTTGCAGAGAGTTCTCAGGAACAGAACTCTTACTGAACCTGGGGACTGCTGCCATGGGTAGACCCTGTGAAACCATTTTCTTTTAACTGGGCGAGATTAGGAAACATTGTCACTGGTGGGAAATCAGCATTCTGGTCTGAGAAAAGGAGAAATACCTTTATTCTTGGGACACAGGAATCTTTGAAACTCTCGGCCCAGAGGGCTGCAAGTGCTCGGCTGTTGCAAATCCGTCTCCGTAGTCATGGGTTGTGCTGATCAGGGAACAAGTGAGGCTGGAGTTTGGCCATTATCGCACTGAATGGCTGGGTGAGCCAAGGGGCTTTACACTGCAACCCTCCTTTGGTTTATTAGACCCAGCAAAGCTGACTGGATATCTCCTTGGACATGACATCAGACCTTCTGGTTCCAGCTGATCCACCCAACAAGCACAGGCTGCTTGCATTCCTCAGAACAAATGGGGAGAGGATAGACTTATGCCTGTGATCATCCTTATGGGCACTAAGCCTTTATGTATAAAACCTCACAGTAAAATAAAGTATATCCTGTTGGTTCATTACAGAGAGCCAACAGATCAGCACCTTTATTTGATACTTGGCTAGTTTTGAACAGTTTGGTTGTGATAATAACTAACCACAATTAGAGCCTTCAAAAGGAATCAATTAAAATGTTTTTTTTAAAAACTCCCTTGTTGAAATCCAGAGCAATACCCACAAAATGCTGGTGGAATCAACAGTCGACATCCTGGGCTGAGACGCTTCATCAGGACTGGAAAGGAGTAGCACTGAAGCCAGAATAAGGTGATGGGAGGTGAAGGAGTACAAGTTGACAGGTGATAGGTGAAATCTGGTGGGTGGGGAGTGAGGGGGCTGATGTGAAAGTCGGGAGGGCTGAAGAAGGAATCTGATAGGAGAGGACAGTGAGCCATGGGAGAAAGGGGCATCAGAATGATGGGCAGGTGAGAAGAAGGGGTAAGAGGGGAGCCAGAATGGGGAACAGAAAAGGAGAAAGAAGACCCTGGAGATTAATCTTTCAAACATCTGGTCTCCGGCTAAGCCTGGGTTTGCATGCTTGATGTTACACAGCCTGCTGTCAGACAGCCAGCCTCAATCCTCAACTTCTCTGGGACTTTTATCCTCCTCCTGGTTCCTCTCATCCTTATGCTCATTGCCCCCCCTTGATAAACACCTATCCCCTTACAGAACCTTCCCTTCAACAATAAGGCCCTATCTCACCTCAGCATGTACCTATTACACAGGAGGACCCAAGAAGCAATTCTAAAAAGACAATCTTAGCTTCAGGTTTGCTAGATTTGAGCAGCTAAACTTGAGGCCCAAGTCCCGAGTCATCCTGAGTAATATTTCAGGGACACAGCCTGCTATTTGAAATAGTCCTCATTATTTTCTGTTCTGAATGTACCTACAATAGTAGCAACATTACTGCAGGTTGCACAATTTGTGGCAAAGCTATTTTGGACTTCCTCAACCTGGAGCATCCCACTGTCACCAGAACCCTCTTCTACTTCCCCACCCTTCGAAGGAAAACATTGCACAACGACAATAAACTGTCAAAACTTAATTTCAGGCCACATCACAAACATTTTCACACATCTCTTTTGCAGTCTGCCACGTTTCATTTAATTTTCAAGGTGATGTCAGGCGCAGGACCTTTGCACCAAGACAGCAGATGGTTTACCCCATGATTCCCATCAGTTCTACCACTCATGAGCGTATTAGGGCCATTTTACAATGGCAAATCAACCTACTGACCGGCATGTATGTGGGATGTAAGAGGAAACTGGACAGCCAAAAGGAAATGCGTGTGGTCACGGAGAAAAGCTGAAAACACCCCACAAACAGAGACAGAGGTCAGGATAGAACCCAGGTGCGTGGAGCTGCAGCAGCTCAGCCAGCTGCTCCCGAGTGTCACCCCAACCTTCTCTCCCAGATTCTACCTCCTTATGTTGAGACTTTAGAAACACCAGTGAGGCCTCACTTAGAGTATTGTGAGCAGTTTTCGGCCCCTTATCTTAGAAAGGATGTACTGAAACTGGTGGAAGTTCAAAGGAAGTTCACGGAAATGATTCGAGGATTGAATGGCTCATCATATGATGGCTCTGGGCCTGTATTCACTGGAATTCAGAAGAATGAGGGGTGACCTCATTGAAACCTACTGAATGGTGAAAGGCCTTGATTGAGTGAATGTGGAGAGGATGTTTCCTCTGGTGGGAGAGTCTAAGACCAGAGGACTTAGCCTCAGAATAGAGGGGTTCCTTTTAGAATGGAGATGAGGAGGAATTTCTTTAGCCAGAGACTGGTGAACCTGTGGAATTCTTTTCACAGGCAGCTGTGGAGGCCAAGTCTTTATGTATATTTAAGACAGAGGTTGATAGATTCTTGATTGGTCAGGGCATGAAGGGATATGGGGAGAAGTCAGGAGATTGGGGCTGAGAGGGAAATGGATCAGCCATGATGAAATGGCGGAGCAGACATGATGGGACAAATAGAAACATAGAAACATAGAAAATAGCCTAATTCTAAAATAGCCTAATTCTGCTCCTATATCTTATTGGAATGTCCAAGTATATTTGCTTCCACAACAACCTCAATTAACATAACACCTTTAACATAACATCCAAATGCTATTGGACAGAAACAGATACGGAATCTTTTGAGGGGGAAAAACCAGGGCAGAGGAAAAAGAATCCCATAGGAGAAATTGGTGGAACATAGAATAAAGGGAATAGGGGTGAGGAAGGGAAATGAAAGGAGGGATGTGTGAGTGATGGGCTGATTGAAAGAGGGTGAGAGGGGAAGGAATGAGGTGATGGGTCCAGTGGGATAAAGGAAAAACAGCAGGGGCATAGGGAAGTGGTTATTGGAAGTTAGAGAAACTAATGCCATGATACTCCTATCAGATTCTATCTTCTTCAGCTTTTTGTCCCTTTCACATATCACCTTCTAGCTTCTTGCATCATTCCCTCTCTCCCCTCCCTCACCAGAATCCACTTATTAGCTGCCAGCTCTTGCTCCACCCCTTCCCCCCTCCCACCTTTTTATACTGGTACCACCCCTCTTTCTTTCCAGTCTTGACAAAGGGCCTTGACCTGAAATGTTGACTGTTCATTTCCCTCCATGGACGCTGCCTGACCTGCTGAGTTTCTCCAGCATTTTGTGTTACTCCTCATATCACAAGATCACAAGACAAAGGAGCAGAAGTAGGCCATTCGGCCCATCGAGTCTGCTCCGCAGCTTCCCCATGAGCTAAACTATTCATCCATCTAGTTCCAATTTCCGGCTTTTTCCCCAAATCCTTTGATACCCTGACTAATTAGATACCTGTCAATCTCCTCCTTAAACACCCTCAATGATTGGGCCTCCACAGCTGTATGTGGCAACGAATTCCACAAATCCACGACCCTCTGGCTAAAAAAATTTCTCCTCATCTCTGTTTTAACTGGGTACCCTCTAATTCTAAGACTATGGCCTCTTGTCCTGGACTCACCTACCAAGGGAAACAACCTTTCCACATTTACTCTGTCCAACCCTTTCAACATTCAAAATGTTTCTATGAGATCTCCTCTCATTCTTCTATACTCTAATGAATACAATCCAAGAGTCGACAAACGCTCCTCATATGTTAGTCCCTGCATTCTAGGAATCATCCTCGTAAATCTTCTTTGAACTCTCTCCAACATCAGCACATCCTTTCTAAGATAGGGGGCCCAAAACTGCACACAGTATTCCAAATGAGGTCTCACTAATGCCCCATAGAGCCTCATCAACACCTCCTTACTCTTATACACTATTCCTCTTGAAATGAATGCCAACATAGCATTCACTTTCCTTACCGCCGATCCAACTTGGTGGTTAACCTTTAGGGTATCCTGCACGAGGACCCCCAAGTCCCTTTGCACTTCCGATTTTTGAATTTTCTCTCCACCTAAATAATAATCTGCCCGATTATTTCTTCTTCCGAAATGTACAACCGTACATTTGTCAACGTTGTATCTCATCTTCCATTTCTTTGCCCACTCTCCTAAACTGATTAAGTCTCTCTGCAACCTTTCCGTTTCTTCAACATTTCCTGCTCCTCCACCTATCTTGGTGTCATCCGTAAATTTAGCCACAAAACCACTTAATCCATAATCCAAATCATCGATATACATCGTAACAAGAAGCGGCCCCAACATCGACCCCTGTGGAACACCACTAGTAACCGGCAACCAATCAGAATAGGATCCCTTTATTCCCACTCTTTGCTTTCTACCTATCAGCCAATGCTCCACCCATTTCAATATCTTTCCTATAATTCCATGGGCTCTGATCTTATTAAGCAGCCTCATATGCGGCACCTTATCGAAGGCCTTTTGAAAATCCAAATACACAACATCCACAGCCTCTCCCTTGTCAATCTTATTCGAGATTACCTCAAAAAATTCCGATAGGTTGGTGAGACAGGATCTTCCCTTTATGAAACCATGCTGGCTTTGGCCTATCTTGTCATGCACCTCGAGGTATTTCATAACCTCGTCCTTGAAGATTGACTCCAATATCTTTCCAACTACCGATGTCAGACTAATAGGTCTATAATTTTCTTTTTGCTGCCTCCTTTCTTTCTTAAATAACGGAACTACATTTGCGACCTTCCAGTCCTCCGGAACCATGCCAGAGTCTATTGATTCCTGGAAGGTCATTTCCAATGCTTCCACAATCTCCAAAGCCACCTCCCTCAGAACCCTTGGGTGCACCTCATCCGGACCGGGAGACTTATCTATTCTCAGTCCACTTAGCTTCCCAAGCACTTTCTCTCTAGTAATCTTGACTGTACCTAATTCTATTCCCTGATACCTCTGGCTATCAGGTATATTGCTCATGTCTTCCACTGTGAAGACTGATGCAAAATACTCATTCAGTTCCTCCGCCATCTCTTTGTTATCCATTATAATTTCTCCAGCATCATTTTCAATCGGTCATATGTTAAGCCTTTCATTCAGTATGTGGGATCATTTCTGCGATCCTCCTCGATCCCGCACGAGGGCCAGCACACCCTTTCTTAGAAACGCGGCCCAAAATGGCTCACGATATTTCACCACTGAAAGGAGTATAATATGCTGTGGCTCAGGTTTAAGTAGTCATCATCCACCTCACTGGAAGAAGCCACCTTTGTGAATCTGTGTCACTCTCTGGGACCCAGTCCTCACCGGTGGGACACTTGCATAATCACTGCAAACTACTGGCCACCGCTGGACTTTCAGCCTAAGGACAGGAACAGAGATGCCCCCAACCCCAGCCTGTGATCCCAACCCTTTATAGACTTATTAAAAGGGGGCAGGCAGAGGCTACTCCATGTAAAAACTATAAAATGGTAGACAATCACAGGACAAGAGGAGGCCATGATGCTCAGGTGAAGTATAGGTGAACTGCTACTGTTGTACAGATTACAAGAAGACAGGAGCAAGTTAAACTGTGGCTCTCACAATATTAGCACATTAGGGGCATTGCAGCTTGATCTGGGGGCTCCAATGCAAAGGATCGCCAGCAGCTGCAGAGTGTTGTAAAGATTCATCACAAAGACAGATCTCTCCACCACTGAGGACATCTTCAAGCGGGGACTGCATCCATCACTAGGGACCAACAAAATCTGGGACATGCCGTCTTCTTATCGCCACCACCAGAGAGGAGCCTTGAGGACACACACTTAACATTTTAGGAACAGCTTCTTCCCCTCTGCTGTTGGATTTCTGAATGATCCATGAACATGTACACACTGCCTCATTCCTTTTTATGTCCTGTTTATTAACTTGTGATCTATAGTAATACTATGTCTTTGCACTGCACTGGTACTGCAAGACAATACATGCCACGATATGCAGTCAGTGATAATGAACCTGATTCTGATTCACTTTTTTGCTGCAAGTGAACACTGTCAGTTTAATTCCCACCCTTTCCCTCGATGAAGAGAAAACGTAAGGAGTCCACAAAAAGGCCACCATTCAGAGAGATTGTGGCCAATCAGATCTTCAGTCACAATTCCTGATTTTCCTGTGTGCAAGAGAAATAGAAGCCTGAGTAGGATATTCAGCCCCTCATACTTGCTCCTTCATTCAATTAGGTCACAGCTGATCATTTGCTACTTTGTCCTTTTCTGCACTAACCTCGTATCCGTCAATATCCTTATTATCCAAAATCAAATCTATTGATTTTGGTCACGTATGCACAGTAACACTTGGTCCCCTCGGACAGAGAACTGCAGAATCACAATGGAAAGTAAATAGATTTAAATTACAGGCTCAGGACCGAGGCACCTCTTCCATAACTTCTTGCAAATTTATACCTGTGGCCTGAAGCTGCTGGCTTGCCAGGTTGTATGTTTGTGCTTTTTCAGCTCTGCATGAGACAGAGAGTTTCGAACAAAGTCCACATTTGAAGTTGGGTAATCCTAGATATTACCTACTGTGATAACCCAATCCTTTTTTAATGTATTTCGACTTGCCTCTGTTACTAGCTCACTGACCACTGCCGTAAAGTCTCTGACAAGATTAACGAATACGTAAACATTCTGTTGCTGCTTCGAATGTGCAATTCAATGTTCAAACTCAGCTTGGTTTAAGAGGCCAGCACCAAATTCTGGGGAATAAATATGAAGACATTTTAATTCTGAAAAGATCTGTACAGTGAATCTCCAGTACTGAAATCTTCCCCTCCCACGCTGCACTGAAGATTCATTGGGATGTTTCCTGGATCTGAGTGCAGGCCATACCCAGGTTATGAATAATGGGCACTGCTTCATACAAATGAGATACCATAATATTATTCAATTCTTAAGTCTGACCTATATACTTAAATATGCTTCTATGAATGGCAAAACTAGTTTCCTCTCTCTTTCACTTTTAGTAATTGTCCTTTCTTATCTGTTTTACGTGCTGTTAAGGTGTGGTTAAAATTTTGAGTGATTTTTTAAATATTTCCCAATTCACAGACAAATCAACTCATGGATTTTGGTCTAAAGGAACCCATTCATTACCTGCAGGCACTAGGAAGGATTGGTTAGGCTGGGTTGACTTTCTTTGGAGCAGAGAAGGATGATGGTGACCAAATAGCGTTATGTAAATTAATGAGGGAGATGGATGGGTTAGATTGTAAAAACCTTTTTACCTTGTGGGCGCCTTTAATACAAGAGTGTATAGGTTTAAGGTAGGAGGTTTAGAGAGGATCTGAGATGGAATATTTTTCCTCAGAGAGGTGGCTGTCTGGAATACATTGCCTTATGAGATGCTGGAAGCAAACACTCTCACAGCCTTTAAGAAGCACCTAGATGAGTACTTGAAAGACAGAGAAAGCTAATGCAGGTAAATGGGATTGGTGAGGTTAGGTATAACATGCAGGATAGGTATATTGGACGTAATTATCTGTTTCTGGGTTGTATGATTCTGTGATTCTATGACACATATGCCTTGGGCGCATTGCCACCTTTTACAAAATGCAAGTCACAGAAATGATAATACATTCAGTCTGACACTTCTATACCAACTCCAGAATGGTGCCAGCACCATGCAATCCCTCTCAGGATCTGCATTCGTCACCATTTCGGACAGTACATTGCAAATTAGTTCAACAGTGTAAAAATAATAGGTTCCCCTCCTTCTGTCCATCTCACTGGCCTTTCTAGAAAGCGAACATGATTTCAAAAAAAAAGGTCTCTGTGCTTATTTTCATCTGAGCCATTTTCCAAAATAAGCCCAACTTTCAGCATTTTTCCAGATAGAAAACGCATATCTCATGCAGACATAGGCACAGACTCAACTCCATGGACACTCAGCTGCATCCATGAAATTCCTTTGCCTCCTCAATTGGCTTTGGCTCTCCTTAGCTCGGCACTGATCCGTTGTTCTCAAGCTAGACTATCAGATTACTTCGTGATCTCTTAACAAGATTTGTGTGGTTTAATTGGAAAGATCACAAATAAAAATAAAAACATAATTGCAACATTGGATGGCCCAACCATAGTTCAGAGGAATGGTACCAGTCCTTAATGGAAGCAGCTTTGATATCATTAGGTATTCGTTGTGGGGGAGGGGGAGAGCACTTATTACTGAGTGTGAACAACTGTGATTTTCCTCCAAAATGGTAGTGACCCTCTGGTCAGATGCTAACAGTGAAGAATTACAGAGCGCAGATCCCACACTATGCATTATAGTTGATTGTTAGCCTCCCAGAAGGCACCAAGATCATGCTTGCAGACTAATGCTGATGTGTATCAGTAAAGGAGTTTAATATAGTCATAGTCCTAGTCCTAGTCATAGTCATACTCATACTTCATTGATCCTGTGGGAAACTGGGTTTCGTTACAGTTGCGCCAACCAAGAATAGAGTATAAACTTAAAAACCCGAACTTAAAAACCTGACTGGGTACAGTCTTAATCCAGTCAGGCTGCTCTCATGCCAGGATTGACCTGAAGTCCCCACGAATTAAAAGAAGTTCCTAAATTTAGATGGTACCTTTCTCCTGTTCCAAAGTGCTTAAAGCCAGTAAGGTATCATTTGCCTAAACTCCAGCAGGCTGGATCTAATGACCTACTTTCTTGCTGTGAAGTCCATGCAAGTGTTCTTTACCAGGAAAAGTACTTGGAATGGGTTAATTGCACTTTCTGCTGGGTTACTGGAAGTTTGATATCATGTGGGGTAACCGTAGGACTCTGGGAGTCAGCAATCTTACAATATAATCGTTTCACTGCTGGCAAACTCAATGCTCATGTACAAGTCTAAAATTCCTCAGATAAAACTTGAAAAAAAAAGCTGGAGAGACCCAATGGGTCAGGCATCTGAAATCAAAACAAAAATAATCCTAATAGGCAGTACATCTTTTTCTTCCAGTAGACTTAACAATTGTTTAAACCACACAGTTTACTGATGACTTACAATAAGTATATTTAGCTCCAGCAAGAGAATAATAGAATTTTGACAGACTCCTTGCTGGGACTGCCCTAAGATTTCAAAACATTGGCTTCATGCACTAAACAGTAGATCACTTCTGGGAAATAATTCCATAAATGGTACAGAAAATTTCTATAGTTAAGTGGCGAAAGCCATGACTTTAACATCCTCATTGGCCTCTAGCTTTAACAACACTTCTCTGACCCTCACCCCAATGAAACGACTCCACCATTTCAATAATCCAGTAGTCACAAAATTACTGCCAGTTCTTTCTGCAGAAACACCCGTATATGTTCACTTGCTAGCATCTGCTCTGAACCCTGGATCATGATTTAATTGTAATTTCCAAAATACTTCCTCAGAAGATTTGTACACTAACACTTGCATCTAAAAGTTTCAAATAAAACAGGCAATGACTCACAAAGTAGTAGTTCTTCAGTGCAACAATGTGCAAATCCCCAGAGCCTTCAATTTAAAAAAAAATCTGTATTCGAAAATTCTGCAGTACAAATAGTTCTTGATAGTCTGTTCCTAATTTGGTTAGGATTTTTAACAGGAACTGAGCATGCGGTCACTTTATTCTCTAAAATTTACAGTAAGTCAACTGTTTGCTGTAGGACAAAACAAAAATGATGTTTCCAAAGTTCAGTACAGAAGCAACTATCAAACAAGATTCAAAGTACAAATAATTATCAAATCACGTATACAGTATACAACCCTGAAATTTGTCTTCTCCACAGACAGTCACGAAACAAAGAACCAGGGTACTAACCCTCTCAAAGAAAAACATCAAACATCACCCCCCCCACCCATGTGCAACAAAAAATTGCACTAATGGCAACAAAAAAAGAGCGAAAACACAATATAAAACACAAAATTAAAAGACATATTTTAGTACAGTTCAGCTCAATGTTCATTATTTGCAGGCCACTCTGATTTAAAAATAGCCCAAAAGCAGTGACACAGAAGACTGATCAGAAGTAGAACTAGAAACTAGAAACAAGAACACATCATAAATCTGATTTGGAATCTACAACACACATCAAAGTTGCTGGTGAACGCAGCAGACCAGGCAACATCTGTAGGAAGAGGTACAGTCGACGTTTCAGGCCGAGATCCTTCGTCAGGACTAACTGAAGGAATAGTTAGTAAGAGATTAGAAAGTGGGAGGGGGAGGGGGAGATCCAAAATGATAGGAGAAGACAGGAGGGGGAGGGATGGAGCCAAGAGCTGGACAGGTGATTGGCAAAGGGGATATGAGAGGATCATGGGACAGGAGGTCCGGGGAGAAAGACAAGGGGGGGAACCCAGAGGATGGGCAAGGGGTATAGTCAGAGGGACAGAGGGAGAAAAAGGAGAGTGAGAGAAAGAATGTGTGTATAAAAATATGGAATCTACAATCCGCATCGATTAAACTTTGCTCTGGCACCATCCACCGACAAAATTGAGGTAGAGAGAGATCACTGGAATGCTAGGACCCTCCCTTGGGACAGTGAGCAAGAGGGAGGGAGAGAGGCCACTCGACGCAGACAGCTTCTCCAGCAGCAGCGAGATCCAACAATATACAGACGTATCCCCTTTCAGGCGGCACAGGCAAGCTTTGGAACTGTTAATTCTAAACTCCCCTATTATTGTCACTTTAGAATTCCTTTTTCCATTGCTTCAGTTTACACTACTATACCTTGCACCATTCTATCATTTGGCATTCATCGCTATATTTATTACCATGCATATCGTTACTCTGGTCATCTTTTCAGGCAAGGAAGGCATGTCATTGCAACAATAAATTAACCTGAATCTGAGATATCAGGGAAGATGACCCACTCATTAAGTATGATTTGAGAAACGTGTGTGTAAGCATGAACAGGCAATTTCAAAATTTATAATCTTGGGGTTGAATGCAAGGATTACATTGATACTGTACAGCAAATTAATTTGAGGAGGTTGAGAGGGAGTAGATAGTCTCCTTGAGGAACTCAATGGGTTGAGCCATATTTAGGGGAGGAAGGAGCTGTTGATGTTTCAGGTTGAAATCCTGCATTGAGACAGAATAGAGCACTCTCGGTATAATTTTGGGAAGAACACACCTCCAACAATACAGGAATCCCTCAGAAAAACACTTTGCAGTTTGAGGTTCAGATTTCTAAGCTTGGGTACTTGAATCAAAATCCACCACATTCAGGAGCAAATTTGCTCCCAGCTGATCCTTGGAAAGGACTGTGATACGCACCGGGACCATATTCCATTGCCCCTGCATTTCCCTCAGCGAAAGCAGAATGTTTAGGTTATTAATGCTATCACTGCGTCCTATGTGTTGTTATAATTCAGTCACTAAACTGACCTTCAGTTTATTGAATCACAAACAAGAGAAATTCTGCAGATGCTGGAAATCCAAACAACACACACAAAATGCTGGAAGAACTCAGCAGACCAAGCAGCATCTCTAGAAAAAAGTACAGTTGATGTTTTGGGCTGAGATCCTTCAGCACTGGTCTCGGCCCGAAATGTCGACTGACTGTACTTTTATCCAGAGATGCTGCCTGGCCTGCTGAGATCCTCCAGCATTTTGTGTGTGTTGCTTCAGTTTATTCAGGGAACTAACACTGACCAAAGCAGTTACCCACTAATTGGTTGAATGCAATTTAAAAAATGAATTCCAAGAAGCCTCTAGCATAAACTTGAGAAATTGTATCTCATTTTCTGTCTACAACACATATGTTCATGATACACTACACCCACACACACCACCCCCCTTGAGCTCAGTGTCAAAGTCAGCAAATCCGAAAACCTGCCATCCAGTTTGTAGCAAGTTCTGACATAAAGTCATCAATTTGTAACAGAAATCTCTCTCTCCACCGGTACTCCCTGACCTGAGTATTTCCAGCATTCTAGTACATTTCCAATTTGTAGGAACGCCAGTGTTTTGCATCTCACGGTTGCAGCATGTTTACCTCCTTATTCTTCCCCCTACTTGTCCTCTTCCAGAGAGTTCAGCTGCCATTAATAATCCCTCAGCTGACACCCAACTCTCCATCCCTGTGCCACCACAGGGGTTTCTTTGCTCTCTCCAATTCCACACCACCCTCCCACCCCACCCACCCCCTCCCATCTCTCTTTCAAATTAAAACATGCTAGTTTTCTAACCTTTACCACTTCTGATGGAAGGTCTGACTCATTAACTCTGTTTCTCTCTCCTGGGACATTACCTTCATGTTTCCGACATTTTCGCTGTTATTACAGAGAAGTGAGAACTGCATTACCAGAAGCAATTTCACTAGTGAAAGCAGATGTGCTCGTGCTTTACAGGACTTTATGAAGACATTATAGCTAGATGTCATTGTGTCCTTGATGATTCTCGGTCACTGCTCATGATAGAATAACGACTTGCATTTCTATTGTGTCCTCTACAACCAGTGTTGAAGCCTAGGCAGTACCTCTCAAGTACAGTCACTTTCGCAAGTAGGAAACTCACCACAGACCCAGATTTCTGAAGATTGGCAGCAAGGAACAATGTAATAGCAGCCAGATCATCTGTTTTAGTATGGTTAGTAGATAAATGTCGATCATTTACTGGGCAAAAATTCCAACTCCTCCTTACAGAACTTCAAGGTGGAAGTGAGGAGTCTTGTGAAAGATATGCTGCCTTGGGATTGTAGACCTGAGGTATCTAGTGACCAAATTTTCATAGTGAAGGTTGAATGCACCACATTCAAGCCCAGAGGTCACCCACCAAGACAAGTGGACAATACACAAAGCCTGAATAACATAGAGGCAAGGAATCAGTTGATGACTGGATACTTACAGGCAGTCAGTGCGTTGTCAATGTCCTGTTTTCTCCAGTAGGCTCTGGCTGGCAGTAAGATTGTTCAGTTTTCTTTTGCACACACACAGCAGGGCCATTCAGCTTCTCTGCACAATCTTATCGCCTTCCAGCTGCTTGCCTTTACCTAATCCCAAGAGCCGACACTAGAAAGAGAAGGTACCAGCTGGACGGTCTTGTCATTCCAGCCCTTAACTCTGTTCAGACACTATTCTACAGCTAATATCTTGAAAACTCCATTTAATTTTGTTCTTAACCTTTAAATGCCAAGGAAATCAGGCATAGTTTGTGTAATCTCTCCTTGTAATTGTAAACCTTGGTGATTGGATGGATTTCTGCTAAATCTACACAGCACTCCTTCCCAATAAGTCCATGATAGATATCCTGTGTTGACAAAGTGCACTTGGCCCTAATTTGCCAACAGCTGGCAGTCCCAGTATGAGGGGGCTACAAGACATTGGTTATGGAAATGGGAAGCAGGCTCTCTATATGAAGGCATGCTGTTAGGGAGGACTGAATACAGTGTTATAGTGGTTTGTGGCACTGTAATAACCAGACCTTGGACTGTCTTCCTGACTCCAATAAATGGGAATAGTCCTGTTTCCAGTCAGACAGTACCCCGTTAGGACCAGGCAGAAAATGTAAAGGTGTCAAAAATCAAAGTGGTCCAAGCTTTGTGGACTCATTACATTAGTGCACTTTCATTTCACCTGCCAGACCTGCCAGGCAGATGGGGCTTGTTAGCCGTGCTTATCAGTTTATTTAGAGATGAAAAGCTCTGCCGTTGCCTTGTGGCTATATTCATGCCTGGGGATGGCTTTGGGAGTAAACCCTGAGGAAAAATCCGGAGCTGGTGTCGCTAAGAGATTTCCATGTTGAGTTCAACACTGACTAGTAACTCCTGTGGTGCCGCTGATGTCAAAATGTATCAGTCTTTGCCGGTCCTTTGGATCGCTCAGCTACTTGGAGAGGGGGAGCCTGCTGCAAGCAAGCAGCTTGCTCCCTATATTGTACTGCCCTGGCTTGCTCGTGTATTGACTGAATGTAGACAGCTGGGACGCAACACCTACGGTTGACCCTGATCAACAGAGGACCTCCGGTTGGGACCTGGATCTGAGTCCAGCGAAGATTTCCATCACTGTTTGTCAACACTGGATGTAATCCTGGAGTTGTCATTACCTCACTCCTGCCTTAAGGCTCTCTTAAAGAACATTAGAAATGGGAAAAGTAGTGAGTTGTTCAGGCTCTCGTGCCTGTTCCATCCAACAAGATCACAATCAATCTTTCACCTCAAGTACCCGCTTTCCTTCCCTATCCCTACATCCCTTATTCCTTTAATACCCAGAAAGCTATTTTAAGTGAAGTCGATAGCTCAGCCCCGTGTCATAAGAAATTCCATCATTATCTTTTAAATTAAGACATTTCCGCACACTTTAGTCCTAACCATCCTCCCATGCCTATCTTCATCAAGTTCTGTAAGAACTTTCTATGTCTTGATTAGGTCTCACTTGTTTCTTCCGAATGCAGGAGAACTGAAATCATTCTGACATTTTTGCGATGTTGCTATGCACAAACTTGTTGCTATATTCCCTACATGACAACAATTACACTTTAAAATGACCTCAATGACTGCAAAATGCTTTCGGATGCTTTGAAAGTGCTAAATAAATATAAACTTTTGCTGCCATTCACTGACTCTAATCACGTCTTGGGTCAGATCAGAATCAGTTTGCTTGCAAAGCCCAGTATGTTGTTCTATTAGTATGGGAAAGTTAACAAGGCCTTTGACCTTACCTTTTATGCCACTGTGAGCTAATCACTGATGTAAAATTATCCAGTGATGAGAAACACTCACCAGTGCCTCGCAGTACTGACATTACAAATTGCACATGTTTGTTACTGAAAATAACTGGACTGTAAAGTTTGTACCTGGCACACATAGTGATACAAATCATTTTGTTTAGATGACGGATGGAGAAGGCTGTGGTGTGGAATAATACCTGACTGAGTGTTCCAGAATTGCACGACAAGAATAAAGCAAAACAGATCCTGTGAGCATTAGAAACAACAACATATATTTACGTTGAGCCTATAGCACAGTAAACTTTCTCTAGCAGCTTCTCAGGAATGTCAGAATAAGTTTGACACAAAGAGAAATCAGGGCACAACAAATACTTGATCATGTTTGTTTTAAGGGATGTCTCAACAGGAAAAAGTAAAGTTCAAAAGTTTGAAGTAAATTTTATTATCAAAGTACATATACAGTGTGTCACCATGTACAACCCTAAGATTAATTTTTTTACTCAATAAATCTATAGAATAATAACGTCACAGAATAAATGAAAGACCGCCAAACTATGGCATTCAACCAAAGTGCAGAAGACACCAAACTGTGCAAATACAAAGAAAAATAAATAATAATAACAATAATACATAAATAAACAATAAATATCAAGAGCATGAGATGATGATTCCTTGAATGTGAATTCATTGGCAATGGGAACATTTCAATGACAAGGCAAGTGAAGTTATCTCCTCTGATTTCAAGAGCTTGATGGTTGAGGAGTAGTAACTGTTCCTAAACCTGGTGGTGTGGGTCCTGTAGCTCCTGTACCTTTTTCCTGATAGCAGTAGCAAGAAGAGACCTCTGATGTGGTCTGTGTGGAGCTTGGATGTTCTCCCTGTGAGGTGCATGGGCTTCATCCTACATTGGAAGGAACAGTAGAAATGGCTTCTTGATGGTCAACACAGACTCACTGGTCTGAAGTGCCTGTTTCTGTGGTATATTATTCTATGACTATGACTGTAACGTGCCAGAATTGGAGAAATGCAAAAATATCAGAGAACTGTCAAGATGAAGAAGGCAGTAGAGGTAGAGATGATCATGGAAACAGGAGATGATGAAAGTAAATACTGTGTTCAGTAACAATGCCAGATGTGTGAGTAATTTCTTTGCTGATCAACTTTGATGTTCACTCTTTTCCGTGACAGACTGATTTCACACACAAAATACAGTATATATGTAACTACTCTTCACACAGTACAGTTTTAAAATTAAATCACCCAGTGCTGATAGGAAAAAGTTTCTGTAGTTTGTTTTTCCTCTTTAGACTGTTTACTGAGTGAACAGACTTAGATGTAAAATAAACATGTTGCTAGCCCCAGAACAGGCTCTGATTCCCCTCCAACTTATCATCTCGTGCAGTGTTTATAATAAATACTCCAGAGGGTGGTTGGTGGGGGAGGAGGGGGAGATAAAAAAAGGCAACTGATAATTGGCATTTGTTTAGGACTGTGACAAAGTAAGATAAGGAGTTTCCTCTGGAAAATACTTACGAGTGAAACTTTACAATTCCTTAAAGGTCCAGCACATTCCTGACCTGAAACATTTCACAAAGATCAAGTGGGAAAACAACTTTGAACTTGTATGGTTCAAATCAGTCAGCTCAATAATTGAAGGAAGTCTTTAAATCCCTTAATGCCTCATTTGAACAGCTTGCACTGGCTGTTTTCTTCTGCAAAGCAATGCCTGCTGTCTACCATTTAGAATTTGGTTTCAGCAGTTGATTGCTTTCAGCCTAAAGACTGTGGACTCAGTTTTGAGGAATTTGAATGTTTTGGAGTAAATTAAGTTTGCTGATATTCTTCCGTAGCATCTTGGACTTACTATATTGAGAGCATTTGGTTGTTGCTACCTGCTCTGTTAAAACAACCAATGAAGATTAACAATACTTGTAACACCCCTCTTTCAGTGGCAGCAACCAATCAGGTTAACAATGCATGTTACCACACCTCTTTTAGATACAGCAGCCAATCAAAGTTAACAATACATGTAACATGCCTGTCTCAGTAAAACCAACCAATCAGGGTTAACAATACATGCTAACACATCTCTTTTAGTGACAGAACCAATCAGGTTAACAATGCTTGGTAACACATCTCTTTCAGTGATGGAAACCACTATTTATCAAGTAGCTGTATTAAACAGAATGCTCAATAAAACATGGTCCAAACTGCCAGGTTTGCCCAGTTCTCCTTGCAAATTTCCTGTCATTTCAAGATGCTAGTGATTTGTCCCCAAGGTCTGAACTTTCTTTGCATTGTTGTTTGCTGGTTTTCACCACCTGTTTCTGTGTATTTGACTGCTAGCACTATGTATTTCCATGATCCTTATAGTTGGTACCTAACACTTGAAAGGAAACTGTGTAAACTTTTAAAACTGACCCTATTACATGGTTGATCACTGAACTTTCTTGTCTGAGGACCAGCCAAAACAAAAAATCCATCAGATCCTTGAAGCCAAGGTACTGTAGCCAACAGAACAGGCCTTCAGTAGAAAAGCCCCTCACTTTATGTGCTTTGCCACAGTAGAGGGTTTGGAGAAAGAGATGATTTGTGGATAGACAGATAAGGGTTTGAGCTAGGTAGCAGAGGTTGAGGGGGAGGGGGAAGGGAAAGGGGAGAGAGTATGGGCGGCAATGAAGCCACAGTCCAGGGACTGTTGTTGAAAAGAGTAGTTTGCTAGTGAGGGAGGGCAGATAAGTACATCACTGAAGGAGGAGCTGAGGCTCCTGTGTGGGCCAGGAGCAGTTCGAACAACAAAGCAGGCCTCCCAAGTGCTGCAAAGGACTCCCTTTTATCCTGAGTGGACAGCAGGTCATGCATGACTGACTAAAAACCCTTGGAAGCTCCAAGCATTCTGCGTACACCAGGGACGGCACTGTGCAATTCACAGCTGCTCCCTGATGCTCATTTACCATTGTCCTTTCACTAAGAATTAAACGTGAGATGCACTGATGTTTCTATGAGATCCAATTTCTTTTTAACTGCTTTGTAGTGTGCAGTTAACCTTAACCCTTGGACGTGCCCTTGATGGATTGCTTCTCTCTGGCAACAAGGGACCAGGACAAAGAACTGAGTATAAACGGATGGCACAGTGTTGCGGCTAGTAGAGCAGCAGCCTTACACACCAGAGATCCACATTCGATCCTGCGCTTGCGTGCTGCCTCTGTTGAGTTTGCATGCTCTGACTGTGGTCTTGTAGGTCAGCTCTAGCTGCTCGGGTTTCTTCCTGCATCTAAAAACATTTGGGGTTGGTCTGTTAATTGGCTGCTATGAGTGAGGCCTCCGTCGGCCAGGGTTGATCATGGATGATGCTTGCTAGCACCCTAGAAACGCAAGCCTGGGCAGTACGATATGGAGAGCAAGCTGTTGCCCATGTAGCAAGCTCCCCCTCTCCACGCATCTGATGAAACCAAAGGAACGGCAGAGACCGATACAGTTTGGTACCAGCAGCATCGCAGGAGTTGTCAGTCAGCATTGAACTCAATGTGGGACTGCCTTAGAGACTCCAGCTCCAGATTTTTTCCTTGTGGTTTACTTCTGAAGCCTTCCCCATGAGTGGGTATAGCCACAAGGCAGCGAAGGTTTGAGATCAGAGTCTTCCTTCTCCTAGGTGAGCTTCCAACCACAGCTGATGAGCCCCATCTGCCTGAAGTGACTGGTTTTAAGGAGCCAGTAACCTGCCCCTTCTCCTGTCAGTAGAAATGTTCCCACCAGGCTTAGTAGCTAAGCCACACGTGAAGGCCAGGAGCAGGACATTGTTGTCAGAGGCTATTCGAGGCGCACACCATTGGGAGCACTTAACAGGAGTTGGGAGTTTATCCCCATTGCCACCCCCGGCTACAACAACCTTATTGTGCTATGAATTGCCCTCTAAGGTTTGTAGGTGAGTGGTAGAATCTGAGGTGAGCTAACGAAAAAGTATAGAGAATATAAAATGGGATTAATGTAGGATTAGTGTGGAAACCAGGGGTTCCCAACCATTTTTTATGTCATGGACCAATACCAATAAGCAAGTGGTCCATGCACCCCAGGTTAGGAGCCCCTGGAGTAAATAGTGGTTGATGGTTAGTATGAAACAGTGGGCCATAGGGCCTGTTTTTCTGCTGAGTTTCTCCCCATAAATAAATTGTCCGGAAGCTCCACTGGTGATATTGAATGTTAAACTTAAAAGGTAGCCCCCTACCCATTTCCAGTCCCTCTAAATCAAAACTGCTCCACTTTGGAATCTGCCTTTGGAATCAACCAGATAGCTAAATGAATAACTTCTTTCACACTGTTGATTACCTCAGGATATCCCAATGCCTTCTACGGCCAATAAATCAGCTTTGAAATAGTCACTGTCATAACGTGGGAGATATCGAGGTCAGGTCAAGCACAGCAGGCTCCTGTAAACAACACCCTGACAAATCTGTCCATTTATACTCACTAACCTCTGTGTGAACAAGTTGGCCCTCGCACACTTTCAAATCTTCCCCCTTTCACCCTAAATCCATGCCCCACTAGTCTTGGACTCCCTTCCCCCCAGGGAAAAGACTTTCCTATACATTATATGGTGGTAGCATAACAATCACCATAATGCCATTACAATGCCACCAATCATTGATTAGGGTGTAATTCCCGCACTACCTTCTAAGGGCTTTGTGTGTTCTCCCTATGACCATGGTGTGGCACGTGGCCAAGTGGTTAGGGTGATGGGCTCACAATCTGAAGGTTGTGGGTTCGAGTCTTGGCCAAGGCAAGGCACTTAACCAGCTGAAAATGGGTACCGGCAAATGCTGGGGGTTAACCTTGTGATAGATAGACTGATGTCCTACCTGGGGGGGGGTCTCATACTCTCAGTTGCTTCACGCCACAGAAACCGGCATAAGCACCGGCCTGATGGGCCACAAGGCTCGGGACAGACTTTAACTTAACCTATGACCACGGGGTTTCCTTTGAGTGCTTGATTTCCTTCCTCATTCCAAGGATGTTAGGGTTAGTGAGTTTGGGCACGCTTCGTTGGCCCACTAGGGTAATTTCTGAGGGACAGGATCCAGCAGCATTTCTGATTAGGAGGAGTCAGCATGGCTTTGCTCATGGGAAATTGTGTTTGACAAACACTTTGAAGAGGACACCTGAAGTAAAGTGTTTACCATGACAGGATGGATGGTCTGGAAGGTTAGGTTAGGTTCCAAGGAATACAGGGAGAGCCAGATAGGTGAACTCAAAATTCGCTCAGAGGTAGGAAGCACAGGGTTATGGTTGAAGGTTATGTCTGGGAAAGAAGACTAATGATTAGTCTTATGCTGCGGCGAATGGTTTTGAGACTTTTGTAATAGGTTATTTATATAAATGATTTGGATGTGAATCTCCAAAGCTTAATCAGCAAATTTACATATTACTCAAAAGCGAGAGGTATCGTTGTTAGTGAAGAAGGTTATTGTGGATTGATCAGTTAGGGAAGTGGGCTAAAGAGTAGCAAATGGATTTCAATACAGTTAAGTGTGAGATGATGCATTTTAGAAAGTAATGGCCGAGTAGGACTTATCCTATGAATGGCAGGTCACTCAGGTATGTAATAAATCAGAGGAAGCTGGGGAGTACAACAGCATAGCTCATTGAAAGCAGTGTCATAGGAAATCAGGGTGGTTAAAAAACAGGGCATTCAACATGCTGACCTTCATTAGTCAGGATATCAAGTACAAAAGTGGGACATTATGTTACAGTTGTATAAGTTGTTGCTGAGACTGCACTTGGAATATTGTGCACAGTTTTTATCGTTTTGTTATAGGAAAGATGTTGTTCAATTGAAAAGGATGCAAAAAAAATTTCTGAGGGTGTTGCCTGGACTAGCGGGTCTGAGTTATAGGAGGAGGTTGGTCAGGCTACGTCTTTATTCCTTGGAATGCGGAAAAATGAGGAGCGACCTTACAAGAAATCTTTAAAATTATGCGATGTATAGAAAAGGTAATAGACTTTTCCCTAGGGATGGGAGGTAGAGGGTATAGATTTAGGGTGAGAGGAGGGAAAGATTTAAAAGGGGCCTGAGGAGCAACTTGTTCACACAGAGGATGAGCTGCCAGAGGAAGTGGCTGAGACAGGTACAATAGTATGATTTAAGAAGTGCCTGGAGTAACTGGGACCAGCTAAGTGGACACTATGGTTGCCGTGGAGTCTTTGGGCCGAGGGGCCTGTATAAATGTTGAATTGCTCCATGACTCCATGGAAGACCAGCACTATGTACATCAGGCATGAAACTGGGACAAATGGGTTGAAAAAGGAAGGGGCTCAGAAAGCTTTATAAAAAAAAGAAAGAGAACATCTCAAAGTACATTACAGCCAATAAGGTGAAGACACAACTATAATACTGGAAACCAATTTATACACAGCAATTCATGCAAAAGGTGATATATCTCAAGGAGCAGATAATCTGTTTTACTCATCTTGAATGGAGTGTAAATACCAGCTGGGTCATTGGAGAAAAATGACTGTGCCATGATACTTTTTTAAAAAAAACACACTCGAGAGAGGATGGAGCCTTGTCCTGAAATCCCTTTGGAATAACTGGAAAGAAAATTCTTTCTTTGAACTGTATTATGACCCCTGGAGATGACTCCATGTGAAATATCCAAATTAGAGAGATGAGAGAAAACGTGGTACTGAAGAACAACAAAAAAAGTGTTTATAGGAGATTACTACACTGTTTCCCCCAAAAAATTGTTCTCACACATCAGCTTTGAAACATATGTCTTAAAAAATCAAGGTCTATCATGAGCCTTTTTAAATCACGATACATCTTACACTACATACCAAGGACAAGTTAGGGAGACTAGTTCAGATTGTAATGCGTTGCTGATCCTAAAACTCCACCATCTCTCCAAGCCAGAATAAGGGATACAATCAACGTCTGACAGGTCTGCTGGTGGAGCTATTGTAAACTAGTCGAACAGCCATATTATGAGTAGGAAGATCAGGATTCTGACATGAGAATGACAAACCTCCTTGGGAATTGCAAAAGTAAGCAAACCAAAACCAAAGAAAAACACACTTACTGTGCTGGCAACAGACAACATGAATGAAAATACTTCAGTAACAACTCTGTCAGACAAAGTCAATATTAACTCTATTTAGACCAACTTCTCAGCAAGTTCTTGCCACCATCTGCCTATTTGGCAAGGTTTCAAGCAAAATGGGGCACACTTCTCTCAGTTCCATGTTAGTCACCATGAGTACATATGGACGTGCAGCAAAATCTGTGCCGTAGTCATGGTAACAGTCCACTGGCTAATGGAGTTCCATCCTAGTGTGGCTGAATGAACACTTCATGAAAATTCAAGGACCATAAAAGGAAAAGACTTGTATAGCACCTTTAACATCTTTCAGTGCCTTCCAAAGTACAAGCAAGCCAGAAATTGTACCTTTATCTTATAATTGCAATTCCCATGTAGCAGTTGCATCAGCCAAGTTGTGCACAGCAAGCTGCGGCAATCAGCGATGTGGTAATGGTCAGATAACCTGTTTTAGTGATAAGCAGTGTCGATTAACTGTTGATGAGGATACCAATGAGAACTTCCTTTCTGTCCTCTGAAATGCGGCAGTGGGATCTTTTGAATTTGTCCGAGAGCCCAGACAGTGCTCCAAAGCACTGCACTTTGAGTGTGTAGAACATCCTCAGTTCTGTAGTATCAGTATTAGAGTGGGATCTACTGCCTCCCATCCCCAACTCTGCAACTCCCAATTTCCTCCATGTTCTCACTCATCACGGTTGCAAAGACAATCTCAGAATAGACTCAAGGATTGAAATGGAAGTACCGGTTTAATTTAGGAAATGTCATCTCCTTCTTTCCAACTGCAAGAACCAAAAATAAAACGAAGTAATAATGATAGTGGAAACCATAGAAAGGGTGCAGAGGAGATTTACAAGGGTGTTGCCTGGATTGAGGAACATGCCTTATGAAAGCAGGTTGAGTGAACTCGGCCTTTTCTCCTTGGAGTGACGGAGGATGAGAGGTGACCTGACAGAGATGTATAAGATGATGAGAGGCATTGATCATGTGGATAGTCAGAGGCTTTTTCCCAGGGCTGAAATGATTACCACAAGAGGACACAGGTTTAAGGTGCTGGGGAGCAGGTACAGAGGAGATGTCAGGGGTAAGTTTTTTTCACGCAGAGAGTGGTGAGTGCGTGGAATGGCCGGCAACGGTGGTGGAGGCAGATACGACAGGGTCTTTTAAGAGACTTTTGGATAGGTACATGGAGCTTAGAAAAATAGAAGGCTATGTGTAAGCCCAGTAATTTCTAAGGTAGGGACATGTTCGGCACAACTTTGTGGGCCGAAGGGTCTATATTGTGCTGTAGGTTTTCTATGTTTCTATGATAGATAGCCCATTTCCAACAGTGATGTTGAGCGAGTGAAAAATATCGTTCAGGTCACAGACTTTGCTGCTTAATTTTAAAATGGTGTTAATTCAGTTTAGTACTAATTGAGAACTTGGCTCTTGCTGAACCTGCTCTGCATTGTGATGAAAGCATTAACCTAGATTTTACACTCCATTCTGGTTTGTGGCTTTGATGCGGGAGTACATCACAAAGGAGATGGCAGTCGACCAAACACAGGTTTCTGAGCACAGGCAGAGCTTCAGTTTGACATCACCTTTGAGTGACAACAGCTCCAAACATATCACTCCTTCTTAGAAGCAAAGTGAAACATTGGCCAAGATTTTGTGTTTAAGTTCTTGGTGTTTGACTTGAAGCTACAACTTTCTGACTCAGAGACATGAGCAACATCAGCTGAGTCACAGATGACACCATCAACATGAATGTTTTTGGCATTAATAAGCATGCTGCTTGTTTACTATGCAGTAGATCTATTGAGCTACCATACTAGGAAATCTTTGAGTACAAGTTTTTAAAAGCTTTCTGCTCAACTGCTTTCTTTAATTTGTTTCTTAAGTTGCTGACCCAAGGAGGTTTATGTGATGTCGACTGGAAATTACTTTTTCATGCACAAGAAAGAAAAGCCATTGGAGTCCATTGGCTATCTGGAGAATACAGGCGCCTGAATCTCAATCCCTTCATTGATGTTTATCACCAATTACTTGTTAAACGTCTCCTTCAAATTCCTGATGTAATCAGCCACAATTGCCTCCCGAGAGACTTCATTCCACACTTTCCTCACGCTTCGTGTGAAAGTTCCATTTGATCAGTGAGCCAACTTTCAACTCTCCAACCATCAGCCTCAGACCCCTCTCTGAATCTGACTCCTCCACCAGACAAACAAGCCACAGACATCTCTGTGTTGCTGTAGCCCTGGCTTTTGTGTCTGCACCATTGGCATCTGTGCCCTCAGGTGCCTCAGCTCTAACCCTCAAACTCACTTTCTCATCTCGCCATCTTTCTAATCAACCTCCTTAACATTGATCAAATTTCTCGCATCCTTCTCTAACTCACTCTCAAAATTTGTGAGTTTTTTTTGTACTTCCTTCGGAATTTGAGGAGATTTGGTACGTCACCAAAGACTCTTGGCTAATTTCTACAGATGTACAGTGGAGAGCATTCTTACTGGTATGACAGCTGCAAAGCACCAGATCAAACGAGGCTGCAGAAGACTGTGAACTCAGCCAGCTCCATCGCAGGCACAATCCCACCATCAAGGACATCTTGAAAGGTCGGTGCCTCACATCCATCATTAAGGAAGCTGACCATCTGAGACATGTCCTCATCTCATTAGTACCATCAGGGAGGAGGTACAGGAGCCTGAAGACCCACATTCAATGTTTTAGGAAGAGCTTCTTCCCCTCCCCT
Organism: Mobula hypostoma; assembly: GCF_963921235.1. Taxonomy (NCBI): domain Eukaryota; kingdom Metazoa; phylum Chordata; class Chondrichthyes; order Myliobatiformes; family Myliobatidae; genus Mobula; species Mobula hypostoma. Next base: position 134,421,488 of record NC_086101.1, on the reverse strand, counting down.
ATCAGATTCCTGAATAGCCCATGAACACTACCTCACTATTCCTCTTTCGCTTTGTTTATTTATTGTAACTTATAGTCATTCTTATTTATGTCTTGCACTGTACTGCTGCACAAAACGAAAATAATTCACAACATTATATCAGTGAAATGGTAGCGTAGTGGTTAGCACAACACTTAAAATTACCAGCGACACGGGTTCAGTTCCCGCCTGCAAGGAGTTTGTACGTTCTTCCCTCTGCCTGTGCCATTTCAGGAAGTTCTTTTCCCTTGTAGTCATCAATTGCTCATTCTCTTCCTTGTATGTTTTTGTTAACTTCATTTCCTTTACTATACCCTGACTCATTAATCTTCTCTTTATTCACTTTTATTACTTCACTTATCTGAGGATTCTTATCTATCGTAATAACCAATCTGTTGGACATGTGGCCAAGTGGTTAAGGCATTGGAATAGTGACCTGAAGGTCATGAGTTCGAATCCCAGCCGAGGCAGCGTGTTGTGTCCTTGAGCAAGGCACTTAATCACACATTGCTCTGTGACGACACTGGTGCCAAGCTATATGGGTCCTAACGCTCTTCCCTTGGACAACATCGGTGTCGTGGAGAGGGGAGACTTGCAGCATGGGCAACTGCTAGTCTTCCATACAACCTTGCCCGGGCCTACACCCTGGAGAGTGAAGACTTTCCAGGCACAGATCCATGGTCTCGCAAGACTAACGGATGCCTAAAAAAAAATCTGCTGGAAGAAATCAGCAGGGTGAATAGCATCTGAGGGAGGAAAAGCATTGTTGATGCTGTTTTGGGTCAAAACTCTACATCAGGGCTCTTATCTATCACTTGAATGTCTTTTCAAGTTTCCCACAGGCATCTCATTCCTTTCCCTGTCTTCTTAGGCTTTCCTCGTCAGCTTCACTGCCACTGTACTGTCACTTAGTATTGCTGTTATTCATCCCGCTGCTGCTAATACTATAGTTCATTAATGTCTCCAAATGGAGTTATGATGGAATTACAAGCAGGTCTCTTTCACAACTCCCACAGATTAATGCAAAATGATCAACTTGGGAGTATTTTGACCCCTTTTCAAATCTTTCTCAGGTATTTTCTATCTTCCGGTCAACTTTTCTGATCAAGTTCGGTTGTCCACAATACTTTCTTCCTACGATGCTTCCTGTATGTTTTCCTGTCTTGTGTTTGAGATGTTATTATCAACATTTCCTTTCACTTTCTAGGGAATGTTGACTTCAACCTGGAGATGGTAGGGAACGCTGTGGTCAACAAGTGTTTTCAGCACTTACCGGGTGCAATCAGAAGTTCCCTCCTTGGAAGTGAGAACAGCTTGGGATGTGGGTCACAGTGCACACAATCCTGCTTTATATCTGCCTTTGCACATGGTGGAAGGAAATGGGGCAAGTCATGGTTCTTGGAGGGTAATGGAATGAAATCTTTACCAAATTTTGTTGATTATCCTATTGAGTATACTATGGTGGAACAGTAGTAGATCCTTTTTTGCAGTAGAGGTTAACAACAGTGATTTGCATTTAAATAGGTCATAAACCTAATCTCATCCTCACGGTATAGAAGGCGGTCACTCAGGCCATTAAATCCATGCTAGCTCTCTCACCATTTCCATTTGTTCCATTTCCCTATAACCTATGAGATCTCAGATAAACCTCTCAGACATCCTCTCTCAAATCCACCGTGATTCTCTTAGTAACCACTTACATGATCAGGAATTTTCAGCAGCCAATTAACTACCACTTTGCCTGTCTTTAGAGTGTGGGTGGTTCCTAAGATTGTCATAACTGGGGTGGTAGTGGGGATAATTAAGCTCCCACTACCTATAAAGTGCTCTAAATGGCATGTGTCTCTAACAGCCTCTGACAACCAAGTCCAACTCTTGGCCTTCACGTGTGGCTTACCTACTAGGCCCGGTGGAACCATTTCTACTGACAAGAGAAGGGGCAAAGGTGGACCACTGATGCCTCAACACGAGTTGCTTCAGTCAGCCTTGGACAGCAGCCCGCCTAGGAGAAAGAAAACTGACTTTAAACCTCCGCTGCCTTGCGACCATACCCACCCATGGGAAAGGCTTCGGGAGTAAACTCGAGGAAGAAATCCGGAGCCGGAGTGCCTAAGGCAGTTTGATGTTGTTTACAACTTCAGTCTGGCAACCTCTGTGACGACACTGGTGCCAAGCTGCATCGGTGCTTCCCCTTCCCTTGGACTACATCAGTGACGTGGAGAGGAGGAACTCACTGCATGGGCAACAGCTGGTTCTTCAAATTTCCTGGCCAGGCTTGCGAGAGGGCACAGTCCACCAGAGGCACAAACCCATGATCCCCTGAGATTGACGGCTGCCCATTAGAGTGTGGGAAGATAACAGAGCACCTGGGAGAAACCTGTGTGGTCACAGGGAGAACGTGCAAACCCCATACACACACACACACAGCACTGAGAGTCAGGAGCAAATCCAACTTGCTGAAGCTAGGGAGCAGCAGCACACCACTGTGCCTCACAGATTGCAAGGTGCTTCACAGAAGAACTGGATGCAAACTGGCACTGAGCAAAAGGAATGAAGAAATAGGTGTTTGACACGAGATGAGCATGTTATGGACTAGGTGAGAGTCTGAAAAGCTCGGTCAGAGCTTGGTGAACATCTATTTATCTGCTAGCTTTAATAAAGGAAGATCTGTAACCAATGGTGCCACATATGACTGTGGGGTGTCCAAGACACTCAAAGGTGTACTTATTGAAATGTAGTCAGTGCTGCCCTGCAAGGACTGAGCAATCAACATTAGTACAGCAAACTCCCACCAACAGCAATGTGGTAATCAATAGCACTGACGTAGGTTATGGGTAAATATCAGCCAGGAAAATGTCACAGACATCCTTAGATGTTTCACTGGAGTGGTATCAGACAAAACATTGATACCTCGTTTTAACAGATCTAATAGTGCAACACTTAGTATTGCACTGGGAATGTCGTCCTGAGTTACTGTATGGGCTCTGCACCTGAATCTCTGCCTCCAAGCAGCAAGGTGAGTTGCTCCTCACAGTTGCAGAAGTGGCCAGCATAGGAAAGACAATAATGTGGGGACAGCGCTGGAGCCTGGATTCAGAGGCCTGGTCTCTGCTGCTGTCGTAGGGCAGAGAGATACTGATGCTGGCCCCCACATTACTGTGCTTTAAACATTTGGAAGCAGTCATTTCCAGTGACGGTGACTGTCAGTGGCTCCCTTCATTGTAAAAAAACCCAAACTGGGGATCATTTCACACTATCTCTGCATTTCCATTAAAATCCATAGAAGTTCTAAAAGGTCAAATTCCCATCTCTGGGTTTGTACTCATCAAACCATCATTGGCTCACATCTTAGTCTGCCATAGCTTTATTCTACAATCGCCCAGGGCTGACGTGTTGAGCGAGTTCAGTTGAAAATAAGGCTAAATGCAACAATCGGCCCCCACAATTCTGATTGACAGAAGAGGATTCAGCCTGGATGGCGCACATCCCAGCATATCACACAATGGCTATTTAAGTGGTAACAAGTGATGCCAAAGATGGGTTCCCATGTGAAGTGGCGGGATATAGAATAGAACCAGCCTGGGCAACACAGAGGCTAATTCTGCCCAGCTGGACTAAGACAGTGATGTATTGACAGTATCTGAAAGAAGACTTTGCAGAAGCATGGAGAGAGGACAGTGGTGTAGGAGGAGCTGGACTTCTCTCACATAGACTTCTTGGACTGAATGATTCTCCTTCTGTGCTATTACCAGCCCGTATCATTGGGATGAGTGGTCTGTGTAGTTTTGTTTGCCTCTCATGACTTGGTGCTATTTAAAGAAGAGCAGGGCAGTGCAAACACAAGGAACTGCAGGTGCAGGACTCTGGAATGAAAAGCATCTGCAGGACAAACAGCATTTGTGGAGGGGGAAGCACGACTGATGTTTCAGCTCCGTTCAGTTTATCTTCCCACTTCAGAGAAAGGGCATGCTCCTCCTTGTCCTAACCACTCAGTAATCACTTGTTAATACTTAAATAACCATGACACCAATTCGGTTCGTAGAAGAGTGGACATAGTGTGGACGTCAAGGCTAAATCAGCATTCTAGTTTTGCTGGCTACTAGTTATTCCACACTCAATTTTATGAACACATATTATTTAACATCTGCAGGATGATAAACTGTGAAGATATTCAACCAGTGCTTACATTTCAACTAAGTATTTTGCTGTCCATTGGAACATCAGAGAAAGATAAAATCTGTTCTTGTTTCAACCAACAGGTCACAAAAAAAAACAAACACCAATGGTGGACTTTGCTTTTATAGGTCCAGTTAATTCAGTTTAGGAATTAATCTGAGGACCAGAACTTAGTGAGAACCTGGCTCCTGCCGAACCTTCTCTGCACTGTACTGGAAGCATGAGCCCAGATTCTTCGCTCCAATCTGATTCATCGCTTTGGTTCAGGAGCACATCACAAGGGAACTGGCATTCGACCAAAACAGAGGCTTCCACCAAGTTCCAGACCTGCAGTATAAACGTGTTTTGCAGTTATTTTGCTGATTCAGCCCGAATGCAGTGATGGCTAAATTGAATCAGCAAATGGATCACCTCGACTCATCATGGAAAAGTTGAATCAGCAGAAAATAAAAGCTGAGAGATTTGCTGTGAACCGTACAGCAAATAAACAAATGACATGGTTATTAATGCTCCTGATCCTGCACTGACCAGCACAGAATAATACTGCAGACAGTTCCAGAGTTACTGAAATTCTTCAGCAATTGGCCAAGCTACTCAATGCACCTCTGCCAATGTTGGTAGAGGGACACTGTAAAGTGATTCCATACAATCCTCTCATCCTCTACTGATCAGCTTTCACAGTGAGGAGCCACAAGGTAGTTGAGGAGAGGCAGAAGATGGTCCATTTCTCAAATATGGCCCAGGGTCACAGCAGGCAACTGCACAGCTACTCATCTTTGTCAAGGATGGGAGGGAAGAGGATGGTGAGGGAGGGTGGCGGGGTGGGGAGGGAGGGTACTGGGTCAGAGAATGGAGGGTGGTAGGGAACAGAGAAGGGACGGTGGTGGGGGTGGTTGATATTAGTACTTGGGTTTTCAGAAGGCCTTTGACAAGGTGCCACACATGAGGCTGCCTAATAGGAAAGATTCTAGAATGGATAAAGCAGTGGCTGATTGGCAGCAGGTATAGAGTGGGAATAAAGGGAGCCTTTTCTGATTGGTTGCCGGTGATTAGTGGTGTCCAGAAGGGTCTGTGTTGGGACCAATTCTTTTTACGTTATATGCCAATGATTTGGATGATGAAGCTGATGGCTTTGTTGCAAAGTTGCAAATGATACGAAAATCAGTGGAGGGGTAGTTAGTTTTGAGGGAATAGAAAGGCTATTGAAGGACTTAGATAGATTAGGAGAATGGGTGAAGAAGTGGCAGTTGGAGTATAGTGTCAGGAAGTGTATGGTCATGTGTATTGGTAGAAGAAATGAAGAAGTTGGCTATTTTCTAAATGGAGAGAAAATTCAAAAATCTGAGGTGCAAGGGGAATTGTGAGCCCTTGTGCAGTATTTGCTAGGGGTTAATTTGCAGGTTGAGTCTGTGGTGAGGAAGGCAAATGTGATGTTAGCATTCATTCCAAGAGGACTGGATTATAAAGGCAAGTATGCAATGTTGAGACATTATAAAGCATTGGTGAGGCCTCACTTGGAGTACTTTGTGCAGGTTTGAGCCCCTTATCTTAGAAAGGATGTATTGAAACTGTACAGGCTTCAAAGGAGGTTCACAAACATTATTCCAGGTTTGAACGGCTTGTCATATGAAGAGCATTTGATGGCTCTGGGCCTGTATTCACTGGAATTCTGAAGAATGAGAGGTGACCTCATTGAAACCTATTGAATGTTGAAAAGCCTTGATACAGTGGATGTGGAGAGGATGTTTCCTATGGTGGGAGAGTCTAAGACCAGAGGACTTAGCCTCAGAATAGAGGGGCATCTTTTTAGAACAGAGATGAGGAGGAATTTCTTTAGCCAGAGAATGCTGAATCTGTGGAATTCTTTGCCACACACAGCTGCGAAGGCCAAGTCTTACTATAAACATATATAGATTAGTGATGCTGTAGGATGTTAAGAAACAATTCATCCAGCATCTACAGTTCTGTACAGTTTGATTTATAACAAGAACACTGATTATCTTAATGACTGCACCCTAACATTCTGTAACAATAAGAAATATTTGCACACAGCACAACAACAATACCTTGTGTTATCTCTCTGCATGTGGATTATTGTTCAGAGGGCGAGTTGAGAACCCAGCAGGGTTTCTTGTCTTGCATTACAAGTTAATGGCACAAAAAAACTTGCATTTACATATAATACCTTCTCAGTAACATTTCCCTGTGCCACTGTAAAAAACGATCCTGTTCCGTTTGCACAGGCAATAAGAGATTCCCTATAACCACTGCCACACACAATGAGAAAAACTGGAGCATGAGAGTGTCACCAATTGTAAAGTCTCTCAACTAGTAGCAAATCTGACTTTGCAGTTTATCACAATCGTGACCCTGGTGATGTTTATTTTAACAGAGTCAGTGATTGACAACCAGTAAGTAGAAGTTGGGTGATTTCTCTAAGGAAATGCAGTGAGTGAAGGATAGCATCTGGTTAATCTCAGTCATTTATATCAGTGTGGTCACCAGTCTTGTCTGACAGTGAATCACCCACTCATGACCTTGTCTCTGAACACCCTTAAGACTTTCCTTTCTTTTAACCTCAAAGGAATGGAAATGAAACTCAGGCAAGTACAAGCATTGAAAGCAATCACGTTCACTTGACACTTTCATCGGGAGTTTAAATGACTATCACTACACGTTAGCCTCCAAGACGACCGCGACCTTGTTGTTGGTTTTGGAGGCTTGCGTACCCCAGAGAGCTACAGGGCTTTATACTTTGGCTCTTGGTAGGGTCACCCATGCCAAACAAGTCAAAGAGTAGAGGCCAGACTAAGAGTGGTCCACCAATCCTCCAGGTTCGGGGGTTCAGCTCAGGGCTAACAACCCTGACTGGTAAAACAAAGTTGTTATGGATATAATAATGAAGAATCCTTCTACATCTGAGGGCGAAGGTATTCCTGAGTCTCCACATGGAACTTGCATGACTGACAGTGAAAACTGAGCTACTGACATGGTGAAAGAAGCCCTGAACACTGCCAGAGATGGAGGATGGAGGACATTCATTGCTGCCCTAAACGCGAGTGGTATAACGTGCAGTAAGTACATGTGAAGATCTCAGTTAACGGCTTGAGCATGCAACCCATTTTCAGACTGAAACCTCACTGAAAGAATTGCCCAGATACAATTAAAAGCCTCTCATTCAATGAACCACCAACACTTCCGCTTTTAAAGTAAATGTCATGAACCACCATCTCCACAACTGCCCTTAGATGTAGTTAGAATCCTTTTGATTAATGAGAATGGCAGGTTAGTCTGGTACATTTCTGTGAATTGTTTTTCCACAGTTTTACTTGGAGAAAGGATATTACATTTCTATAGCATCTTTCAGTACAGCTCAAAAGATCCAAAGGCAATGAAATATTTCTAAAGCAATGCCAGGTAGGAATTACGGCAGCTGCTTTGTACACAGAAGGCTTTTGTACACAGCAATATAGTCATGACCACATAACGTGCGAAGTGATAATGACAGAGATCCTGGATAATTTTGGTGCTTTTCTTCAAAAATATTCCACTGAATCTGTTACATTCAGTTTGGGCCTCGACTTAACATCTCAACTGAAGGACAAAACTTCCAACATCATATTGGTCTTCACTAAGAATGATTCAATTGTGGACCCATCTGTTATTCCAGCTACTTCAGTAGCAATGCTCAAAGTGGCATGGTTGCAGAACGCTTTACAGTACCAGTGATCAATTCCCGCCACTGTCTGTAAGGAGTTTGTACGTTCTCTCCGTGGTCACGTGGCCTTCCTCCGGGTGCTCCCGTTTCCTCTCACAGTCCAAAGATGTACCAGTTGGTAGGTTAATCGGTCATTGTAAATTGTCCTATGATTGGACTACGGTTAAAACGAGCATTACCGGGCAGCGTAGCTCAAAAAGGGGCGGAAGGCCCTATTCTGCACTGTATCTCAATAAATAAATAAAATCCTGCGAGTACTGCACTACAATTTTAACCCAGTGGTTTTGTGCTCAAGACTCTGAAATGCGAGTTTCTTGATACCAAGATAGGAGCATGATCAGTTAAGTACACAAAGGCAATTCTTCAACTGTAAAAGCTGCCAGGAAGGAAACAGTTCCAAAAGGAATACAATTTACTTTCAACTTCGCTCCAGCAGTGATTTGTGAATGTTTCCAAAGTGATCACATCCGTGTGTTGATCCTTAATGTCGGAAGGGTATTGACTGTAGATATGATCACGGTAGGCCTTATTCCCATTCTCTCCTGCAGCAGGTTTCAATGGATTAAGAAATTGAAGGGACTCTGGACCACGTTCCCCAGCTGCCAACCATGTGGTTCACTCTGATGCCAGCATCCACAATTGTGCTGCAGATTACACTTCAGTTCGGCTGCACTGACACTTAACTTCAAAAAAAATTAACGACTTTTAAAATGGCTGATTTTCCCAATTAATGGATGGACAAGTATATTTATAATTAACTAGTCTAATTACTCAGAGCAAGGATTAAATTTATCCTAGAAATTTCCTCTGGGCTTTGCACAATGTAGGTGCAGCGACTGAGAATACCAAATCACAGTTTGGGAACAGGATCGACCTTCCAGAGTTACTTCAGACCAAAAGCATACAAACAAGCCATTCAACCTACTTTATATATCCATACTCCACACAAACCATCTGCATCATTTGCATCAGTACATCCTAGAGGTAAAATATTTCATCCCTCTTTCAACCTAACTGAGCCAAATGTACAGTGAAACTGAAATATGAAGCAGAGGTAAACTGGCAAACTGTATGAGTGCTCTCTGAGAAATCTTTCAAATTTATTTATAAAAAGCATGCAGCAAAAGCTGCTTTATGCATAAGCATCTTCCTTTTTGGTTATTGGCCAACCAGGAACCACTTCACACAGTCTTGGTGTGATGTACACATGATTGTTTCACTCCTATCCTACATCACTTGATGGACCAAATGGCTTGCTTCCATGTTTCAGGAATACGTGACAAATATGAGAAAAAGATTTCACCCTGTATGTAATGTTAACACTCCTAGCAGCTTTTACTCTCTTTACTACTTCCCATCGAACTCCATTACACTCAGAAACTAGCTTCATGTATGATCAGGAAACCTCACATTGCTCACAGCCTATACAGCAGGGGTCCCAACCTTTTTCGCACTGCAAACCGGTTTCATAGTGACAATATTCTTGCGGACCGTTCGACCGTCCGACCGTGGGGGGGGGGGCTGCGGGGGAGACTACAATGACCATGAAGCCTTGCGCGGGCACCAGTGCGCATGTGTGTACGTGCCAATTTTTTTTCTACAAATCGTTTTTGGCAATTCTGTTCGGGGGGAGGGGTGTTAGTCACGAATGCAATATAGGTGATAAGTGGCTTAATTTCATTTCTAAAAGGGTTTATCTGACGAATTTAATATTAAACACACAGCGCATATTTTCCTCGCATGAATATAGCGATAATTATCAGGGGAGCTTGAAGTAAGTGTTGAACGAACTTCCAGTAGAAGTGGTAGAGGCAGGTTCAATATTATCATTTAAAGTTAAATTGGATAGGTATATGGACAGGAAAGGAATGGAGGGTTATGGGCTGAGTGCAGGTCAATGGGACTAGGTGAGAGTAGTGTTCGGAACGGACCAGAAGGGCAGAGATCGCCTGTTTCCGTGCTGTAATTGTTATATGGTTATATAAGTCAATAGCATCATAATATTTTAAGTAACGTTTGGATATTAAACACACAGCATATATTTTCCCCCTATGAACATATAAAATCATTGTAACACACCAATATCGCTGAAACAGTGGGAGCCCTGGGTTTGTTTTCCTGCAACAAGACGGTCCCATTGAGGGGTGATGGGAGACAGTGATACTCGAAGGGGTATCCGCAATTTAGTTTTCGTTGCATTCATCGCAGAGATATGTTGGAAATGGAAGCAACGTTTTCAGTGCTTTCGTGGCTATCTCAGGATATCTAGCCTTGACTTTGATCCAGAATGCCGGCAGAGATGTTATGTCAAACATGCTTTTCAGCCCGCCGTCATTTGCAAGCTCGAGGAGTTGATCTCCTTCCCACGCTGACATGGATGACGCGCGGGTAATGACCTCGCGTGTGTTCAAGCTCAACAGTGGGCTTGACAGGGAATGAGGAAAGGTGCAGCTGACTCATATTGCCAAATCATATCGTTTCCTCGCGGCCCGGTAGCGCGTGCTTTGCGGCCCGGTGGTTGGGGACCGCTGTTATACAGTATTAAATCACAAGGACTGTTGTTTGATACTGTTTTCCCTCTCTACTAAAATACACCTCAATACCAGAGCACAGGGCCCCAAATGATAAACTTCCTTATGTACAAGAAAGAAAACTCTTTGCTTTTGTTCAAAAAAGCTAATTTGTCTCTCCGACAGGGCCACATCAGCAAGGTTGTCAAAATTGCCCCTGAGAAGGTGATGGTGAACTACCACATTGAACTGCCGAAGTTCTGGCAAAGATTCTGTTATAATATCGTTGTATTGGAAATCCCAGGATTTAGAAGTGACCATAATGAGGGTATAGGAATATATTTCAAATCAGGACCATGTGTGACTGTGACAGGAGGGGAATCAGCAGGTGGCGGTGTGTTAATGTGCCTTTTCAACTCTTGATCTTCTTATTACTACAGGGCATGGATGTTTTTTTAAATGTTTATTTATTGACAAACAATGTAGATTAGGGTCTTCTGGCTCTTCGAGCCATGGCACCCAGCAACCCCCATTTCACCCTAGCCTAATCATGGGACAATTTACAATGACCAGTTAACCTACCAGCTGGTATGTCTTTGGGATTTAGGAGGAAACGGAAGCAACTGAATGAAACCCAATGGTCACGGGGAGAATATACAATCTCCTTTCACACAGCAGTGGGAATTGAACCCCTGTCGCTGGTACTGTAAAGCGTTGTGCTAATCACTATACACATAAAAGTTGCTGGTGAATGCAGCAGGCCAGGCAGCATCTATAAGGAGAAGTACAGTCGATGTTTCGGGCCGAGACCCTTCGTCAGGACTAACTGAAAGAAGAGCTAGTAAGAGATTTGAAAGTGGGAGTTTCTAAGGCTCTTCAATTTTTCGACAAACCATCCCTCACTGCTCCCCATCTATAATTTCTTCCGCTCTTCAACGTTTTGATGCCCCCTCCCACTTTCAAATCTCTTACTAGCTCTTCTTTCAATTAGTCCTGACGAAGGGTCTCGGCCTGAAACTTCGACTGTACCTCTTCCTATAGATGCTGCCTGGCCTGCTGCGTTCACCAACAACTTTTATGTGTGTTGCTTGAAATTCCAGCATCTGCAGATTTCCTCGTGTTTGCTAACCACTCTGCTACCGTGCGGTTTTGAGCAATGTTACTGGAATAGCCCCAGTGAATAACAGATGGGTCCACAATCGGACCATTCTCAGTGAAGACCCGTCTCAAACAAGGTAACTACCCTAATGCACTTCCAATTTTCTTACGACAGAGCTGCATCTCATCTTTGACAAACCTGCTGTGGGAGAACAGCTAAACTTGAGAACTAATCGGCAGCAATTCAACTTACGACAACTGCACTCCGAAGTTGAGTTCATTGGACAACTATTATTACAGTACATTGATTGTCTAACTAATATAACAGAAGAATTCCTACTGTTAAATACCCTACACCCAAGACCCTGGGGGGGGGGGGGAGGCACCGTTTCATGTACCAGCAGGCACTCTGGTAGAAGTTCTTGCAATATATACAGTATGGAACAGGTCCTTCAGGCTATGCCGCCCAGTAACCCACTGATTTAACCCTCGCCGAATCACGGGATGATTTGCAATGACCAATTAACCTACAGACGGGTACGTCTTTGGACCGGAGCCCCCGGAGGAAACCCACACGCACACGGGAAGGAACGTACAAAACTTGCTTACGGTGGATGCCAGAATTGAACTCTTAACTCCAACCACTAACTCCGTTGCACTAACCACTAAGCTACCACCACGCCTTGCTTAAGTTGCAAGTCTAAAATGCTGCATTTTTTTTTTCTGTGCAGTACTTATCTGCTGGGAATGCCCTCAGAGTCTTGTGATTCGACATTCGAGTTGTATTGACTCAGTTTAAAAAAAATTAGTTCGATGTTCAAATCCTCCTCGGCCTGCCTCTCCCTATTTCTTCAACCTTCTCCACTCACCGACAGCTTTGTGCTCCTCTATTTTTGTTTACTTGTAGATCCCTGTCTTCTTTCCTCCACCACTGGTTGGCATTTCCTTCCGAAACCTTTCCATCCTTTAAGCAGGGTTTAGAAACTACATCTGACTGGGAGTTTGCTCATCTCTGTTTTATCTCATCACATGTTACAGTGACAATTTTTTTCCAGTAAAACTCCTATGAAACACTTTAAGACAAAGATGGTAAAGGCACTACATAAATGAAAGATATTGAAGAGGAAATGACCCTACCTGTAGATTACAGGCTGGCAAACCTCTATTGTTAGGTGGCCCTGAAAAAATTGCTACGGCATTTACACTGGAGCATAGAAAACTAGAAATAAAACGCACGTTTCAAAATTCAGAATGATCACCTGATCTGTCCTTTTCAATATTCCACCTGTGCCCTCAGTTCCCCGACAAATATTCCACCTGTGCCCTCAGTTCCCCTTAACATTCTCCTCTTCACAGCCTACCTCTCTGACCAATCTCCCTTTTCACCTGGCGCTACATCTCACAAGGCTCCGGGTCAGCCCCGTTAACGCTCCTGTGACACATTCTATACCTGCGCATCAAGAATGCAAATGCGAGTTTTTGTTATTCTCCACTGAGCAAAGAGTTGGCATTTAAAATTATGACGAGCACCGAGAGATTAAACGAGACAAAAAGTGAACTATTGGGGCAGGAAGATCGGTAACCACAGATGAGGGAGGGGAGTTAAGAGTCTTTTCCTCTCCGAACTAAGTGAATTATCATGCCCTGGACTGCACCGCCAGAGAGAGTGATGAAAGCAGATCGGGCTACCCTTCTCCTCGGTATTTCTGAGTGAAATTTAGCATCAAGAAAAGGGGGGGGGGGTAGGGCAGGGAATGTGGCTGATATTGCACAGAGCTAGCACAAAGATATGGACAGAACGGCCTCCTACTCTGTGTGTACAATTACTATACACAATATAATTTTTCTGTTGAGGCCAAATCCCGGAATTAACCTCCATATTTGAGATCCTCTGGGGAGACTCCACCACAAAGTACATCGCCAACAGCCTGTAAATGAGAGGCTATATGGTTCAAAACGCGGTTCCATCTCCAACCTCTTCATTGCCCTAACACCGATTCCGCCGCATCCCAGAACCCCCGACCCTCCCGGAGTCTGCCTACACATATTTAGTATCGACTTCGCTTGTGCATCCGTGAAGCTTTGACCGAGTTTGTGGCATACCGTCGGCCAACCTCCTCTTCTCGTTGGGACACCGAGCTCTACATCCGAGCCCGGTGCAGCAAGCTCTGCTCCAGAAACCGACAGCTAGCTGCATTGGGGGTTGGGGCACAGGACACTCCGCAGGCTGCGTATCACTTTAGGTTGGCTGAAGCAAAAACCTTCTCGGCACCGGCGATGCTATCAACACCACCCACCCACAGACACACTCAGTAGTTAACCCTCATTAAGTGATCCCACACGCCTACCTGACAGGGTTCGGCAACTTTCGTCCCAGCGCTGGCGAAACCACTAGGAGAAGGTGCAAACGGGCTGTTTGCATTGAAGTTGGTTAAATATCCAAGAGGGTTGTAGTGGTGTCTGGAGGCTAGCACTAACCAGTCCCCTCCACTCCTGATCCTCTGTGTGCGTCTCTCTCTCCCTCTCTCTCTTTCTCTCGCTCTAAATAATGAATGAAACCAGGCAACGTGCGTTCTCTCTCTCTCTCTCTCTCTCTCTCTCTCTCTCTCTCTCTCTCGGATCTCTCAAACGGCCTCCCAATACAAAGCAAGATGGATCAGTATAAGGGGAAGAGCTGTCTCAAATAGTCAAGCTTTGACGATCAGGTCAGTCACTTAAAATGCGCGTCCTCTCTATTGTCTAGGCGGGGGTGGGAGAAGGGTCGGGAGAGGTGGGGGTGGGGGGGGGAAGTTCAGCGGAAAACACCTTGTCCAATCAAAACTGAGCCCATTTTTTTTAAAGTCATGTTTCAGGAATTTGTTAAGCCCTTTCTCTTTTATGGTTAACCCTTCCTTGGCTTAACCCACAAAAGATCGCTTAAACTCTGCCGTCCGATCGATCCAAAACGATATACAGAATTAACAACACAGATACCGGTCATTCGGCCCAACTGGACTATGCTAACTCACACCCCATTAACGTGAACGCCCCTGTATTCCTTCCTTTTGCATTGCCCTCAGAAGCATCGATCCGTTCTATTTAGAAGCAAGTCCCTCAGCCTCACCACCTTGAGTGAGGAACTTGTCCCTATTTTTAAAAATGTGTTAGCCGACGTCTTGTATTAATGACCACCAGCTTTTGGATTCCTTCACGTACAAAAACATCTCCTCTTCCAAAAAAAAATACTTTGAGGGTTATAAAGATATCCATCAGGTCACCCCTCTTCCCTCGACACAAAAGATTCCCACCCTGCTCAATTGTTCAAAGAGATAGGGTAGCGGCAAGGTGCGGAAGATACTTTTAATTATTCTATCTCCCCTTTGATTTCCAGGCCATATTAAAGTGGGCGATCACTGCTTTCCAAAGGCAATTAGCATCTACAACATCTACCTGCTGTATATGCTGCAGGGTATTAACATATACAGTACCTGATCAAGATGAATGTCACTTATGTAGACCAATACAACGTATTCACACAAATACACAATTCAGCGTGTCGGGTCAATGCTTGTGAGTATTCTCTGAGCCTGTTTCATTTAATACTACCAGCATAACCTTCAATTCCTTTCCCCTTTATATTTAGTCAGCTTCTTTAACCCATCTCTGTTATTATCTTCTTCACTGCTTCCTGGACAAACAGGGTCATGAAACATTTATCAATGTTTGCCTTGGGGTGGAATAAAATGGTTAGTTTGTGAGCAATCTGGTTCAGCCCCAGCTAATGCTTCCTGTGGGAGGGTGTGGAGTCAATAGTTAGACTAATGTTCGGTTCGTTCTGCAAGACAGATAAAAATTGAAGATCAAAGCATTGAGTTTTTTTTTTGTCCTTATATCACGGAATGAAAGAATTCCACAGATTTCTCTTCAAACTGGAAGAAAAATCAGATTAATTAAGCTCCCATAGGATCTCTCACACTTAATGTTTGGAGTCAGGTCGTGAACATACATGCCCCCCACTGTGTATTGAATTTTTATAAACTGGATTTTTTTCCTGATTTATTTATGAGATGTCTTCATTTCACTTCCCCTTAAAGCTATCAGCCCATTCTATCCAGTAACAGAATGGAGACGCAAGGGACTGCAGATGCTGAATTTGGAGAAACACACAAACAGCTGGAGATGCTCAGTGGATCAGGCTGCATCTAAGGACAGAAATAGGAAGTTGATATTCCAGGTTGAGACCCTTCATCTTTCAGTCCTGGTAAATTGTCAACTGTCCTTTTCCCTCCATGAATGCTGCGTGACACGTTGAGCTCCTGCAGGCTTTCTATGTGCTGTCCAATCAGTGGTAAGTTCAGCCTTCAACAAGAATCAAGCACCATGTAAAGTCAACGTATATCCACTTGTTAAGGACATTACAAACCAAATAGATTGTTGACAACAATCATCATTACTGATGATAAATTTTCATTTCATATCAATTTTCATCAACTGGATTTAAATCTCTGTGATTTGATTCACATTACTAGATCATTAGATATAGTCTCTGTATTTCCGGTGTCATGGTCCGGTCTGTTAACTACTCATTTCAATTAATTTCCTTTTCCCCGTGTTCCACCGGGTTCCTTGATTAGGGCACCTGATCTTCATCCGAGCTGGCAGGATAAAAACCCTGGCTTACAGCTACTCAGGGCTGGTCCGTCACCATAGCCAGGGCGGCGATGAATGTTCCGAGCCGCCAAGAATAAGGGACCGTCCTCCGAGCCACCAAGAATAAGGGACCATCTTCTGAGCCACCAAGAATAAGGGACCTTCTTCATGAGCTTCTCCGTGTCAAGATTCATATTGTCTGTTGTTCATTTCTGTCGTCTTGTGTCCGGCTGATTGTTGCTGGACGTTTTGCCGCCCGCTCCGAGCCAGGATGCAAGTGGTCTGTTGTTGTTTTGTTCTGAAGGCTCCAAGTCCCAGTCCAAGTCAAGGCTCCAAGTCCCAGTCCAAGTCAAAGCTCCGAGTCCCAGTCCCAGTCAAGGCTCCCAGTCCAGTCAAGTGATTGCCGGCCATTACCGCTTCATGAGCTTCTCCGTGTCAAGATATGAGTCGTCTCATTTCCCGCTGAGTAGGTCCAGCTGTTTGCCGCTACTCCGAGTTGGGAATTCTGTCTCTTCGTGTCCTAGTCTAAGTCCTGGCTCTGAGTCCAAGTCAAATCCAAGTCCGTCTCCGTGTCAAGTCTCTGTGCCTGTGTCCTGCACTTTGGTCTGCTTCCTCCAGCTGCCCACTACAATATCCGGATCCAGTAATCAAACTATCATACCCCACCTGCCAGGTTCAGGTGTAGGAATCCTTCGCCTATGAAATTAATCTTAGGAGTTTTTCTGCATAGTTTAACTCTATACATGATTACTACTATTAAGCCAATATAGTTGCCACATTCATTTTCCATCAATTTCTTGTCGGCAAGGTTTGGGAACTCATTACAACATCAGGCAGGAGGTACAGGAACCTGAAGACCCACACTCAATGTTTTAGGAAGAGATTCTTTCCCTTCTCTATTAGGTTTCTGAACAGTCCATACACCCCTGAAAACAAGCTTCTTATTCCTCTTTTGAGCTAATTATTTACTTTTGTAACTTCCTGGTAATTTTCATGCCTTACACTTTACTGCTGCAGTAAAACAGCAAATTTCACGACATCAATGATAATAATCCTGATTCTGATTCTGATAGCATATTTCTATCCCCTGGGTGGATGGCAAACCATGCAAGATTAATGAGGTCTCCCAAATTCATTACAACTCTAAACAATTCTTCCTAGAAAGTATTAGAAAAAATCACAAGCTTTGAGATACTCAAATGGAAAACAATGCATGCTAACAAGCTTTCCAAGTTTATAATTGTATGGAAAGTGAACAGTAATGTTTGTTTTATAAGCATCATATACTTGTAGTTTATTGCATAGCTTATTCACCATTTTACACTGTTACATCAAGTTATAAACAGCTGATTTTACAAGGATTAATATTACTCTAGAGATAAGGTACAGCTATGGTATCATTCTATGGATGACACACTCTGTTCTTGCAATAAAGAGTGATCTCTCTCTCCACATCCATTCTATCCCATCTTTAGCTTTTGTCTCTGATTACAATGCTACACCACTTTCATCCAGCCATAGGGGGTTGGATGCACTGGGTTCCATAATTATCTATCTACTCACAGCAGGAGAACCACCAGCTATGGTGAATTTTCCCTTTCCAATCCCACACAATTTTCTCTGGCATTCCACAGAGAATCCATCCTTGGTCCCTTTCACATTTCTCGTCTTCAGAACACTAGATACGGTGTCAGTTTACTCATATATATTGATGACATCCAGCTCTACTCCACCATTACCTCTCTTGGCCTCTCCACTATCTGTAAATTATCAGTGTGATGGCCCAACACTGAGAACTGGGTGAGCTGAAATTTCAGCCAGATTAATATTGGGAAGGCTGAAGCTATCATTATGGTCGTCTTCACAAATTGCATTCCAAGTCACCGATTATATCCCTCTCCTTGACATCTGTCTGAAAGTAAACCAGTCTGGGTATCGTATTTGATCCAATTTAGTTTCTGAAATCTCATCCATACCATCACTCAGACCTCCAACTTCCACCTTCATAATACAGGCTGACTACACTCTGGTTTCAGCCCATCTATTGCTAAAACTCTTTGATCATTTTAAAATGATGGTGATTGTCTTCTTACCTTCTGCTTTCCATTAATATGATGTCAGCCAGAACTCTATTGACCATATCTGAACTGGCCACAGGTCCTCTCCATCCATCATCCTTATTAACAGTGTTTCAGTTTTAAAATGCTTAACCTTCTTCTAAATTCCACCATGGTCTTACCCTTCCTATCTCTGTAATTATCTTGTAAACTGTCTCCATGCCTTAATTCTGGCCTCTTGCTGAAGTTAATGGCCCTAACCTCTGAAATTCATTACTGAATCCCAGCTACCTCTTTTTCTTACCAAGCAGCATTTATGGAGAGGAATAAAGAGTCAATATTTTGGGCCAGTGGGGGGGGGGGGGGAGGGAGAGAATGAGTACAAGCTGGAAGATGATAGCTGAAGACAAGTGAGGGATAAGGTAGGGAGTTAGGAGAGGGAGGATGAAGTGAGAAGCTGGGAGGTGATAGGTGGAAGAAATAAAGAGCTGAAGAAGAAGGAATCTGATAGGAGAGGAGAGAAAGGGAAAGTGAGAAAGGGAAGGAGGAGGGGCACCAAAGGGAGGTAACAGGTAAA
Source organism: Mobula hypostoma (assembly GCF_963921235.1). NCBI lineage: Eukaryota > Metazoa > Chordata > Chondrichthyes > Myliobatiformes > Myliobatidae > Mobula > Mobula hypostoma. The sequence goes on along the minus strand of NC_086101.1, from coordinate 134,402,705 downwards.
TGAAGAGAAGTGATAGGGTAAGAGGGGGGACAGAAAAAAAAGAGAAGGGAGAGGGGCAGAAATTACTGGAAGGTGGAGATATTGATGTTCATGCTGTCAGGAACATGAAGTGTAGTGCCTCCAACATGAGAGTGGCCTCATTGGGGCAGTACCAGAGATAATGAACTGATACGTTGGAATGGGAATGGGGAATGGAATTAAAATGGTTGGTCACTGGGAAATCCTGCCTGTTCTAAACGGACCGAAGGTGCTCAACAAAGTAGTCCCCCAATCTACATTGTGTCTTGCCAATGTAGAGGAGCTACACAGCGAACACTGGGTACAGCTGATGACCACGACAGACTCACAGATGAAGTGTTGCCTCATCTGGAAGGACTGTTTGTGGCAATGAATGATAGTGAGGGAGAAGGTGTAGGGGCATGTGTAGCATTGTGCCATTGGCGTGGATACGTGCCAGAAGGGAGATCAATGGGGATGGATGAATAGACAAAGGAGTCACAAAGGGAACGATCCATGCGGAAAGTGGAAAGTGGGGGTGGGGGAGGTAAAGATGTGTTTGGCGATAGAATCCCCTTGAAGATGGCCGAGGTTGTGAAGAATGATGTGCTGGATGTGGAGGCTCATGGGGTTGTAGGTAAGGACAACAGGAATTCTGTTGCTGTTATGGTGGTGGGAAGATGAGCTGAGGGAAGATGTCTGGGAAATGGAAGAGATGCGATGATTGCAGCATCAGTGGTGGAGACAGGGTGGGAAGAAGCCAAGATAGCTTGGAGAGTCAATGTGTTTATAAAAGATATCAGGAGACAGTCTGTCTCCACAGATGGAGACAGAGAGATTGAGAAAGAGGAGAGAGGTGTCAGAAATGGACCAAGCGAATTGAAGGGCAGGGTGAAAAGTTGGAAGCAAAGTTGATGAAATTGACAAGTTCAGCATGGGTGCAGGAGGTAGTGCCAATGCAGTCATCAATGTAGTGCAGAAAGAATTGGTGGGGGGGGGGCGTTATCAGTGAAGGCTTGAAACATGCCTGTTCCACGTAGCCAATGAAAATGCAGGCATAGCTGAGGTGCCCATGACTGCACATTGGGTTGCAGAAACTGGGCAGAACCAAAAGAGAAGTTGTTGAGTGTGAGGACCAGTTCCGCCAAATGAAGGAGGGTGGTTGTGGAGGGGAACTGGTTAGGAACTTATCTGTATGATTAATATGTACATGGTTGGGATAAACTTCAAACTTAGTTGAGAATAACTCATATATCAAATGAGTGGTTGATCATTATAAATAAAATGTATTTTTTGGTTCCTCTCAGCATTTTCTGATTTTATTTCAGATTTTCAGCATTTGCACTATTTTTCATTTCTGTATGTACATGCAATATGTTGTTGTTGTATTGTGTACAGCCAATTCTGCTGAACATAATTATTTTGTTAATCAACAGCATGGTTATAATCCTAGTTTTATTGTGTTACCTGTTCGTATTTCAAGTTTTTTTTGTGGATTACACACAATTTTACCTTGACACAGAATTTATTTAATGTTCTATTTTAAGCTAGCCCCACTTTTTCCATTTGTGTGGTATCCCAGTTGTTCACTGCAGCAATCTGCCTGCAGGCATTGCTCCATTTAGTAGCTGTCTTGAATGCTTGTCTTGCTGACACATATTTCTACAGGATCAATGTTTCAAACATTAGCTATCTCAAGAATGGGATGTGGGTGTCAGCTCCAACTGATGTCATGAATATCTCATCCAGAACCTCTTGGCAAGAAATAATTGAATAAATAGTATTAATTTTATTTTGGGGTATGTTGTGCTCAAACATATGACTGTGCCATATTTACCTAATTCAAAATTTTTCTTGTATTTTCAAATTAGCAGTGTTTCTACTCAGTTGTGTAAAATGATTTATGACTTCCGGCATAGACGCGGCACTTCTGCAGATTTTTGGAAACCCAAGTACTTCTGTTTCCCAAACCAATTTACCAAGAATTGCACATGAATCTCCACATCAGGGCCCCGGGATATCTCAAAGTACTTTACAATCAATTAAGCACTTTTTGAAGTGTAGGGATTCCAGCGGAAATACAGAACCAGTCCGCAGTGGCATAATTAACCATGTGACTTTCTGTTAAAGGTTGTTGCTGTTCCTCTCTGGTGCCTTGTGGCACATGTGGTGGCAACCTTGCCATTTCCTTAGCATTTGTCTGATTTTCAACGAGGCTGAGTTGCTAGCTCGATGCTCAACACAGCATAGATGGAAAGCATGCAAGGAGCCAACTGAATTCGATCCCAGGACCACTCGCCTCGAAGTCCAGGATCGATACCACTACCCACTAGCCAGCAATTCTTCTTTTAAAGGTAGCACTGATTAAGGAGTTTCCATTGGCTAGGATGCTATGAATTAACACACCTGCAGTGGTATCCTTGAATGTTTTACATCCATCTGAATGATGGTATTGTGTTCATGCAACCTTTCCTCAGTACTGGACTTGAACAATAGCTTCTATTTTTGCATCTAAGTTTCTGGCTTCAGACTTGAAGCAATAACTTTCTGATTCAAAGATGTAAATTCCATCCATATCTAAAGCACATGCCTTACAGTTATAAAGAGATTTCATAATTTTGTATAAACATTTGGAAGTGCCTTAGAAATGTCATTGTGCAACCTCACAATGCAGCAGTGCAGATTAGGCCAGGCTCATTGACACAAAAGATTCTGCAGATGCTGGGTACCTTGAGCAACATACACAAGATACTGGAGGAACTCAGCAGGTAAGGCGGGATCTATGGAGTCAATGTTTTGGACAAAAAAAAAGGACTGGAAAGGAAGGAGACAGCAGTCAGAATAAGAAGGTGTGGGTTGGGAGCAGGAGGAGGATTAGAAGCTGTGAGGTGATAGGTGGAAGAGGTAAAGATCTGAAGAAGAAAAAATCTGACAGGAGAGGTCAGTGGATCATGGAATAAAGGGAAGGAGGTAGGAAACCAGGGGAAGGTCATGAGGGCAGGAGAGGAGAAGAGAAGAGATAACTGGAATGGAAAAAAAGAGTGCGCAGAAGGTGGGGGGGGGGGCAGAAGGGAATGGATAATCCAAAGTTAGAAAATTTGATGTTCATACCATCAAGTTGGAGGCTACCCAGACAGAATATGGGGCATTGCTCCTCAAAACTGGGTTTAGCCTCATTGAGATGGTAGAGGAAGCCACAGATAGACGTGTTAGAACTGGATTTCGGGACCTCATTTGTCATCACTTGTGAGTCCTAGGTTGATACTGAAGATTGTTCGGAGGTCTGGATCGAAGCCTGAAGATTGATCGGAAGTCTGAAAGTCGAGGCAAGATGGGCTGGAGCCCCAAGTCTGCGAATCTCTTCAAGTCCAGTAGGGGAATGCTATGTTGCCACTGAATTGTGTGGCAACATTTGTGGGCTTCCCTCAGCACATCCGAGAGGTTGTTGATTGTTAACACAAATGTCACATTTCACTTTATGTTTCGATGTATGTGTGATAAATAAATAAATCTGAATCTGAATGAGCAGATGGTAATTCAAACACTATTTCAGGTTCATTACTTGATCGGTTGTTTTGGCTGTAACTCACCAATGCTGACTAAATGCCTTAACTAGGTTCCTTTCACTCTGGTCCATCTTACTGAGGGGCTTCCAAAACTTTTCAATCGAGATTCATGGCATTCCAAAGACTCTGATTGGATTCTGTCAACATCAATTTGAGGGCACAGCAAGGTGGAAGCACTGTACTGGAACTGCAACACTGAAACTTCATCTTGAATGGACCCCTTACAGGAAATTGAGCACAAAAGCCCGAGACTAACGGTCTAGTGCAACACAGAGGGAGTGTGGCAGTGTTAGTGGTGTTGTCTTTCAGAAGAGTTGTTGAACCAAGGCTTAGTCTGCTTCATCAGGTAGATGGAAAAGATTCGATGGTACTATTTCAAAGAATAGCAGAGGGGCTCCCTCCCATTGTTGAAACAAACATTTCTCTCCCACTGAACAGCACTCTTGACAGTTTATCTGTCTGCTGTCACTGTTGCCTTCTGTGGGATCTTGCTTGCATAAATTGTCTGCCATTTTCCTACTTTAGAATATTGACCACACTTCAACAGGTTGTCATTGGTTACATTGCATTTTGGACCACCTGGAAGGGACTAAAATGCAATGATTTCTTTCTAAGTGAATAATAGATACATTTGTCAATAAAATACTCCAATTGATTTCCGAGTACTTGCACTTATGTGGCATCTCTGATATATCTTGAGACATTTTATTGCTTTAAAGCAGGGGTTCCCAATCCTTTTTTTAGGCCATGGAGCCTTACCATTAACCAAGGGGTCCTTGAACCCCAGGATGGGATCCCCTGCTTTAAAGGCACTTCATGAATGCAAGTTAGCTTTGCTAGGCATGAAATACAGCAGCCCATCTGAGCTCAGCTAAATCTACTCAGCAACAAATGAGACGGGTGGAAAGCTGGAAAGATAGAAAGTGAGTGCAAGAAAGAAAGAGGGAGAAAGAGAGAGCGTGATGGAGAGAGAGGTAGATTGAGAGATAGAAATATATATGTAAAGACAGATAGATAGAGATATAGAGGTAGAGATGGAGAGATCGAGAGAGGGAGAGGGAGAAAAAAAACATAATTTTGGCAAATTTGATGGAGGGAGTTGGTTTGAGTTGAACACTGGAAGAATTCTTTGGTGTTCATCAGTGACATCTTCAATGTCAAATAAACCAACAATACAGGAAAAATGGGTCTCAATTTGTTACCTCGCCTAAAAGGAGAACCCACTAGCAGATCAACAGCTTGGTAGCCCTGTGTGGAAGTGTTAATTAGGTAATTGTTTCAGGTCCTAGATTTGTGGCAGTACAGACTGCCTTTGGGTAATGAACACGCAATTCATGGACAACCCTTTACTCAAGTAAGCTCATAGAATATTATTAAATTCAAGAGTCCTTAGAATTTGTCCTCACGTGTTCATTCATATACTGTAATTGGCAGAACTAGTTTTCTTTCTCTCTCTCTCTCTCTCTCTCTCTCTGCCCCTCTCCCTCTCTCCCCCTCTCCCTCCCTCTCCCCTCTCCCTCCCTCTCCCTCTCTCTCCCTCCCTCCTTCCCTCCCTCTCTCCTTCTCTCTCTCTCTCCATCTGTAGTAATTGTTCTTTCTTATCAGTTTCATGTGCTTTTGATGCCATTTATATCAACACTGTGGAAATCTGGTAACTGCATTGAGTGATTTTTGTGTATTTTCTGACTAACCAACAAAAGTGATTTCTGAACACTTTCTGTTATCTGGGGATTGCCTGTAGTAGTCATATTTGTTTGATTGTTTGCCAGCACACTGGTTGGAGAACTTATATCACAGGATCTGTTGTTCAAGCTTTATTGGTTGCTGAAGTTGTTGCAATACTTTGATCTCTTTGTGCAGCACTACTGTGTCTGGGAAGATATTAATGTTCGATGCAGGAGCTGATCGCTGGAGATTGTTGATAGATGAGTGATGAAGATGTGGTGCTTTGAATGCCATGTGATGCAGTGGAGGGATATGAAGATGCATTCTCTGACAGTGACCACTTCTGCAAGGCCATTTTACCCCCTGCTGTGCTGCATCTAAGTCTTGGGGGCTTCACATTATTTTTCACAGTCATTTTGACCCACTGTTTTTGCAGTGGCCGTCTGGGGCATCATGCTGAACTTTCCACTCCTGCCCACCTCGGGGATGCACTGATGTACAGTGGAATTATATCTCTCTCCTACTGTAAATTCTTCAATGGGGCATGGGTCAGAATAATTTTTAGACCATCTACAGAACCCACTGTAACAACAAGGCACCTTTCCTTTAAGAGAAGTAGGGCAGTTTTAAGAAGGCGTAGACTAGCCTTAAGGAGTACTATCCTCATGCAGGCAAATGAAACTAGCTCTAGAAGGTGGCTTGGTAAACACGGATGAGTAGGGCCAAAGGGTTTATTGCACTCGATGTCAGTAAGACCAAAGAAGTGCTTGTGGACTGCAGAAAAAGTAAGACAAGGAAGCACACACCAATCCTCAAAGAGGGATCTGAGGTGGAAAGAGTGAGCAACTTCAAGTTCCTGGGTGTCAATATTTCTATCCTGGACCCAACATATTGATGCAATGACAAGTAAGGCACGACCAAAGACACTCGCGAATTTCTACAGATGTACCATGGAGAGCATTCTAACTGGCTGCATCACCGTCTCGAATGGGGGAGGGGTGGCTACTGCACAGGATCAAAATAAGCTGCAGAGAGCTGGAAGCATAGTCAGCTCCATCATGGGGACTAGCCTCTGTAGTATCCAGGACATCTTCAAGGAGCAATACCTCAAAAAGGCAGCATCCATCACTAAAGACCCCCATCACCTAGGTCGTTCCTTATTCTCGTTGCTACCATCAGGAAGCAGGTACAGGAGCCTGAAGGCACACACTCAGTAATTCAGGGTCAGCTTCTTCCCCTCTGCCATCTGATTTCTGAATGGACATGGAACCCATGAACACTACCTCACCACTTGTTCATTTTTATTTTAGCACCACTTATTTAACTATTTTATATACTTAGTGTAATTCACTGTTTTTTCTCTATTATTATATATTGCACTGTACTGCTGCCACAAAAATCAATAAATCTTATGGCATATGTCCGTCATATTAAACCTGATTAAGATTCTGTTCCTGTGCTGTATAAATCTATGACTCGATGACTTCCTAAATAACAACATATGCCTCTCATTTTGTGAATTGTATTGCTTTGTAACAGATATGTTTTTCAGAGGTGCAACGCTGATGTGATAACCCAATCTGCAGCATGTTTTGCAATGACTCAATGCACCATTCATGTCAAGGAGCTGGTGAGCTACCTTAATTAGAAGCAGCAGGTGTGGGTTAAATCCTCTGGGCAATCCCTGCATTTATTTCTAGCAAGCATCCGAGAATTAAGTTGTCTGTGTTCCCAGGGCAGAGTGCAAAGTGACTTTAATTTAGTTTGAGGATTATTGTGGAGCCCTGCTCTAAGCTTGAGTAAGGGCTAAAGTTGCTCCTCTCTCCATTCATGAGGAACAGGAAACCTAATCTGACTGGATTGTTTGCAAAATAGAGATACCAGCTATCAAATATCAACCATGACTGCCCTGTCAGAGCATTTTTATTCTGACAGAGCATCTGCATCATTCTTCCTGGACTGGCCACCTCCATATATGGCCAACTCTGATTGGCAGAGAGTGGCAGAGCTGAATGGTTGAGGAGGGATTCATTTTCTGTCGTTTTATGGTGAAGTGGAATGTGTTGTCTAAGAAGGTGCTTGATTCGGTTACACCTTTTGAATGAGTATATACTGCAAAATGAGAAACTGTCATGAACATGCGGGAGGAAGCAGGGAATAGGGCTGCATGGGGCATCTGTTTCAAAGTTACAGTTCATGTTATTTTTATTGTCATGTCCACAAGTATATGTATGCACAGGAGCAATGAAAAACTTACTTGTAGCATCACAGGCATACGGCATCAGCCATGCAGCATTCACAAGAGATACTTCTGTTATGAGGGGCTGAATGGTCTCCTGCGTTGCGTGATTCTGAGATTAGTGAGATGAGAGACTTCTTCAAGGTTTGTGTATGTGTGGATTTGACTGGAAGTGGGGGGGGAAGGGAGGAAGAAGTACAAGGTGGTAGATGATAGGTGCAGCCGGGAGAGGGGGAGTGGGTGAAGTAAAGAGCTCGGTAGTTGATTGTTGAAAGAGAGAAAGATTGGAGAAGGGGGAATCTGATAGGGATGGATAGAAGACCATGGAAGAAAGGGAAGGTGAGCCCTTGTCCACTGATCTCCCTCCTGGTACTCCTGGTAATATCTGTAATCCTGGTTTTGTAATCTCCCTCTTTCAACCCTCCTTCCACTGCTTTGCTCTTACCTCTGTTCATACAATGTCTGGACCTCATAAGTCTTGCATCAAAAGCCAATATCTCCCCTGAAAATATATCTGCACCTCTGAAAATACATCAATTTACAAAGCAATGCATTACCTTCAAAGCAACACACACAAAATGCTGGAGGAACTCAGCAGGCCGGGCAGCCTCTGTGAAAAAGAGTAAACAGTCGATGTTTTGGGCCGAGACCCTTCATCAGGACTGGAAAGAAAGAGGAGAAGTCAGACAAAGGAGGTGGGGGGAGGGGAGGGAGAAATACAAGATGGTAGGTGATAGGTGGAACCAGGAGAGGGGGAGAGGGGGAGAGGGGGAGGTAAAGAGCTGGGAAGTTGATTGGTGAAAGAGATAAAGGGCTGGAGAAGGGGGAATATGATAAGAAGATAGAAGACCATGGAAGGAAGGGAAGGTGAGCCCTTGTCCATTCATCCCTCCTCACTGATCTCCCTCCTAGTAATTATTCTTTTAAACAGAACAAGTGCCACACCTGCCCCGACACCTCCTCCATCACTCTTTTAATTCCCGGCCACAATCAGTCCTTCCAGGTGAGGTAACACTTCACCTCCCACCCCACTGGCCCCTGTGTCCAGCACATAATTCTCCATATCTTCTGCCATCTCCAATGGGACGCCTCCACCAAGCACAGCTTAGTCTCCCTCCCCCACCCCCACCACCACTTCCTGTTTTCTGCAGGGATTGCTCCCTAAGTGATTCCCTTGCCTGCTCATCCTTCCACACTGACCTCTCTCCTGGTTCTTATCCTTGCAAGCAGAACAAGGACCATGGCTACCCGTACATCTCCTCCCTCACTACCGTTCAGGGCCCTTAATAGTACTTCCAGGTGAGGCAACAGTTCACCGGCCAGTCTGTTGGGATCATATACTGTATCCGGTGCTCCCGGTGTGGCCTCCTGTATATCGGTGAGACCCAACGTAGATTGGGAGACCGCTTCGCTGAGCACCTATGCTCCGTCTGCAAGAAAGTATAGGATCTCCCGATAGCCACCCATTTCAATTCTACCTTCCATTCTTGTTTTGACATGTCAGTCCGTGGCCCCCTCTACTGCCACGATGAGGCCAGACTTAGGTTGGAGGAACATTACCTCATATTCCATTTGGGTAGCCTCCAATCTGATGGCATGAACATTGATTTCTCGAACTTCCAGTAATGGCCGCCCTCCTCTCCTTCAGCATTCCCCATTCCTGTTTTGTTTGCTTAAGTTATCTCCTTATCTGCCCATCACCACGCTCTAGTGCTCCTCCCCCTTCTCTTTCTTCCATGGCCTTCTATCCTCTCCTGTCAGATTCCCCTTTTCCAGCCCTTTATCTCTTTCACCAATTGAATTTCCAGCTCTTTACCTCACCCTCTCCCCCTCTCCTGGTTTCACCTATCACCTACCACCTTGTACTTCTCTCTCCCCTACCCTCCACCTTCTTACTCTGACTTCTCTTCTTTCTTTCCAGTCCTGATGAAGGGTCTCGGCCGGAAATGTCAACTGTTTACTCTTTTCCATAGATGCTGCCTGACCTGCTGAGTTCCTCCATCATTTTGTCTGTGTTGTTTTGGATTTCCAGCATCTGCAGATTTTCTCTTGTTTGTGATACAATCTATCTCTATCTCTTCTCATTACACCAGATACAATAAAACATAAATTAGGTTCTTAGTTTAGACAAACCCAGAAGTTTAGACCCACAGTCAAAATTCATTTCAAATATTCAGGGAGAAAAGCCTAACAAGCAAAGCTTGAATTTTGATGGAAAGTCATGCACCAATAAATTGATGTCAATTCAAACACACATTTTATTGGTTTCAAGTGTTAGGTCACTTTAGTATCAAGGTGTGACTGCAATGACTCCTAACATTTTTTTTGTCTCAACAACTTTTGCCAAATTCTGCCATGTTGTTCAACTGCATCTCAGTCAGTACCACTCTCACCTCCCAGTCGTGTTCTGGGTTTAAGCCTTGTTCCAGAGATCCTGGCACTCCATTGCAGGACTGAGAGAGTGCTGACTAAACCGATGTTCTCTCAGCTCTCTCGTGTGCTGTTTTGATGCATCAGGCATCCTGATCAATAATTATCATGCAATCAACAAGAGTAAACCAATATTTGGTCATTATTATGATTGGGGTTTTGTCACTTTGATGATTATTGATCAGGATACAGGATGTGTCAAAATAGCACACGAGAGAGCTGGAACAGCCTTAATTCCTATTGGCCATCAACAGAGGAATTCATCCAGTGTATGTAATGAACAAAATCAACGCAGACACCTAGTTCAGGTAATGGATTGCTTTCATACAATTCTATCATGATTTCATCCTCCAAAATCTTCATTTTCATTGTAATATTCAAGATGATTGTCAATACCTTCAAATTCTTTGTAGTTCTTGACTTGCTGAAGTAGTGAAATCATTTCTTTTTCACTCCCAGCTATTTCTGGAAGCCTAAATGCTTGAAACCACAGTAAGCAAAAGAGTTTGGAATCATCTAACTGCTTATTTCCCATCTAGTTTTTGAAGACAAACGTACACAGCTGACGCTATTTAAAAACTGGTTGCTCCAAACATGGTGTAGCGTCTAATGGCTACACAATGCGTGTGACTGACGCTAGTTAGAACATGTTCAAAACAGTTTCCTGCCCCAACTAAGTGGCATAGTGTCGTAAATAAATGATGGGAATTGTGGCATTTTTCTCAATTAGCTTTTGTTCTTAAGAGTTGTCCCAAATAAATGGCTGCACCTATTAACTGGTGGTCTAATTAACTGAATCCACTTTCCCTCTCGCTATATGTCAGAATCAGAATCAGAATCGGGTTTATTATCGCTGGCATGTGTCGTGAAATTTGTTAACAGCAGCAGCAGTTCAATATAATACATAATATAGAAGAAAATAATAATAATAAATAAATAAATATGTATTACTGTATACATATATTGAATAAATTAAAAATCATGCAAAAAAGAAATAATATCTATTTTAAAAAGTGAGGTAATGTTCATGGGTTCAATGTCCATTTAGGAATCGGATGGCAGAGGGGAAGAAGCAGTTCCTGAATCACTGAGAGTGTGCCTTCAGGCTTCTGTACCTCCTACCTGATGGTAACAGTGAGAAAAGGGCATACCCTGGGTGTTGGATGTCCTTAATAATGGATGCTGCCTTTCTGAGACACCGCTCCTTGAGGTTGTCCTGGGTACTTTGTAGGCTAGTACCCAAGATAGAGCCGACTAAATTTACAACCGTCTGCAGCTTCTTTCGTTCCTGTGCAGTAGTTCCCCCCCGCCACCCCACCATACCAGACAGTGATGCAGCCTGTCAGAATGCTCTCCATGGTGCATCTACAGAAGGTTTTGAGTGTTTTTGTTGACATACAAAATCTCTTCAAACTCCTAATGAAGTATAGTCGCTGTCTTGCCTTCTTTATAGCTGCATCGATATGTTGGGACCAGGTTAGATCCTCTGAGATCTTGACACCCAGGAACTTGAAACTGCTCACTCTCTCCACTTTTGATCCCTCCATGAGGATTGGTATTTGTTCCTTAATCTTACCCTTCCTGAAGACCACAATCATCTCTTTCGTCTCACTGATGTTGAATGCAAGGTTGTTGCTGTGACTCCATTCCACTAGTCGGTATATTTTGCTCCTGTATACCCTCTCATCTCCATCTGAGATTCTACCTACAATGGTTGTATCATCAGCAAATTTGTAGATGGTATTTGAGCTATGCCTAGCCACACAGTCATGGGTATAGGGAGAGTAGAGCAGTGGGCGAAGCACACACCCCTGAGGTGCACCAGTGTTGATCGTCTGCGAGGAGGAGATATTATCACCATTCTGCACAGATTGTGTCTACTGGTAAGATATATAAAGAGAAAGAGAGAGCGAGGGAGAGAAAGAAAGAGAGAGAGAGAGTGAGAAAGAAAGAAAAGATTGGGAGCAGCTCTGGATGTGTTTGCCCTCCTATAGAAAGGATATGATTAAGCCAGAGAGCATGTGGGAAAGGCTCACAGGGATTTTGCCAGGAATGCAAGGCTTGCATTGTAAGGAGAAACTGGATAGGCTGGGACTGTCATCTCTGGAGCTGAGGAATGAACATAAAGAGATTTATGAAATCGTGACGGCCATAGGAAGTTGGATAGTCACAGCTTTTATTCCCCCAGGGCAGAGGTTTGAGGTGAGAATGAAAAGATTTAAGGAGCTTGCTTTCACACAGAGGTAATGGAACAAACTGCCAGAGTAAATGGTAGAGTTGGGTGTAATTACAACAGTTAAAACATATGTTTATGGATAGGAAAGTTTTAGAGGCTTATGGGCCAAACACAATGGGACTAGCTCAGGAAGGCATGGATGAATAGGGCTAAAGGTGTGCTCTATAACTCTATGACTTTTTATGACAACAGAACATTGTAATTATGCTTCTCATTTTACAATACTTTATTACATTTTTAAGAGTTTATTTCCAAAACAGATATAATTTAATAAACAAACCTTTATGATCTGAATGATCATTTGCACGATGATTGAAGTGCAGTGAAAACAATGTTCAGCACTAAAATCTGTGGCCGTAATAATGCAAACCTTCCAACTGTAATATTACATTCCCTTGCATTTATAGCACCAGGCTGTTCTTTCTATTATGTCTGGATCCCTTTGGAAGGGAAGCAAGGAGCAGCTGCAGTAGGTTTTGTTTGCCAACACTTTATACACGCACCTGGTCATCGCCACTTGCCAAAACCCCAGCAGGGTCACCTAAAGCCACTAAAAACTAGCCTGGTGATCACAGTGCCCCAACTTTCTCAAGTGCTGAAAACTGGTGCACAGAGATCAAGACAACATAAGGGGGAGAGAGGGCCAGTACTCCACTAAAAACAAGAGACCTCTGCACGGAAGATTAGGGATATGCCTGTCAGTCGGCAAAGGCAAGGGATATGAGCTGAATAAGGGTCAAAGGGCTATGGATAAGAGTCAGGTTTATGGAGTTAAAATGTAAATCAACTATGACCACTGAATGCTGGAACAGAATTGAATGGCTCAGTGGCAATTTCCTCTTCCTACTTCTGCAATGCTGCTTCGCCTTCACAGCATAGATGGCTAACTCTGACACTTAAGAGTTAGGTTGGAAAAAAATAAACCAAATATCTTGAATGCTTTATAAAATCTTTTCACTGCATTTTAGAAAATTGGGATATTTTAACGCACAAGCAAGATATGAAACAGAACGCAAGGAATTAGTTACCTGTTAGCTTCACACCTGAAGTTGCCAAAGACTGTGCTCAGTCATAAATAATGGGAAATGAAGCTATTTAGAAGATAATGTGTAGATTCAGTATATGAAAGGGGATTCATGTTTGAGTAATCTATTGAAATTCTTTAAGGTTGTACGCAGTACACTGGTAATGTATGTTTGTATTTGGATCTTTGTAAGGTACACTGAAGCAGGCTGAGCAAGCTCAGAGCACATGGAAGTTGGTAAGATAAGAGTTTGGCAAACTCTTAAGGGAACAATGTATGAATCAATAGAACCTCCTCAGTCTGCCAGGCTGTGATAAGTGGGCTACCACAGGGATCAGCGCTTTGGCCCTAACTATTCATGTAGCATTCCCCAAGCTTGCTGATGATACACTTTGTTAATACTGATGAAAATGCAAGGACATTCCAAGAGACTGTAGACAAGCTTAGTGAATGGGCAATAATATTTCAGAAAGGAACAACATGGGATAATGTGAAGTTATCCATCTTGGTCATGAAAGAAGAAATACTGAATATATTTTGCATTATGAGAGATTGGGGAAGTCTATGTTCAAAAGAGCCGGTGTATCCTGTACACAAGTCACTGTAGGCTAACATGCAGGTACAGCAGGTAATTTGGAAGACAAATGAGATGTTGGTCTTTTGATGTTGTGGTGTTCACCGAACTTGGCATTTAGCTTGCAGCCATTTCATCACCATTCGAGGTGATATCCTCAGTGTGCAGTTGTTGGTGTTTCTCTCTGGGAGTGCTCATGGTTATATAGCCCCCTGTTCGCTTGCCTTGATCCTAATTGGCTACCTCTTTGGTTGGCCTTTGAATTCCATTGGTTTGCATTTCTTTGGCTCTTAGGGGTTCATAGATGGTATCTATCTCGATATATTTGTTTAAGGAGTTATCAGAAGAGAACCACACTTCTAAGAATTCTCATGCCTGCTTTGTGTTTGTCTGTGCAAGAAACCCTGCGGTGTCCCAGTTAAGGTGGAGTCCTTCTTGATCTTCATGTGCCAAGATTAGCGACAGTGGATCATGTCTCTGTACTGTTAGTTTGTGTTTCTGTGAATGAGCTGAGAGTTTACACCCTGTCTGGGTGCTGATGTAGCTCTTGTTGCAGTCTCCATGTGTGATCCTATACATCACATTGCTTTTGTCAGTTGTCTTTACTGGTTCCTTTGTTCTTGAGACAAGTTTCCTTAAAGTTGCTGGAGGCTCTTTTGAACATCAACATTTCCCAATCTCTCATGTTGGTCTTTATTACAAGATGTATGAGAGCAAAGGTTTCTTTCCATCATTATATAGGCCCTTGCTGAGACCACCTCTGAAATATTGTTTATAGTTTTGGTCTCCTGACTTTAAAAAAGAGAACGTACATATACCTGCAATAGAGGAAATGCTGTGATTGTTCAATAGAGTGGTTACCGAAATGGTGGGTTTGCTCTAAAATAATAATAACTTACTAATGGAGCACTTTTCTTATAGATGATGCGGTTCAAAGTGTTTTACAATGGGATAAAATGAAAATATGAAAATAAAAGACAAAAAGATGATAGTTAAAAGCAAGGTTCAATAAGAAGGTTTTGAGCTGGCAGTTAAAATTGTCAATGAGTCTGCATTCCTTATAATTTTAGCCTTTGAATTCCACAGTTTAGGAGTGCAGTTCAAAAAATGTTGTCCTGCCAAGTTTCTTTAGAGGAAGATTGTTTAAATTTAAGAGACTGGCAGATGAAGACCTGAGCGCTCGAGGGGGATTATGAAACAAAAGTGATTCTGTGGTGGACTCTGGCCTCAGACCATTGAAAGCTTTAAAAACAAGTAAGAGAACTTTAAACTTAATTCTAAAAGATACAGGAAACCAACGCAGAGTAGCTAAGACAGGAGTGATATGCTCCCTCATCCTGGTTTTAGTTAAAAGTCTAGCAGTGGCATTCTGAATGAGTTGAAGTTTGCCAATTGATTGCTTTGGAAGGCCAGTAAAAAATGCATTGTAGTAATCTAGTCTATTCAATATAAAGACATGAATTAGTTTTTCAGCATCATTAAATGACAAATGGACGTACCTTTGCAATATTCCTTAAGAGTCGAACTGCTGCTCTGGTCACTTTCTTAATGAGGGATTTAAAATTCAAATCTGAATCAAGGATAACACCCAGGCTTGTTACTTTTGATTTAGAATCAGAATCATAATTAGGTTTAATATCACTGGCATATGTTGTGAAATATTTTTTTTTGTGGCAGCAGTACATTTCCATACATAATAAAAAAGTAAAATAGTGAGGTGGGGTAGATGGATTCACCATCCAGTCAGAAATCGGTTCCTAAAATGAGAGTGTGTCTTCAGGCTCCTGTACCTTCTTCTTCATGGTAGCAATGAGAAGAGCTCATGTCCTGGGTGATGAGGGTCCTTAATGGTGGATGCTGCCTTTTTGAGGCATTGCCATTTGAAAATGTCCTCGATGCTGGGGAAACTGGTGCCCATGATGGAACTAGCTGAGGTTGCAACTTTCTGCAGCATTTTCTGACCCGGTGTAGGTGGCTCCTCCATACCAGACTGTGATGCAACCAGTTAGAATGCTTTCCATGGTACATCTGTAGAAATTTGTGGGAGTCTTTGGTGACATACCAAGTCTCCTCAAAAACCTAATGAAACCGCTGTCGTGCCTTCTTTGTAATTGCATCAATATATTGGGCACAGGATAGATCTTCAAATATGTTGACACCCAGGAACTTGAAACAGCTCATCCTTTCTACTGCTGATCCCTTGTTGAGGACTGGTGTGTGATCCCTCGACTTCCCCTTCCCGAGGTCCACAATCAATTCCTCGGTCTTATTGACATTGAGTGCAAGGTTGTTGTTCCGACACCATTGAACCAGCTGGCCTATCCCACTTCCATATGCCTCCTCGCTACCATCTGAAATTCTGCTAACAGTACTTGTGTCATTGGCAAATTTATAGATGGGGATTGATGTCCCTGATGTCCCTCTGGTACTGCAATCTTGCACTGAGGTTTTCAATTTTATTTTCCAGAGACTGTACTTTTGCCAGCAGGATAGTTGGGAGCTGGGTGGGGGTGGGGGGTGGGGGTGCTGAGGGTCTAAGGCCTCTGCATTTCAATTGTACCTGTAGCCCAGCACGCCTTCCACACTTCTGTTTTCTTAAAGAGGTACTGCACTTGTGACCCGTGTTTGCTGAATGGAGTCTGTCACTTCTGAGGATCGACAGATTTTAAAAATATCTTTAAATGATGTTCCTTACTGAAGAACCCATGGTGGTGACTGTGAGTTATCAAGAAATTTATCTCTTTTGGCTTTGGGACCAACCAAAAGTATTTCAGTTTTATCTTCACTTAGTTTTAAGAAATTATTGCTCATCCAATTGTTTATTGCAGCCACACCAGAAGTCTGAGAAGATAGAATGTTATCATCATCAGGCTTACCTGAGATATACAATTGTGTGTCATCTGTATAACTGTGGAAATCGAGTTTATGTTCTCTACTGATGTCTCCTAAGGGGAGCATTTATAAGGAGAAGAGTAGGGGACCAAGACCACTTCCCAGAGCAACCCTAAAAGATACATCATGTTTCTTGGAAAATTGGTTTCCAAGACAGACAAAAAATTTTCTTATATGAGTGAAACCAATTAAAGGCATTACCAGAGAGGCCACCCCAGCTGTCAAGGTGACCTAGGATAATGTTGTGGTCAATTGTGTCAAGGATCTATGCTGGGCCCAAGGTTGCTGACAATTTTGCTAAGGGCCATCTCTGTGTTGTGGTTGCTCTAAAACCTGCTTAAACTTGTCTAGAATATTGTTCTCAATGAGGAGATATTGAGTTAGCTTCTATTCTTTAGAGTTTGGAAGAAAGAGAGGTGACAACATATTGCAACATATTAAACTCAACAGGGGTGGAAGATGCTTTCCCTGGGGAAGAAATTTAGAATAACATTCACAGAATACAGGTCCTCCCCAGCTTACTAATGTCTGACTTCCGTACAGCCCCTACCTGCTAAAAAGCATTTGGGAAATCACTGGGATAGATTTGGCAGCTGCTGTATAGCCGCAGGCATCTTCTGCCAACTAGAAACTCGGTTTGCAGCTGCATTTCTGACTTGTGAACTGTTTGAGTTATAAAGAGCTCACAGGAAGAGAACCCTGCCATAACTCGAGGCTGAATTGTAAAGAGCAGGCCACTTAGGAGTGAGAAAGGTGAGAAATGTCCTCACATGGAAGGTGTGAGCACTCAATCATTGATGACATTCAAAGCAAAGATTGACAAAGGAATCAAGGGATATGAAGGATAGGGCGGCAATGCAGGCTTTTGATTACCCGTTATCTTGTTGAACGGCAGAGAAGACCTACAAGACCCAACAATCTTCTCCTGCACCTACATCTGATGATCTTATAATTTCTAATGAATGGGGCAGTTGAGTAAGGTCAACAGCAAACCACGATCAGTATCCCCAGGAACTTCACTATTTACAAATACAAGGGCAGGAAATTAGTGGGAACCCACCTCCTGCAAGTTTCCATTCAAATCACACATCACACTGGTCTAAAAGTAATGTTATTCCAAGATATTGCTGGGTTCAAGTCCTGGAACCTCCGAACTAACTGCAGTGTGAGAGGGCCTTCACTTTGTGGACAACAGTTCGTAATAAGGTGGATGAATTGAAAGTGCAGATTGTTATTAATGATTATGATATAGTTGGGATCACAGAGACATGGCTCCAGGGTGACCAAGGATGGGAGCTCAACGTTCAGGGATATTCAATATTCAGGAGGGATAGACATGAAAGAAAAGGAGGTGGGGTAGCATTGCTGGTTAGAGAGGAGATTAACACAATAGAAAGGAAGGACATAAGCCGGGAAGATGTGGAATCGATATGGGTAGAGCTGCATAACACTAAGGGAAAGAAAACGCTGGTGGGAGTTGTGTACAGGCCACCTAACAGTAGTAGTGAGGTCGGGGATGGTATTAAACAGGAAATTAGAACTGTGTGCAATAAAGGAACAGCAGTTATAATGGGTGACTTCAATCTACATGTAGATTGGGTGCTGAGGAAGAGGATTTCTTGGAATGTATGCGGGATTGGTTTTTGAACCAACATGTCGAGGAACCAACTAGAGAGCAGGCTATTCTACAGTAGGTTTTGAGCAATGAGGAAGGGTTAATTAGCAATCTTGTCATGAGAGGCCCCTTGGGTAAGAGTGACCATAATATGGTGGAATTCTTCATTAAGATGGAGAGTGACATAGTTAATTCAGAAACAAAGGTTCTGAACTTAAAGAGGGGTAACTTTGAAGGTATGAGACATGAATTAGCTAAGATAGACTGGCAAATGACACTTAAAGGATTGACGGTGGATATGCAATGGCAAGCATTTAAAGATTGCATGGATGAACTACAACAATTGTTCATCCCAGTTTGGCAAAAGAATAAATCAAGGAAGGTAGTGCACCCGTGGCTGACAAGAGAAATTAGGGATAGTATCAATTCCAAAGAAGAAGCATACATATTAGCCAGAAAAAGTGGCTCACCTGAGGACTGGGAGAAATTCAGAGTTCAGCAGAGGAGGCCAAAGGGCTTAATTAGGAAGGGGAAAAAAGATTATGAGAGAAAACTGGCAGGGAACATAAAAACTGACTGTAAAAGCTTTTATAGATACGTAAAAAGGAAAAGACTGGTAAAGACAAATGTAGGTCCCCTACAGACAGAAACAGGTGAATTGATTATGGGGAGCAAGGACATGGCAGACCAATTGAATAATTACTTTGGTTCTGTCTTCACTAAGGAGGACATAAATAATCTTCCAGAAATAGTAGGGGACAGAGGGTCCAGTAAGATGGAGGAACTGAGCGAAATACATGTTAGTAGGGAAGTAGTGTTAGCTAAATTGAAGGGATTAAAGGCAGATAAATCCCCAGGGCCAGATGGTCTGCATCCCAGAGTGCTTAAGGGAGTAGCCCAAGAAATAGTGGCTGCATTAGTGATAATTTTTCAAAACTCGTTAGATTCTGGACTAGTTCCTGAGTATTGGAGGATGGCTAATGTAACCCCACTTTTTAAAAAAGGCGCGAGAGAGAAACCGGGGAATTATAGACCGGTTAGCCTAACGTCGGTGGTGGGGAAACTGCTGGAGTCAGTTATCAAAGATGTGATAACAGCACATTTGGAAAGCGGTGAAATCATCGGACAAAGTCAGCATGGATTTGTGAAAGGAAAATCATGTCTGACAAATCTCATAGAATTTTTTGAGGATGTAACTAGTAGAGTGGATAGGGGAGAACCAGTGGATGTGGTATATTTGGATTTTCAAAAGGCTTTTGACAAGGTCCCACACAGGAGATTAGTGTGCAAACTTAAAGCACACGATATTGGGGGTAAGGTATTGATGTGGATAGAGAATTGGTTAGCAGACAGGAAGCAAAGAGTGGGAATAAACGGGACCTTTTCAGAATGGCGGGCAGTGACTAGTGGGGTACCGCAAGGCTCAGTGCTGGGACCCCAGTTGTTTACAATATATATTAATGACTTGGATGAGGGAATTAAATGCAGCATCTCCAAGTTTGCAGATGACACGAAGCTGGGTGGCAGTGTTAGCTGTGAGGAGGATGCTAAGAGGATGCAGGGTGACTTGGATAGGTTGGGTGAGTGGGCAAATTCATGGCAGATGCAGTTTAATGTGGATAAATGTGAAGTTATCCATTTTGGTGGCAAAAATAGGAAAACAGATTATTATCTGAATGGTGGCCGATTAGGAAAAGGGGAGGTGCAACGAGACCTGGGTGTCATTATACACCAGTCATTGAAAGTGGGCATGCAGGTACAGCAGGCGGTGAAAAAGGCGAATGGTATGCTGGCATTTATAGCGAGAGGATTCGAGTACAGGAGCAGGGAGGTACTACTGCTGTTGAACAAGGCCTTGGTGAGACCACACCTGGAGTATTGTGTGCAGTTTTGGTCCCCTAATCTGAGGAAAGACATCCTTGTCATAGAGGGAGTACAAAGAAGGTTCACCAGATTGATTTCTGGGATGGCAGGACTTTCATATGAAGAAAGACTGGATGAACTAGGCTTGTACTCGTTGGAATTTAGAAGATTGAGGGGGGATCTGATTGGAACGTATAAAATCCTGAAGGGATTGGACAGGCTAGATGCAGGAAGATTGTTCCCGATGTTGGGGAAGTCCAGAACGAGGGGTCATGGTTTGAGGATAAAGGGGAAGCCTTTTAGGACTGAGATTAGGAAAAACTTCTTCACACAGAGAGTGGTGAATCTGTGGAATTCTCTGCCACAGGAAACAGTTGAGGCCAGTTCATTGGCTATATTTAAGAGGGAGTTAGATATGGCCCTTGTGGCTACGGGGATCAGAGGGTATGGAGGGAAGGCTGGTGCAGGGTTCTGAGTTGGATGATCAGCCATGATCATAATAAATGGCGGTGCAGGCTCGAAGGGCCGAATGGCCTACTCCTGCATCTATTTTCTATGTTTCTATGTAACAGTCACTGAAGAGGGAACTTAGGAACAAGCAATAGATGCTGGCTTTGTCATTGAAGTTCATCTCCTGGGAATGATTTTTTAAAAACTAGACCATTGTTCACACATGAATAACATTGGGTCAGAACTTCAAACTGCAGAGATTATTAATGCTTTATAAGAGAATCAGAAAGAATTTAATTTGATATATATTTGACATAAGCAAAATGCAAGATTTTTAAAACTTGCAATCGTTGTCTAATCAAAACTCAAATACTAGGTATTAACCATTCTATAGGTATCTGGAGAAGTGATTTGAGAAGGAGAATTCAGCTTGACCTATTTTGCTCTGCAGTACTGATGTGTGCTGTTATTTTTAGTATCCCAGAGGTTTCCTATTGCTTATCTCAAGTACACTGGATTGCCATGTTATTCTTGAATTCCATTAGCTGATGCTGGCTGCTCTTTGGAGATTAAAAGGTCAAGCTGCGATTTGCTTTGGAAAGACAGTATGCTTCCATGCTCAAGTCAGCTGGCAAGTGTGGTCCAGATTCATGAATCGAGGATCATCCACCCCTCATTTTACTGGATTAATCAGCAAATGGAATATTATTGAATTCAAAGCAAATGATTTCACATGGGATCAGAAGTAGGCCAATTAATGTCTTAAGT
Organism: Mobula hypostoma; assembly: GCF_963921235.1. Lineage (NCBI taxonomy): Eukaryota > Metazoa > Chordata > Chondrichthyes > Myliobatiformes > Myliobatidae > Mobula > Mobula hypostoma. The sequence goes on along the minus strand of NC_086101.1, from coordinate 134,381,386 downwards.
GAAACCATGCCTGATTTACAACCTAACTGTCTATTATCAGTAGCTTTCTGCAAACAGGCTATACTTTGACAAATGCTTTATTAAAAGAAAAGCACTGTGATGCTTCCTTCATTTTTAATATCATATATTCTTACAACATAAGCATTTAGTCCACTGCATTTATTAAGCAATCTTTGAGAGGAAAGCCGTCACTCCCAGTCTCCTGATAAATTCCCCGACACTTTCACTCAAGTGCACTTAAAATATTTACACCTTGATTCCTTTATCTTTTGCATACCTTATGGGTAATTTACAGTGGACAATTAACTTACAACCGGATAAGACCAAGTATGTCTACAAAATCCAATGTGGGGACTGTAGTAAATACTATGTTGGCCCAACTGGGAGAAAATTGTCTACAAGGATCCGTGAACATCAACTAGCTGTAAGGTGGCATGACCAACTCTCCCTAGTCTCTACCCATGAAGACTAAAAGGGACACAAATTCGACAGGGCATCAGTGAAAGTCATGGCGCAAGCGAACAAGAGGCATGCAAAAGAATTCCTAAAAGCTTGGTTTTCCATGAACAATTCTGTAAACAGACATGTAGACCTTAATCCTATTTATGAGCCAAGGTTGCAAAATTCCTGACTGCAATGCATGAAGTTTACCACACAACCAATCAGCGATGAGATATCCTCCCCACATCCCAGATGAGCTTCCATAACGACAGCCAAACAGCTGACTGATAAGTATTCTGAGGACAAATCACAATTATCAGTGCACTGACAGTGATGAAACATTTGCAAGTAAATTGCCAAGATCAGGGAGCAATTCACCCAATTAACTTACACATTCTTGGACTGTGGGAGCAAACCATGGGAATCATGGGGAGAATGAGTAACCTTCATACTGACTCTACTGGAAGTCAGGATCCAACAAGGGTCACTGGAGTTGTAGGGTAGCAGCACTATTGTGCAAGATTTAGTGTGCTCTGGTGGTGAAAGAGGGGAAATAAACACTAAGGGGCTTCTCCAGTCCACTGACTGTAAAGATCCTATATTTTCACATGCATCTTAATGCTGTTACCTTCTGACACACACTTCCTACATTCTTTGTACCTCTGAGAGAAAAAAAAACATCTAACTAATTTTTCAAGTTGGTAATTGGCCTGGCATGAATCGTTATTTAAAGTAAGTTCTGAATTTCCAATCTCCTTTGTGTGTGGAAATGAATCCTGACTTTACTCTATGTCCCTTGTGTTGGTTTCACCAAGCAGCAGAAATTATTTGACTCTATCAATCCCTATCAGCGTTTATAAATTCTTGGTAACTTCTAACCATTTTCATCTATGTATACAACTCTATTTTGTGTAATATTACCATGTTATTTAATCCTTGGAGCCTAGGTATCTTTGAGGTAAATTTCAAAAATACTCCCATGAAGACTGACATTTCCTTCCTGAGTTGTGGTACTCTGGCTGCTCAGTACTTAACACTGATTGTTTGTTGCACCATAGTTTTAATAAAAGACTGGAGATCTTGTGGGGGTGGGGGGGGCAAGCTGGAGATCAGAGGGACAAGCTTCTCACACAGGGAATGGTGAGCATATGGAGCAAACTACCAGGGAAGTGGTAGAGGCAGGTACAATGAGAGTACTTAAAAGATGATTGGAAGGGTACTTAGAGAGGAAAGGAATAGAGCAGTATGGGCCAGAAACAGATCTGTTACATCGCAGCCTGGTATGGAAACACCAATGCCCTTGAATGGAAAAGCCTAAAAAAATAGTGGATACAGCCAACACAGATAAAGCCCTCTCCACCACTGAGCACAACTATAAGGGGAGTTGTTGCAGGAAAGCAGCATCCATCGTCAAGGACCCCACAATCCAGGACATACCTTCTTTTCACTGCTGTCAACAGGAAGAAACTACAGGAGTCTCAGGACGTACACCACCAGTTTGAGGAACAGTTATTATTCCCTCAGCAATTAGGCTCTTGAACCAGAGGGGATGACTTCACTCAACTTCACACAGCTCAACATTGAATTGTTCCCACAACCTATGGGCTTACTTTCAAGGACTCTTCATCTCATGTTCTTGATAGATATTGTGAATTTATTTATTATTATTTTGTTTTTTTCTTATTGCGCAGTTTGTTGTTTATTGCACATTGGTTGTATGACTTGTGTGTGTTTTTTTCATTGATTCTATTGTGTTTCTTTGTATTTACTGTGAATGCCTACAAGAAAATGAATCTCAGGGTTGTATATGGTGACATATTTGTACTTTGATAATAAATTTATTTTGGACTTTAACTTAGAAAATAAAATGGGATAAGTGTGGATAACATCTCGGTTGGCATGCATGAGAGAGGACCGAGAGCCAGTTTACATGCTGTATGACTTTACAATTCTAAAAACTGTGAAAGTATGTGAATTCCATGTGCTACACCAGAAGTAAGATGGTTTCTAAGATTATTAACATGGAATGATATCTTGAGGTAGAAAATACAGCCATATAGTTCACCAACAGGTCAGCATGGCCATATAGAGTCCCTTAGAAGCTCTATTCAGTTACTCCAGATCCCTTGCTCTTTCCCCCTAGCCATGATTTTACAAAACATTGCTTTTTTTATTCATTCAGTTGCCTTTTCAAAGATACCAATGAAACTGCTTCCAGCACTCTCAAAGCATTGAATTCAAATGTATTGCCACTCAGGGAATAAAAGAATTTCTCCTCATCTTCCACCAGCTCTGGAATGCTTACCAGTCATTCTTTTTATTTGAGTCTTTTGATTACTGACTTATGCCAGCAAAAATATTTCTTCTCTATTTACAGAATCAGAAATCTTCATAACTTTAACTAATTCATGCTTATGAGTGATGAGGAGTTCATTTCCATAGCTGCTGATCTGCTGAGTTTCTCCAGCATTTTGTGTATATTGTTTTATGTTTTGCCTGGCCGTGCAACTGCAAACAAGCTCTTCAAAAATATTTATGGTTTTGTAAACAAGAAGGATGAGGGTTAAATCTTCCATCCTGATGAAATTAGATAAAATTAGAGAAAATTTCTCTAATTTTCTTGATATTAAAATTGATTTAATTTAAATGTCCCTCCACAAATAATCTTTGACTATTCTATTTTTTAAGCTTTTAAGGGAAGGTTCAATTTTCTGGATCAAGTACATGGCATTTAAATAGTTCCTTTTGCAACCTTGGGGAGGGAGGGAGGGAGGGAGGGCAGGGAACATTGACTCAGACCTTGAGAGGCCTGTGTCAGGCATTTTCATACCTTATGAGGCGCAGATTGGAAGTCTGTGTGGGGCGCCGCTCCTCGCACAGACACTGGAGCAAATGTGGTTAAGTGCCTTGCTCAGGGACACAAACACGCTGCCATGGCTGAGGCTCGAACTAGCGACCTTCACATCACAAGACAAACGCCTTAACCACTTGGCCACCTGCCCAACACTCAGTATCTTCTACCACCCTGTAGTTCAATGAAGTACTATTTAAAGTATGTAACTAGCAAGTTTTCCCAAGCAACAATGTTGAAATGGGCAGATCAGTTCAGAAATATAGCCCTTTTCAATAACTTACCATAAGAGAATGGACGGAGTCACTTTGATGGTGCCACTGACTGTGCAGTGTTCCCCATTGGTTGCAACAGCCTAGATTTGTTCTCCAGTCTCTAGGGCAGGTTTGGATTCTGACTCCAGGCAAGGATGCCACTAATGAGGGCATGGCATTGAATGCAGGGTGAAATCAATGGACTGAGTGTCGAGATGTGTAGTGCAGAAAGAAGAACATTTACTCTGAAGCAGTTGAGTTACTTCATTTGAAATTTGCAAAATAACTTGCCCTAAGTAAAATTCTGCAGACTTCATTTGTAATTTCTTCATGTGCAAGAAAAGTTTCCACAGACTTCATGTCTCAGTGATTAATACAGAACTCTTTCAATGTTTTTCTGATCTGAGGCAAGATTTCCAAATCCCCTACCAAATCTGTTCTTTTGCAGTTCTTCATAATTTGCAACTACTATCACTTGGGTTGAACCAAGTTGCTACAAGCCACAGTAAATCATCTTTGCCTCATATTGCCATTGCAGAGGAATGAGATATAAGGATATTCAACTGGTGTATTAAGGTAGGAAATGACTCACCACTGTAGTCCGTTGTGTCCCAGCGATGTCAAACTCAGTTGATTGAACCAACTCTTTGGATTGATGGGTGTGGCTTACCTCTGCCCCTAAAAAGTAACAATTAAAGCTTTTCAACCAACATATATTTCTCACAATGGTCCAAGTCAGGACTTGCCTTTACAGTATTTCTGAGGAGACATTGCTCACTTATCTCCTTCCATCAATACCTTTCTTGCTGGATTTTAGAGGAAAAATGCAAACTTTGTTCCCAGTCCTGCGGGGCTCTTGAGGAAAAGAAAGAAAAGGAGGATTCCTCATGGCTGCAGAGACAACATCAAGGACTCAGTAGAGAGCAAGCTTTCACACGTGGCCCTTCTGCTTATTTGTTGACAGGTGAACTATCAGCCCCATGAAGCAACCGTAAGGTCAGAGTCATTTCCATAACCATAACCTCTATTACTAAAAAGAACATGGACAGCAGGTGTATGGAAACACCACCACTAACGTGTGCCCTTCCAAGTTGTGGTAACATCCTGACATGGAAATATCATTGTCATCATTTGATCAAACCCTGGAACTCCCTGCCCAATAGCAATGTGCAAGCAGCTTCATGAGAGGGACTGTAGTTCAGGAATGGATCCACCACCCCTGTCAAGGGCATTAACTGTGGCTTTGTCAATGATTTCTGGGTCCTATAAATAAATGTTTGCTATGACTGTGATTCACTTTGGAGTGGGTGTTGGAACATCCTACTAAACTGATCCTGTATCCACATCATTTCCCTAGTGGATGAGAATATTTATCAGACCATGTGACTCAGATTCTGTGCCCAATAGTGCCCCATTCTGAAAGGACACACGTGAGTTGGAATGACAGGTGATTCCCTCTTCCCTAAAACAGAGACACCAGGACCTACTCTGACCTACCAAGGAAAGCAAAAGGAGTTTGAGTCTGTGATATTCCAGACACTGAATTAATAAACCTATTGGGGCCATTGGGCATGTGCTGGAAAAGATGTGGCATTAAGTGCATCTGATGTTTAGTAACAGTGTGGTTTTAACTGTAGCTCAGTCAGGACTACTTTTTTCCAGTACCTGTTCTCAGAGCCACTCCACACACTCAAGTGTCTTCACAGCTAGGTGGATATACCACCACAGTGGCAAGGGTTTTCAGTATATTGGAAGCACTGATCTTGGATGAGACAATAAACTGAAATTCCATCTGCAAATCAGATGTCTATAACATACTTAGTGGGACTTATTCGGAGTGATGATGATCACCAGCTTCCAGGCCAATACTTATTCCATGCCCAACTTCACTAAAACATATTAGCATGTTGATTTACTTTTGGAGATCATGCCTTGTGCAAATTTGTACAAAAGCAACTTCACTTGAACAGCACCTGATGAACAAGAAAATACCATGGTCATAAAAGACATATCAAAGTTATGTTTTTCCTCATTGAATTCCACCCCCCAACTCCACTCTTGGTGTGTCTGCATCCATGCTACAGCGCTGGGTTGCATACTCATCGGCGAGTTCCGCAGGCTGTCACTGTTTCCTCTCAGGATGCGGGCCTGAACTTCAAATTAATGGAGTAAATGAGTGGGATGTGTGAAAAGTCATGCATTGAATCTTCTCCAAGAAGCAGATCTGGAAGAGAAGGTAGAACCTGAAAACAAATATGCAAACTGTTGCAGCGTGAGTTCCTGGATTCTCCTGGGCAACAGAGAACAAACAATGACTCAGAACCTCACTGCCAACATTAAAAAGCGCTGGAGGAACTCAGCAGGCTCGGCAGCATCTGTGGAAAAGATTACAGTCGACATTTCGGACCGAGACCCTTCATCAGCTCAGCCTGAAACATTGACTGTACTCTTTTCCATAGATGCTGCCTGGCCTATTGAGCTCCTCCAGCATTTTGTGTGTGTTGCTCTGATTTCCAGCACCTGCAGATTTTTTCCCATTTGCCCATATTAACCTAACCCAGAACTGGTAGCTCTGTTGAGGTAGGCAGATGGGATAATGTAACACCTGCACTTATTAATCCCTCCCCGGAATACCACTCTTCAACTTACATTCAATACTTATCTCCCACCCTCATTACAGAACAGAGAGCTGCAAGCAGGTTCCAGTGCCATCTGTTAACCGAGGAAGCCTCTCTCAAAATTAATGGTGTGCAGTGAACTGAACTGAGGCTCTCGTGTTTTGGCAGATTGCAGGAGCTGGTTAATAGCTGCCCTGGGACCTTTATACTCATGTTAGTTATATTAGAACATTGGTGGAGGCATGTTGCCAACCTGACTAAATTCTTTCATCTAAACTAGGTCACAACAGTTTAGGAAACCTTAGCGTTATATCTTATGGAATGCCCTCCACCAAAGCAGGTCTATATCAGTGACACAATTCTTCACCCGCATCCTTCTATCCCAATCAGTCAGGTTGTCTTTGCTTCCCCTTTCTTTCACGATTTCCCCTTAATTCCATGGATGCCTCAACTAATCAGAATGCCAAGGATTTCACATTGCAACTGCTCTTTGTGAATGTCCAGCTGGTGGATTAAGTTATGGCTCCATCTATCCCAAATGGAAACACGTTCACTTTCTTTTTGATTCAAATTCATTCTAAGACATAGGTGTCTCTGAATCAGAATCAGAATCAGGTTTATTATCACAGGCATGTGACATGAACTTTGTTAGCTTAGCAGCAGCTGTTCAATTCAATACATAATCTAGCAGAGAAAGAATAAAAATAAAAATAGTAATAATAAATAAACAAGTAACTCAATTATGTATATTGAATAGATTAAAAAATGTGCAAAAACAGAAATACTGTATATTAAAAAAAGTGAGGTAGCGTCCAAAGATTCAATTTCCATTTCGGAATCAGATGGACGGCAGAGGGGAAGAAGCTGTTTCTGAATCGATGAGTGTGTGCCTTCAGGCTTCTGTACCTCCTACCTGATGGTAACAGTGAGAAAGGGGCATGCCCTGGGTGCTGGTGGTCCTTAATAATGGACGCTGCCTTTCTGAGACACTGCTCAGAACCTATTTGGGGCACAATTCTTACATCTGGTCACAGGGCAATTACTGAGGGCAGATAAGAGACAATCACATTGCTAGTCACAAGTGAGCACATGACATAAGGATGCATTTGCCTTTTCTGAGCAGGCGTACATTTATGAGATACCAGTAGTTTCTTGGTCACATTTCATGATACTGTACTACAAGTATTTTAATGCCAGGTTTAATTTTCAATTCAAGTGATTTGAACTGAGGATTCTGGATCAATAGTCAAGATGTCTGGATACTAATTCATTAACAACCACCGTCTACTGTAACACACTCAAAATGCTGGAGTAATTCAGCAGGTCAGGCAGCATCTATGGAAATGAATAGGACAGTCAACTTTTCGGGCCGAGACCCTTCTTCAGGACTGAGGAGGAAGGGGGAAGATGCCGGAATATAAGTGTGAGGGGAGAGGAAAGAGGCAAGCCGGAAGCTGATAGGTGAATATGAAAGAGGCAAGCTGGAAGGTGATAGGTAAAGATGAAAGACGTTAGCTGTAAGGTGATAGGTGAAGCCTGGTGGGTGGGAAAGGTAAAGATTGGAGAGGAAGGAATCTGATAGGACAGAAGAGTGGACCATAGGAGAAAGGGATGGAGGAGGGGATCAGCGTGCAGTAATAGGCAGGTGAGAAAAAGTAAAAGGTTAGAATGGGGAATAAAGGAAGGGGTGGGGGTAATTTGTTTACAGGAAGGAGAAATCGATATTTATGCCATCAGGTAGGAGGGTACCCAGACGGAATATAAGATGCACTCTATTACTGTCTCCTATAATCTTAAGCTCCTCTTTCAGGCCACCTATCAGTCTTCTTTTGGTACAAGACATAGTCCGGGCCTGTAAGGAAGAGATGGGGAAAACATCCAGACTGAAAGACAAATACGAACTACATGAGGATGAAATGTTGTGTATTTAACAGTCTTCACTGAGTTTAAAACCCTACCAGCCAAACATCCTGGGAGAGATCTTAATTTGTGAGTAATCATACATGTGTACCATAATTTAAAGTGGTCAAAAGTGAAAACTGCAAATGCAGGAAGTTTAAAATATAAATAGAAAAAATCTTAAATTGCTCCTCAGGTTAGTAAGTAACTGTGAAGAAAGGAAAAAATGTGAAGCAATAAAAGAATATACTCCTGATACTTTAGCTTTGTTTCTCTCTCTCTAGCTGCTACCTGACCTGTTGTGTGTTTCTAGCATTTCCTGATTCTAATTTAAATTTATAATCTTTTAGAGGGCATTATTTCAGGCATCAATGATGTGTTGTTAAATGAATAATGTTTATCGAATAACATCATAGTAAAATTATTTATTTAGTGAACTGCTTTCCACCAACATGACCAAAGAACTAACTGCTCTGAAATAAAAATAGAAAATGCTGGTCTGGCTGCATCTGTGGAAAAGAAACAGAGTTAATGTTTCAAAGACTCTTAATCGAACATCCTTCTGCAGAAGATGAGTGAAGGGTCTTCTTTTCCCACAGGTACAGCCTGGCTTGCTGACTATTTCTAGCATTTTCTATTTTTATTTCAGATATCCAGCATCTACAACTTTCTTTTCTGAAATCGTGAAGATTTGGACTCTTGTTTGCCTCCTCCACACCCCAACTCTATTACTGTCATTGTCTACCTTCCCTTGGCTTACTTGGCCCAAGCAACTACTCAGGATCAGTTTGGTGATATGATGTGGTATGAAGGATGGAGAAACTGGAACTGGTCTCCTTGCTTAGAAGAGGTTTACAGGGAAAAGATTTAATGTGGGACTTCACAACGATAGAAGATTTTGACGGAGGTAACAGTTTGCACTAGCAGTGGAAAGAAATTTAAAATAGACAGCTGAAAAAACAGAAAGGAGATAAGAATGGTTGTTTTTCTTAAATACTGTCAATGGAATTGAATGTAATATTTGCCCAAAAGGAACCAGACAAATAATTGTTTGGGGAAAACTTGCTGACCTGTGGACAAATAGCAGTTGGTAGCTCTACAAAGAGTTAGCACTGGCATAATGGGTAAAACAGACTTCTTTTCTGAGAACTGATCTGGATTTTCATTTAGAGTAGCTTCTGCAAAGGAGCTGCAAGCAAATTAATATTTGGATTTGATAATAGGGATATCTCAGGCTTTCGGTATATGAATCACTATTGGGAATTGGAGTGTACCAGATCGGATTAATTTGTGTCATTTTTAATTACATAAGTGCAATGTTTTTGAGGTGCTCCATCAACCCTGTCCCATACAGATGGTGGCTAGATTAAAGCATCATAACTAAACAAACCCCTTTCTTCTTCTCACCCACAGCATCACTGCAGCTACATTTTATTATTATTATTAGGGTAAAAAAAGGGAAAGAAAGCCTGTGCTAAATTATTTAATGTACAAAGTAGGTACTAATTTCTACAGAGTAAACATTTGTTTTGTTTAAGGAACTGGGTCACCAGAAACATAAGATTCTGTTCAACTCAATCCATCGTATTACTAACACATTAGTTCTACTGCTGTGAATATACAGTTCAAAATAAATTCTTGCATAGTAGCAGTGTTTTCATTTGGGTAGGTGACACCGACAGGAGTTTGCCAATATCCACAGGGGCTCTATGGAAGTCAGCCAATGCTTTAAGAGGGGAATCGATTAACTGAAGAGTTCAAAGACCCTTTGGTTATGTCAAATCTTTTACTTTCCCTGATCCTATTTTGCTTCCTAACGCTAAGCCAGTTTTCAGTCCAGATAATTAATATGCCTTCAAGCAACACACACAAAATACTGGTGGAACACAGCAAGCCAGACAGCATCTATAGGAAGAAGCACAGTCAACGTTTTGGGCCGAGACCCTTCGTCAGGACATGCCTTAATATGCCTTCACTATTTGAAAGGTTGTCATCATGGAATTTTTTTCAAATCATTTCTGAAAATCCAAGTTAATCCTATTTACTGAGTTCCCCCTTATTTTCAACAGGACCACCTCTGAAAGAATTTTGGTTGCTTTGTGGGACATGATGTTGGTGGCCTTAAGGATCAGGGCCAGCTATATAGCCAAGCAGATCCAAGGGGCTTCCCTCAACCATGGTCCTGAATACAGTCTTCAGCTGGGAGCTTGGCACTCACATCACTAAAGCCCCGGGAAACACAGGGCCTCTCCCCGAGCTGATATCTGGCAGGAGAGATACAACAGTTCCTCATTCCAGCTCACCAGCTGTCAAACCTTCTGTTGAATTTGAGTGTTTGTGACTGGTATCCATTCACGTTCACTCAAGACTTGGCAAAATTAAAAAGGCTGTTTTCATAAACTTAAAATTATTAAGCAATAATTTTGAAGTTAAGATAAAATCAAACATTTAAGACAAATGGAACTTCAAAACTAGAGACACAAGAAACTGCAGATGCTAGAATCTGCAACAAAAGATAATCTCTGGAGGAATACAGTGGGTCAAACAGCGTCTGTTGGGTATGTGGGAGCAGAATTGCTGATATATTGGGCCAAAACACTATATCAGGGCTTTGAAACTAACTTAATTAAACCATGTACAAACCTTTCCTTGGTCTCGTTCTAGGATCTGAGTTCTCTCATTGATTTTAGCATGATCACAGTATTGTCCCAGGGAACCTGATCTGAGAGCTAAGAAATCGGTAGAGGTTTGCACTGTTCTGTTGAATTTCATCTGTCCCATTGCTTATTATGAACCTTTGAATTCTAACCCTTTATAGTTTATCCCAAAGACCCTGCATTTGATCCACGATTAACATGGGCAGACCATATCAGGAAAGTTGAGGAGAAATGTAAAACAGTAATAAATGTGATGAGATGTTTGACTGGTAGGGAATGGGGAGCAAGTTGTTCAGCTTTGAAGGGAATGTATGTGGCTTTAGTAAGATCTGTGTTGGACTATGGAAGTATAGCATATGGATCAGCAGCTAGGTCTCTTATAAGGAAACTGGATGTGATTCAGGCTCAGGCTTTGAGAGTGTGCAGTGGGGCTTTTAAAACATTACCAGTATCAGCCCTACAGGTGGAAGTGGGAGTAATGCCTTTGGAACTAAGAAGGATGCAATTGGTGGCAAACTACTGGGCTAATTTGCAGGGGCACAATGATTCTCACCCCACAAAAGGAGTGTTGCAGGAGTGCTGGGAACACGGGAGGTTTCAGAGGGATAACCAGTCGGGTAGGGAATGATATTGCTAAAGAATTTGGAGTGTTTGATTTAAGGATAAGTCCTTCAGTAGTTTATCTGGTTGAAGCTCTATGAAAGCCTGTATGGCCTGACATAGACTGGCATTTAGAACATAGAACATAGAATAGTACAGCACATTACAGGCCCTTCGGCCCACAATGTTGTGCTGACCCTCAAACCCTGCCTCCCATATAACCCCGCACCTTAAATTCCTCCATATACCTGTCTAGTAGTCTCTTAAACTTCACTAGTGTATCTGCCTCCACCACTGACTCAGGCAGTGCATTCCACGCACCAACCACTCTCTGAGTAAAAAACCTTCCTCTAATATCCCCCTTGAACTTCCCACCCCTTACCTTAAAGCCATGTCCTCTTGTATTGAGCAGTGGTGCCCTGGGGAATAGGTAAAAATGAAAGGAAAATATAAAACTGATTTGGTAAGTGCATTTAACTGTCATGTGATGGAAAAGTATAGTGATTATACCCAGATTTATACGGATGGTGCTAAGGAACCTGAAACAGGAGTGACAGGGTTTGGGGTGGCTATACCAGTAAAAGAAATTGGAATCAGCAGAAGAACATCTAATAAGTTAGGGGTGTATACAGTGGAGATGCTGACAGTGTTGGTTGCGTTGCAATAGGTGGAGAAAGCTAGACAAGTCAAAGTGTTGATATGCTCAGATTCATCCTCAGTTCTAGCAAGTTTAAGGTCTTTTCACTCAAACAGTCAGCAAGATGTACTTTATGAGGTCCTTCAGTCAGTCACAAGAATTGCAAATCAGGGAGGTCAGGTAAAATTTCTATGGGTTCCAGCACATGTAGGGGTGAAGGGGAATGAGAGGGTGGATGAGTTGGCAAAGAGGGCATTAAAGAAAGAAAACATAGAAATGCACATTAGTATCCGTAAAGCAGAGATTAAGCGTGTAATCTGGGAAAAAAAATCAACCAATTGTGACAAGAAAGATGGGACGAGGAGGGGAAGGGGAGGCGTTTATATCAAATACAAAAAAGGACTGCAAGTACTAGGGTAGGTAGTGGATACAGAAGAGAGGATACTGTGTGGACTGAGTTAAGGCTGGGGCACTGTGCATTAAACAAAACATTGAAAACGATAGGGAAACACCAGACAGGATTGTGTGAGGAATGTCAGGAAGAGGAGTCAGTAGAACATGTAGTTCTGAGTTGCAGGAAGAAAGGGATACAGAGAGAGATGATGAGAATTAATCTAAGGGAATTGGGGATGCAGGAATTCACATTAAAAGGGTTGCTGGGCATGGGTGAGAGAGCACAGGTCAGGGTATTTTTGGCTTTCTTAAGGGGTACAGGGTTTTTTTTATAGGATATGATGGATAAGCAGGAATAGCGTACTGGGATGGCCAAAGATGGGAGGATAAAGTGTAGGTTAGGGCATTTGTGTGTGTGTGTGTGATTGGGTGAAGGGATTTAGAATGTAAGTCTATTTCACACTACAGAGCAGAAAGTGGCGGTAATGCGCCATTAAGCTGGGTGCCAACCGCCGTAAAACAAGACGGAGGAGAAGAAGAAGACCCTGCATTTGTAATATAGACTATCAAAAGGCCTTGGTTCCTCAGTCACCAGCTTTTTCTACTTGAGTAATGTAATCTTCTGGGTCATCCTACTGTTTATAGAGCTCCTGGAATGACTGGTCAAAGCCTCGATAATTTCCTTTCACCCTCTAAGACTGAATGACACATTCCTTTGGATACTCATTCCAGATGAATCAGTTCTCCAGTAACAGCCTCAACGGCTACTTCCTGCACTGCACAGAAATAAAACAATTCCTCCTTACCCAAAATTGGTGACCAAATGCCTCAGTTCTGAACCTTGTCATTCGATATTGTCATTGTGGTATGACAGAGAGGTTTGATAATGTAAGGAAGTGAGTGATGTAATTCTAGGCTGCTGTCAGTATCAATCAAATCAGTAACAATTATTGCTGGAAGCTTGGGAACAGCTTGATTACTTGCTTGCAAAATTATCCACGTGGATAATGGAAATAAGAGCCAAGAAAATAAGGGATTGAGTTATTCTGTGGCTTGGAGACTACAGTTTATGACCTTCAGCTAAAGAACATTAGAGGTCCTTGTGACTGACTGTACTGATTGTTAAAGTGAAACAAACTTGTATCTAAGTTTATTGCCACTGAGTTTTATTAATTGTGTCCTGCTCTCCCATCTGTTCTCAGCAGTTCTTGGAGCTGGCCCACTTGATCTAGTGCTATTGGAAAGAACTGCAAGAAACACTGTATATGATGTGGCTTTGAAATGTTTCTTTTGCTTACTGATCAGCATTGAGCTAATCACTGGGTGGGGACAAAATTTTCCTCTGCTGTGTGTTCTAAATGCACTGTGAACTAACAAGCACATGAGATTCATGAGAATGATCCTTGGAATGAAAGGGTTAATATACCAGGAGCTTTTGATGTCTCTGGGCCTGTACTCACTGGAATTCAGAGGAATGAGGAGGGACTTCATTGAAACCTATCTAATATTGAAAGGCTTTTGTAACTCCAAAACATAAAACATAAAAATTAATTGAAAGGAAACACGGAGGCAGGAATGTGAGTCTAATTTAGTTTTTACTTTAAGCGGGGTGAGTACATACGATATGGCAGCGTCATCATGTATGCAATTAACTTATTTTTGCACATAACTCATAATGAATTATTTAAACAAACAAGAAAACTTAATCAAACAGTATATTTACAATATTATACAAATATTACTGAAATATTAAATGCAAAACACTCCTTCCTGCTTAGCTATAAACTCCAACTCAATATAGAAAGCATTTCAACAATGCACACAGTATACTATATAGTACAACTATTATACAGACATCCACAGCATAATAAATTTTAAATTGTCCCATTCAGGTCTAAAGATTCAATCGCTGAGGAGGCTTTCCTACTCTTGTGGGATAACATCTTTCCTGACAAGAGGGTTGGTAGGTGAGACTTGTGGCTGTGGAAAAATATCAGGATCTGGGGCCTCCTTAGTAGGTGTTATAGGAGTAGACTCTGCAGAAAGTAGTTCTGACTGCTTTGGATACCTTCCTTCTGGGCGTGTTGGCATCCTGAATGGTGCATGGCAAGCTTCACTAGACAATGTGGATCATAATGTGTGAGTACAGTGTCTGACATCACTATTTCCTTTGCTGTTCGGAAATTCGCCTCACACTGCTTTGTCCATTGCATTTGTTCCCAGTCTGCTTGCATTTGCTCGGCACAATTGAGTAATGGTGTGACCACAATAAGTGATGCTTGGTTTACAGAATTCACACTTGTGTTGTGCTCAGAGCCCATAACCTTCTGGTCTTTTTAACACTGTCTTGAGATTTCGGAGATGTTCCTTGTCATCCTTACTAGTAACAATGCCATCCAGGTAACACTGAGCCTGGGCTACCTTGCAGTACCTAGTCCATAGCTTCCTGCGAGAGTGCAAGTGCAAATGTTACTCCAAAGATAAGCCTATTATAGCAATAAAGCCCTATATGCCTGTTTATGATGATAACGTTGGACTCTTCCATCATCTTTATCTGTTGGTAAGCCCTAGCTAAGACCACTTTGCTGAAGTGTTTCCCTCCAGATATGTTTGCAAAGATTTCCTTGGAAAGAGTTCCTTCAAACTCACTGGCTACTTTATCACAGATGATATAAGGAAGCGGATGGGCTTTGTAAAACTTGCGTATGGCACTTTCATTTAACGTTATATTACCCTTAATATTTGGGTGGCGGGGTGGATATACGTCTCTACCAGAGGATTTGTAAGGCACTCCTTCCCTCTGCCAGCCTGCAGGTCACTATTGGGCAAAGCGACGCACCTGCTAAGCCCCATGACCATAAGACCATAAGACCATAAGACAAAGGAGCAGAAGTAGGCCATTCGGCCCATCGAGTCTGCTCCGCCATTTTATCATGAGCTGATCCATTTTATCCTATCTAGTCCCACTGCCCCGCCTTCTCACCATAACCTTTGATGCCCTGGCTACTCAGATACCTATCAATCTCTGCCTTAAATACGCCCAATGACTTGGCCTCCACTGCTGCCCGTGGCAACAAATTCCATAGATTCACCACCCTCTGACTAAAAAAATTTTTTCGCATTTCTGTTCTGAAAGGGAAGTCATGCCCTCTCGTACTAGACTCCCCCATCATTGGGAATCAACTTTGCCACATCCACTCTGTCCATGCCTTTTAACATTCGAAATGTTTCTATGAGGTCTCCCCTCGTTCTTCTAAACTCCAAGGAATACAGTTCAAGAGCGGACAAACGTTCCTCATATGTTAACCCTCTCATTCCCGGAATCATTCTAGTGAATCTTCTCTGTACCCTCTCCAACGTCAGCACATCCTTTCTTAAATAAGGAGACCAAAACTGCCCACAGTACTCCAAGTGAGGTCTCACCAGCGCCTTATAGAGCCTCAACATCACATTCCTGCTCCTATACTCTATTCCTTAAAGGAAAATCCTGCCTGACAAACCTATTACAATTTTTTGAGGAAATTACCAGTAGGCTAGACAAGGGAGATGCAGTGGATGTTGTATATTTGGATTTTCAGAGGGCCTTTGACAAGGTGCCACACATGAGGCTGCTTAACAAGATAAGAACCCACGGAATTACAGGAAAGTTACATACGTGGATAGAGCATTGGCTGATTGGCAAGAAACAGAGAGTGGGAATAAAGGGATCCTATTCTGGTTGGCTGCCGGTTACCAGTGGTGTTCCACAGGGATCAGTGTTGGGGCCGCTTCTTTTTACATTGTACATCAACGATTTGGATTATGGAATAGATAGCTTTGTGGCTAAGTTTGCTGATGATACGAAGATAGGTGGAGGGGCAGGTAGTGCTGAGGAAACGGAGAGTCTGCAGAGAGACTTGGATAGATTGGAAGAATGGGCAGAGAAGTGGCAAATGAAGTACAATGTTGGAAAGTGTATGGTTATGCACTTTGGCAGAAAAAATAAACGGGCAGACTATTATTTAAATGGGGAAAGAATTCAAAGTTCTGAGATGCAACGGGACTTGGGAGTCCTCGTACAGGATTCCCTTAAAGTTAACCTCCAGGTTGAGTCGGTAGTGAAGAAGGCGAATGCAAGACCAGGGCCACGTGAAGCCATGGGAGCAGCTGGTGCATACCAGAAGTCGTGGTTATGTGACTACTGATGCCAGGTAGACAATCTCTGAAGAGTATTAATAATGGCTGGGGTCACCCATCTTGTAAAGATGCTGCGAAGAAGATAGCAATGGCAAACTACTTCTGTGGGAACATTTTCTAAGAGTAATCATGATGAAATAGATCATGAGCAGCCACATCATAGGACATGGAACATAAAGATTATGATGATTACCCTTGATATGTTTGAGTTTTCCAGTGCCATCCTTGAACACTGCTGTAGCGTCATCAAGTAGTGTACCTTTCTTAATTTGTTTTCCTTTGACTCTATTGCACAGGATGCAATAGAGGTGGGGTGCGGATCTCCAATCAAGTTGTAGTTGTCCCAGCCAATCATGGCCCCACAACGCTGGCCCTCCTATTTTTACAACACACAAGCCCAATGTGATTTGTTGGTTGTTGTATTTTACTGCTACGAATGTCATTCCCACAAGAGTTATCTTTTCTCCAGTATAAGTTTGATATCTGCAGGCTTCTGTTCAGTATGTCTCAAGTGCCATTCTTTGTGGAATGACTGAAACAGCTGAGCCAGTGTCCAATTCCATTTTAATTAATTTGCTGTTCACTCTTGGTGTAAGCCGTATTGTTTGTCCCTTGTTAGTTTTCACAATGCAAATCTCAAGCCTGCTCAGCCCTGTGTCACTCTCATCATTATTAGAGTTTTAATCAGTAGCATTCAGATTAGTTTTCTTTTTGATACTGCAGCTTGACTTTTTTCTCCTTTTCTCTCCCCTGTGAAGTCCCTTTACTTTTGTCCACCTGACATGCTCTTTGTATGTGTCCTACTTTGTTGCATTTCTGCAGATTTTGTCTTTAAACTTGCATTGGTTTGGTGTATGTGAGCCCCTGTCACAACAGTAACACAATTTGTTTAGCCAGGCAGGTTTATGATTAGATGTTGCAATTTTGTTCACAGTCATTTGCATTCTTGACTGCAACTCAGTTGCGTCTGTCTGCTGTTTCCATTGATACAGCAATTTCAACTGCTCTTTTAAATGTGAATTGTGCTTCAGATAGGAGCCATTTTTGAATGCTTTCTTGTGAGATTCCACAAACTAAATGATCTCTCAGTGCATCACTGAACTGACAATGCTCAGACTAATTTCTTCAATTCAACCACGTAAGCTGAAACGGACTCCCCTTCCTTTTGATTCCATTTATGAAACATAAAGAGTTCTGCAATCAACAGTGGTTTTGGGTCTAAATGTTCCTGCATTATGTTCATGATATCAGCAAGGCTCATTTTGGCTGGTTTGGTTGGTGCAGTTAAACTCCTAAATAAACTGTATGCTTTTCTATCTATTGCACTCAATAACACTGGCACTCGCTTTTCATTGGCTATTTCATTTGCTTCAAAGTACAGCTTAATTCATTCAGTACACACCATCCACTGATTTATTGTGCAATTGAATGCATCTACCTTGCCAATACAGCCAGTCATTTCTGTTATTTTAGGAATTATTTAGTATTATTATCACCCAGTACACACTGTTTATGAACCCATGAACTTCATCCATTTTCTGCCTTTTTTAAAATGAATGTCTCTCGCTCTCCTTTGAACAGATGTGCTGCACTTTTTTTATGAACTCAAACATTTCTCTCTCCCTTTCCAAAGGGAAAAAATGTGCTGCACTTCAACTGAGAGGTAGTTGTCTTGGGTTCACTTTAAAACTTCCCCATTGCCACTGCTATGTTTTGTAACTTCAGAAACTAATCAGAAGCAAAGCACAGGAGTCTGGGGAAACTCACATATTTAGTTTTACTTTAGCAAGGCCCTCTTATATGACATGGTGCTGTGATGACAGAAGCCATTCACATGCTTTTTACGTATAATTCATAATGAATTATGTGAACAAAAATGCTTAGTCAAACATTATATTTACAAAATTACTCAACTATTACTAAAATATTAAATATACTACAATATTGACTTCAATGAGGCCAGATTATATAAAGTTCATGTCTTGCATTTAGCTCAGACCATGGAAAGTAAATTCCTACAGTGTCGATGGTGCAGTTCTGCAATACACTTCCTACCCATCTCACCAGCGTAGTCTCTATCTTTGCCTCAGTTTTGAGACAAGGGGAGAGACTTGTCATCTTACTTGAAACCATCTGACTTCCTGATTCAGCAAGCAGCTTATTACAAAAGGCCTAGAGCCCTAAATGTGTCATGAAGAGTTGGTTTTACCAGTAGATAGATAGACCTACAAGAGAAGGAGCACTACTAAGGGAATGTAGTCAGTCAAGCGGCTGGAGAATACTTTGCAGATAATGACCATAATTCTGTTATGTTCAAGGGATATGGATGGACTGGAAACTGAAATCCTTAATCTGGAGAGCTTGCAAAATTAGACTGTGAGTAGCGATTAGTAGCCAAGTCTACATTCGAAAAGTGAGAACCACTTAAAAGTGAAATACAGGCCCTCCCCACCGTACAAATGCCTAATTTATGTACATCCTATACATACGACTGAGCATTTGGGAGACCGGCAGAATGGATTTGCCATCTGCTGCAGGGCTGTAGGCATCGTCTGCCTTATGGGAACTTGGTCTGTAGCCACATTTCTGACCTGCGAACTGTTTGGTTACAAGTGATTCACCGAATGGAACACTGTATAACCTGGGGAGGCATTGTGCTGAGAGTTCCAGGCCGACATGTTACTTAAAGAAAGACAGGTAATAATAACAGAATTATTTAAGAAGGGCAGTAAAGGCAAATCAGGGAACTACATACCCGCAAGCTGGTGAGTAAGATACTGGAGGGGATTCTGAGGGATAGGATCTACCAGCATTTAGACAGAAAAGGTCTAATGAGAGATAGACAGCCGAGCTTTGTCCATGTAAAATCAGGCCTAACAAACCTGTTACAGATTTTCAAAGAAGTAACCAAGAAAATAGATGAGGACAATGCGATGGACGTTGTCTGTATAGATGTTAGAAAGGACTCTGACAAGGTCCTACATGGTAGATTTGTTGGAAGGTTAAGTCCATTGAGATCACTTGTAAACTGGATCCATAATTATTTGATGGTAGGATGCAGATGGTAATGGCGGAAGGTTGTTTCTTGGACTGGAAGCCCATAGACATTGATGTTACACAGAGACTGGTGCTGCGACCTCCATTGTTTGTTATTGGATAAGAATGTACAAGGCCTGAATAAGCAGCACTGGGGCTCCACAGGGGACTGTCTTGTCTTCCTTTCTCTTCACCTTTTTACTACCTTGGACTTCAACTACTGCACAGAGTCTTGCCATCTTCAGAAGTTTTCTGATGACTCTGCCATAGTTGGATGCATCAGCAAGGGAGATGAGGCTGAGTACAGGGCCACGGTAGGAAACTTTGTCACATGGTGTGAGCAGAATTATCTGCAGCTTAATGTGAAAAAGACTAAGGAGCTGGTGGTAGACCTGAGGAGAGCTAAGGTACCGGTGACCCCTGTTTCCATCCAGGGGGTCAGTGTGGACATGGTGGAGGATTATAAATAACTGGGGATACGAATTGATAATAAACTGCGTTGGTCAAAGAACACTGAGGCTGTCTACAAGAAGGGTCAGAGCCATCTCTATTTCCTGAGGAGGCTGAGGTCCTTTAACATCTGCCGGACGATGCTGAGGATGTTCTACAGGTCTGTGGTGGCCAGTTCTATCATGTTTGCTGTTGTGTGCTGGGGCAGCAGGCTGAGGGTAGCAGACACCAACAGAATCAACAAACTCATTCGTAAGGCCAGTGATGTTGTGGGGATGGAACTGGACTCTCTCACGGTGGTGTCTGAAAAGAGGATACTGTCTAAGTTGCATGCCATCTTGGTCAATGTCTCCCATCCACTACATAATGTACTGGGTGGGCACAGGAGTACATTCAGCCAGAGACTCATTCCTCTGAGATGTAGCACAGAGCGTCATAGGAAGCCATTCCTGCCTGTGGCCATCAAACTTTACAACTCCTCCCTTGGAGGGTCAGACACCCTGAGCCGATAGGCTGGTCCTGGACTTATTTCATAATTTACTGGCATAATTTACATATTACTATTTAACTATTTATGGTTCTATTACTATTTATTATTTATAGTGCAACTGTAACGAAAACCAATTTCCCCCGGGATCAATAAAGTATTACTATGACTTTGACTATGACTAGTAAATTTGTAATTGGTACTAAAATAGGTTGTATTGTAAACTGATATGAAAAATTACAGGGTGATATTGATCAGCTAGTGAGCCAAGGATTGGAAAATGTATTTCAATATCGTCAAGAGCAAGCTGTTGCATCTTGGGAAGTCAAAGAAGGGCAATGCTTCTACAGTACGCTGACTGGTAGAGCCCTGGGGAATGTTGTGGAACAAAGGGACCGAGGAGTACAGGTGCATAATTTGCTGACATTGGCATCACAAGTAGACAGAGTGGTGAAGAAGGCATTTAGCATTCTGGCCTTCATTAGTCAGGACACTGAGTGTAGGAGTTGGGACATTATGCTTTCATGCTCCTGATCTCCTCAGCAACTTCCATTTCCCTGGCCTTGACTGCCTCATTTTCTCCATGGACGTACAGTCCCTGTACACTTCTATTCCTATCAAGAAAGCGTTAAAGCTCACTTCTTCTTACTCAACAAAAGACCCAACCAGCTCCCTTCCACCAGCACCCTCCTCTGTCTGGTAGAACTGGTCCTTGTCCTCAACAATTTCTCCTTTGGCTCCTCCCATTTTCTCCAAACTCATAGATGCTGCCTGACCTGCTGAGTTCCTCCAGCTTTTTGTATGTGTTGTTGGGACAGTATTTTGGTGAGGCTGCCCTTGGAGCACTGTGTTTGGTATTGGCCATCTTGTTATAGGAAAGATGTCGTTAAGCTGAAAAGAGTGTAAAGAAGATTTATGAGACTATTTCCAGAACTCAAGGGTGTGCGTTATTGGAAAGATTCGGCAGGCTAAGGTTTTGTTCCTTTGAACATGCGAGACTGAGGAGTGAACCTTTACACATGTATAAAATCATGATGAGTATAGATATTATGAATGCACACAGTCTCTTCCCCAAGGATAGGAAGCTGAAAGCTATTGGGTATAGCTTAAAGGTGAGAGATGAAAGATTCAAATGGGATCTGAGGGGCAATTTCTTCATTTAGAGAGTGGTGCATATACAGAACATGCTGGCATACAAATTAGTTTAAGAAGGTATAATCACAAAATTAAAACACATTTGGATAAGTACATGGATAGGAAAGGTTTAGATGGATGGATATGGGCCAAATGCAGGCAAATGGGATTAGCTTTGGTAGATGCCTAGTTGGCATGGATGAGTTGGGCTGAATGGCCTGTATTACTCATGAATCCATATCAGCAGTTCCAAGAAACCCTGGATTAAAGGGATATGGAGGTTTGGATAAGAATGAAAAATAAAGGAGACAAATGCTGGTGTAGAGAAATGAAAGGTGGGAAATGGACTGAAAAAATGGCAGATGGAGTTTAATGCAGACAAATGTGAGATGTTACAACTTCAGTAGGACCAACCGGGGTGGGTTTTACACAGTGAATTGTAGGGCACTGAGGTGTGTGGTAGACCAAAGGGATCTGGGAATACAGGTCCATAATTCATTGATTGTGGCATCACAGGTTGATAGGGTTATAAAGAATGCTTTTTCACCTTGGCCTTCATGAATCAAAATATTAAGTACAGAAGATGGGATGTTGTGTTGAAGTTGCTTAAGACATTGGTGAGACCTAATTTGTAGTATTGTGTGCAGTTTGATCACCTACCTACAGGAAAGATGTAAATAAGTTTGAAAGAGCACTGAGAAATTTTACAAGGACGTTGCTGGGACTGGGGACTTGAATTATAAGAAAAGATTGAATAGGTTAGGACTTTATTTGTTGGAACGTAGAAAATTAAGAGGAGATTTGATGGCGGTATACAAAATAATGAGGGGTATAGATAGAGTAAATGCAAGCAGACTTTTTTCCATTGAAGTTGGGTGGGACTACAACTAGAGGTCATGGGTTAAGGGTGAAAGGTGAAAAGCTTAAGGGGAACATGAGGGGAAACCTCTTCACTCAGAGGGTCATGAGAGTGTGGAATGAGCTGCCAGCACAAGTGGTGCATGCGAGCTTGCTTTCAGTGTTTAAGAGAAGTTTGGATAGGTACATGGATGGTAGGAGTATGGAGGGCTAAGGTCCCAATGCAGGTTGATGGGAGTAGGGAGATTAAATGGTTTGGCATGGACTAGATGGGCCAAAGGGCCTGTTTCTGTTCTGTACTTTACCATGAGTCTACGAAGATGGTAAGTATAGGGTGTAATTAGAAGGGCAATAAGGTGATTAAGGAAATTCTCAAAGCATTTTATGAGTAAATTAAGGGAAAAAGGTGACTGGTAAGGTAGCCAGTGAAAAGTATACCCCATTCAGGGCCAAAGTTACTATTTCTCTGTAGAGCCACAGGAGGTGAGGTCTTCAATGAATACTTCTTACGGATATCACTATTCACATGAGAAATATTCACAGTGACAGTGCATTTGGAGAATTCAGGTCAGAACGGTGAAATTCTGGAACATGTTATCAAAAAAGAGAAGAGATATATGTCTTAGTGAGCTGAAAGTTCCTGATATGATGTATCCAGTTCTCTATGGGAAACTATTGTGGGGGTTGCAGGACTTTTAAATCTTCACTGGCTACAGGCGAGGCACCAGATGACTCAAGGACAGGAAAAGCGGTCTCTCTGCAAGAAGGACAGCAGAAGTAAGCCAGGTAACAACAGGCTTCTGAGTGTCTGTCAATGGTAGGGAATAACTGAATAATGGAAATAATACTGAGAGATGAGATTAATGTACATTTGAAAAAGAAGGGACTCATCAAAGATAGTCAGCATGGTCTTGTTAGGTCCGACAAGTTTGACTTTTTCAAAGAAGTAGCAAAGTATATTGACGAGGGAAGTGCAGTTGATGAAATCTACATTGACTTCAGCAAGGTCATTGTCAAGGTCGCACATGGTAGAGCGATTCAAAAAGTTGGACCCCATGGGATCCAGGGCAAATTGGATCCAAATTTGAAAATAGGTGACATAGATGACAGCAAAGGTTGATTGGTGATCGTAAACATGTGACCAGTAATGTACCGCACGATAGGTGCTGGCACCTTTTGTTGTTTGTCATATACGTTGACAATTAGGATGTGAATGTGAAAGGTACAATCCGTAAATTAGTTACCGTTTTGATAACGTGAACGTTCATCTTAGGTTACAGGATGATATTGAAGGGCTAAAAAGACAGAACAGCACAGGCGGAAGAATTGTGAGGTGATGCACTTTAGGACAACTGATAAAGGTAGAACATGCGCAATGAATGGAAGGTCCTGGGGAGTATTGAGGAACATTGAGGAGTATTGACAGGCTTTGGAGTACAACTCCAACATTTCCTGAAGGTGGCAGCACAGCTAGATATGGTGGCTTAGGAAACATATGGTGTTTTTGCCCTCATTAGCAGGGATCCTCCAGTTTCCTCACAAGGTCCAAAGATGCATCAGCTACACTAACTAGTTATTGTAATATGTCCCTGATTAGGTTAGGGTTAATCAGGTTTGTCAGGGGCGGTGTGGCTCAAAGGGCTCGAAGAGCTTACTCCACGCTGTATCAATAATATGTAAATAAAATAAATAAGAGCAGTGAGGTGATGGAACAATTGTACTAAACATTGATCAGGGCCACTTCTTGTTGTTACCATCATTGGGAAGTATATGTTCTTGAAGACCCACAGTACAGGAATAGCTACTATAAGACTTCCGAATGGTCCATGAACACATGAACACAACCTCATTATTTCTCCTTTGCATTATTTATTTTTGAGACTTATAATAATTTTTATATTGTGCACTGTAGCACTGCCACAGGACAATAAATTTCACATGTCAGTGATAATACATCTGATTCTGATTACCTGAAGTAAAATGTTAAGCTCATTCTAGAAAGGAAGTGACCGCACTGGAGAATGATTGCAACTCCAGGATGTTGACTTGGATTGGATCATTTCAGTTATGGATGGGGGGGGGGCGCGACTGGACCATCTGGATGTGCTCTTCCTGTAGCGATGGAGGAAAGGTGAGATCGGACTGACATGTACAACTTTGAGGGGCATAGATGGGTAGAAAAAGACTTTTTCCCACTAGCAAAGGCATATGAAACCAAAGGGCATGGGTTTAAAGTAAGGGGCAGGAGGTTTAGAGCTCATCTGAGGAAGAAGGTTTGTTCACAGAGGGTGATTGCCTAAGGGGGCAGTGGAGACAGACATTGACAGCTTTTTGAAGTATATAGATAAGAGCTTGATTTGCTAAGCAGAGAAGGCAATGGATCAGTGCTGGAAAATGGCATCAGTATATTTGGTGTGTGAGGCCACAGCGGACATAGAGGGCCTGTTTCCACGCAGTATGACTTCTTGACACTGACCATTTGATTGATATCATTTGCTTAATATTATCAATCCCACTTCTGTCCATCTCTATCCCAGTTTCTGCCTCTGTCTCAGAGTATTAACCAAGTTCTTTATCATTTCTAGAGGGACTTGTCCAGTGGTCTACCCACTGTTCTCCCATTGGCAACCAACCTGAAGCTCCACTTCCCACAGCTTGTCATGTGTGGTACTTTGCTCACCCACCTTGCTTTTGTCTCTGGAACTGCAATGCCTCAAACTACAGACCTTTGCAATTGTATTTAATCCCAACACAGCCTTGCTCCAGATCTTGAGGCAGAAATGTTTCTAGATGCCGCATATTTAAACACAGGAGTTGCCAAAATTTCTTCTACTTTGTGTTCCTGGTTAGATGAAGTGGAGTAGGAGGATCGGGTACAGGCTATAAATATTGGCCTTGACAAGCTGGACCAAATAGCCTGTTCTTACCAAAAGAAATTTTACTTCTTTGGATATCTATTCCTTTGACCTTTTCTCTTGCCCTAACAGATCAGTTTCCTACATTCTCTTCCATTTTGGAAGGATGCTGAAAGACTATGGGGACTTGCATTACATGTGAAGTTACCATTTAGTAGTTTAACCCTCCACCTATCTTGGGTCACCTCTGAATATGCAACGTCCCTCTTTATGCTTTTGGTATGCTGTTTATAGGGACTTGATGTCAGTTGGAGTGCAGTGTTTTTCAGACAGAAGAACTTCAATGCAGAACCATAGTGAAGTGAACATTTTGAAAATACTTCCACAGGCTCTTAGTTGGTTAAGACTGCACTTCTATAGATATCAAACTTGTGCCTCACTACAGAGATCAGAGTAAAAAAACTTAGCATATCGCTTTAGTACAGTACCGAGACAGTGATACTTTATTGTTGTCATTTGAATGAGATATTAAACTGAGGATATTTTTGTGCTCTGAGGTAGGCCCAAATGATCCCATGTAATTATTTTGAAAAACGGCAAAGGAGTTCTCACTGAACCTTCAACCAACATCACTAAAATAGATGCCCTTGTTGTTATGTTTTGCAACTCCAAAATATAAGACTATTTGCAAGAAAAAGCCCAGGAAAATGAGTCTTAGTTTCGATTTTACAAAGTAGGTCACGGACAAAAAGCATGTCTGACAAACAAAAATACATGCACGGGGAGAGAAAAAGAGAAAAAGAAAAAGAGAAGAATAAGAAAAACAAGTCAAGTTTCAGTTTCAAAAACAGTACTAATCCGTATGCTGTTGATGAAAAATCTGGTAATAATGAGAATGACACAGGACTGAGTAGCTTTGAGACTCACAATGTGAGAACTAACAATATGGCTTATACCAGAAGTGAATGGTAAGATAATTAAAATGGAATTGAACACTGGATCAGCTGTTTCAGTCATTCCACAAAATGAGTTTGAATGGCATTTCAAAGATACTGAACTGAAGCCTGCAGATATCCAACTAAGAATTTATACTGGAGAAAAGATATTTCCTGTGGGAATAACATTTGTAACAGTGAAATTACAACAAGCAATGAGGCACATTGGGCTTGTACAGTATGTGGTAAAACAGGAGGGCCATCATTGTGAGGTCATGATTGGCTCAAACAGCTACAACTTGCTTGGAGATCCATCCATCATTTGCATGCCACATCCCCTGCAACAGAGGCAACTGAAAGTGAATCAATAAAGGTACTAGGTGATGCTTCAGCAGTGTTCAAGGATGGCATTGGAAAACTCAAACATATCAAGGGTAAGATAGTGATAAATGAAAATGCCACACCCAAGGTTTACAAAGCCCGTTCAGTTCATTATACCATCAGTGATAAAGTAGCCAGTGAGCTGAATTGCATGGAGGCTGAAGGAATTATTTCCAAGGTTGAGTGGAGCCCATGGGCAACACCAGTGGTCGCAGTGGTCAAGAAGAATAGGTCTGTCAGGATCTGTGGTAATTTTAAGGTCACCATTAACTTAGTACTGAAAAGTAGATCAATACTCTCTGCCTAGGATAGAGGATATCTTTGCACAACTTTCTGGAGGGAAACACTTCAGCAATGTGGTCTTACCTGAGGCTTACCAACAGGTGGAGTTGAAAGAAGAATCCAAAGTGTTTTTCACCATAAACAATCATAATGGGCTCTGTCACTATAATAGGTTTATTTTCAGAGTCGCATCTGCAACTGCACCCTTTCTGAAAGCTATGGACAAGGTGCTGAAAGGCCGTCCAGGCACTCAGTATTATCTGGATGACATCATTGTTACTGGTTATGATGGCAAGAACATCTCTGAAATCTCAAGGCAGTGGTAAAATGATTAGAAGACAATGGGCTTACAGCATGACGCAACTTGTGTGAATTCTTTAAACCAAGCATTACTTATTGTAGTCACACCATTAACACACAACTATTACTTAACTGTGCTGAGAAAATTCAAGCCGTGGTGGATGCCTCAAAGCTGAAGTATGTGTCACAGTTTTGGTCCATTCTAGGATTTGTCAATTGCCATAACAAGTCCCTGCCAAAGCTGGCTACCGTGCTCCACCCCTCGAACTCATTGCCACAGATTGGGAAGAAATGGCAATGGATAAAGCAGTGTGAGGTGGCTTTCCAAAAGGCAAAGGATATGGTGATGCCAGACATGATACTCACCAATTATGATCCACATTGTCCAGTGAAGTTTGTCAGGTACTGTTTGGGATGCTGACATGTCCAGAAGAAAGGTGCCCAGAGCCATCAGAACCACCTCTTTGCAGTGCCAGAGTCAACTCCTACAAATACTATGGAGGAAGCCCCAGAACCTGCGATTGTTTTACAGACACAAATCTCACCTTGCAAGCAGAGTGTCAGGAAAGGTGTTATCCCACAGGAGTTAGAAATCCTCCACAGCAATTAAATCTTTAGGCCTGATTGAGACAACTTATAACTTACACTGCTGTGGATATCTATATGGTAGTTGTATTATATAGTATACTGTACATATGTATATAAGTAGAGATGCATTATCTATTGAGTTGGAGTTTATAGCTAAGCAAGAGGGAGTGTTTTATAATGATTATTTCTGTGATATTTAAGTAATATTTTAAATATATTGCTTGATTAAGCATTCTTTATTTGTTTAAATAATTGATTATGGTTTTATATATACGAAGTATGTGAATGGTATACGTTATCACACCATTGTGTCAAAAGTGCGTGACTTGCTTACAATAAAAACAAAACTAAAACTGGAATCCAGTCTTTTCCTTGTAATTAATTTGATGTTTTGGAATTATAAAATGTAACGTTAGTCATTTTCACATTTTTATTTACAAGAATGTTCCATCGAGATGCAACACAGAGTGTCATAGGAAGTCATTCCTGCCTGTGGCCATCAAACTTTACAACTCCTCCCTTGGAGGGTCAGACACCCTGAGCCAATAGGCTGGTCCTGGACTTATTTCCTGGCATAATTTACATATTACTATTTAACTATTTATGGTTTTATTACTATTTATTATTTGTGGTGCACCTACAACGAAAACCAATTTTCCCTCGGGATCAATAAAGTATGACTATGACTATGAATTTGTGCCAAGGAAAAGGTAGCTTTTCGCTATGCTACAACAGTGACTACACTTTAAAGTATCTCTTCAGTGACTGCAAACTGTTTTGGGAAGTGTTCGGTTCATGAAGGGCATTGTATCGTTTTAATGATCAAACTGGACATCTCATTCCTGTCCCTGAAGAGAGCCTACATTGCCAAACGCCCCAGGAATCCAAGTGTAAAAGACATTTTCTTAATGCAGTAGCAAGCTGCCACAGTGACAGAGACAGGGAGAACAGTGATGCATGCTCGTGCAGAGTGGAAGTTAAAGATGTTAGTAACCTTTTAGTGCAAGCTGTGCTATCAGAACAGTGCTTCTTCGTTTTGTAGTCTGGAGTGCCTTACAAAGTGAGGGTTAGAAAGAAATGTAGCAGAGACCATCTTGTGTAGACACTGTGGAGAGCCAGTTTATTCATATTAATTCGGTACAGAAGAGAAGCTGAAGTAACAGCTTGGCCAGTGGCAGTTTATCAGAACAGAACAGTACAGTTCAAGTACACTTCAGGTTACAAGAGTACAGCAGAAAACGCAGCAAGTTTGATCCAGTGTTAGCACAGCATAATACCCAGTCTCTGAGCTCTTTTGCATTTATTGAGGCAGATGATTTATTAATAAACCACACAGCTTCCTCTCTCCCAATCTAATAACCTCCCGCCTTTGATGCAGTGGATGTAAATGCACTCTGGTTTTAACTTACTTGGTGTGCTGACTCTTCTCTTGGTGCTACAATGATAACCCTTTGTTAAATTTATTTATTTATTGAGATAGACTGTGGAATAGGGCCTCCCAGCCCTTCCAGCCGTGCCACCCTAGTCTAATCATGGGACAATTTACAATGACCAATTAACCAACTGGTACATCTTTGGCCTGTGGAAGGAAACTGGAGCACCTGGAGGAAACTGAGGAGAATGTACAAACAGCTTAAGGGCAGCAGCGGGAATTGAACCCTGGTCGCTGGTACTGTAAAACATTGTGCTAACCATTACACTATCATGCCGCCCAGGATATGACTTCAATAGTACAAATTTGACAGCCGCTCAAGAATAATGACATGGCATTGATGCAGTAAGTGGTGGTGTTGAATGATTGTATCAAAATATAGAGGTCGATGAAAATTGATACATAAGAATTTACTAATTGTGCTTCATATAGTTTAACTATGACAGCTGGAAAGGTCTCTCTTGTTGGATACCAGCGAAAAGAATGAGAGGAGGCAGTGATGTGTAGTAATACATCTGGCCCTCTTGCAGGTTTGAACAAGTTATGTGGAATGACTGAAGAAATCCTTAAAATGGGTAACCAATATTGGCACTCACATAGCTTGGAGCTGTGTGCAGACATCGAAAATGTCTTGCTGTAAGAATGAATGCCTATGTACAATTACAAAGGGCTTAGTTTCACAAAGTAAGGGAGGAATGTTCCCTCCTTCCCACTGGCATCTTGGAGCTGTTGAAAAACACAACTGTCTATAAACGGAAGCTGCACAATATTAGCTGATATTATTTTTTTGCAGTATTGAACGAGTGTGGCACTGCTCAGGTGCCTTCTATGGGTAAGGTCTTTTCTGTCTATTCATGCAGTCATTCCAAGTGTCCTAGCCAATATATAACCTCAAAACCACTAACCCAGGTGATCATTTTGCTGCTTGTGGGAGCTAACTGCATTCAAATCGTCCATCACATTTCCTACACTTCCCATCTGCTTCATTAACTGTTAAGGACTTTGGGGTGTTCTTTGAGTCAGTAAAGACAAAATAGACCTCAAAATAGACCTTGAATTTCCCAGTCCGCTGTGTTTAAATGCCCAAAAGCACACCTCTCTTGGCAGACCTATTAAACACCTTTTCTTGGTTGACTTTTATGTAAGAAATGAAATTAGACTTTTGTAGCTTGCAAAGTAAACAAATCGAAAACAATTAAGTAAAAGGTGGTAATAAGAAAAATGTGTTGTGACTTCAATAATATCTAATGAAACTAAATGTCTAATTTTTTCAGCAAACCATGCAAACTACAGCTTTAGGACTACCTGCTACATTCTTAAGTCTTCCTTTTTTGCATCAGACCCATCACATCTGTTGCTCTGCCTACAATAACTCCAGTCTTACAACGCCATCTCAACACCATCTGCACTATCTACTACTGTTTTACCTACATCTACTAAAGCTCCACTACTACAACTATGCCTTTAGCTGCACCCACGTTTTGGTACCAGCCTCCCCAGCATTAGCTCCCACCTTTGCAGCTTTAATTCCACTCGTTATGTTTCTAGCTCCATCCAATTTAAACCATGCAAATTATTGTTTTAACTCCCACTATAGGTTAGCACCATCCATTACAGAGTTAGCTCTGACTCTGACATTCTTACCCGATTCACTGGACTTGTCCCTCTTTGCCCCACCCTACACATTATGAGCACCACTAACCTTTGATGTCCAGCTACAATAGCCCCTTCCGAGATAGACACTAGGTTCAACACTATGCTTGCTGATCATTATCATTATCAAGATTAGGATCTTGTTTGTTGTTCAGACTAAGATCTTCAGCAAGGGAGCTGAAGAAAAATGGAGACTGTTTATTGAGCCTATGTATTTATAACATCTGTTTTAAATTTGTGGGAGTATGTCAAAAATAGTAATGTAAAAGAAGTCAAAACTAGATTAAGCTTAAACCTCAAAATAACAAACTGTTAAGCTAAGGAAGAAGAGATGCCTTTCTAGAATGTCCCTTAATACCTCAGGATATTTCAGAGTGCCTGACAGCTGCTGAAGTACTTTTGAAGTGTGGTCAGCATTACAATGTAAGAAGTTAGAGTCAATGTTTATTCACACCCCTATCTGCAGTGGCGTGAGTGATCATATAAACCTTAGGCTTTTGTATAAGATCAGGATTTGATGCAGTTTTTGCAAACAGTGCTAATAATAAATATGATATATCCTGTCTCTGTAACCATTTTCAATAATTGTAAGGCATGTTCCTAAAGGATATTTTTTTAAACTTGCTCTTTTAATGGAAGTAACAGTGGTATTGAACTTCATTATTGGCACAGCAGAGTGGAGCATTGTTCAAAATGGCTCCTGCATTAAGGCCACTGGAAAATGTACATTATAAATCCAACTTTCCATTCTCTCCTACTCATTACCCATTAACAGTGGTTGGTGCTTACCACACATTTGACAAATTACAGACAGTGATTCTTTTGGATTATAGAGGACGTTGAACCTGACATTGAAGAGAGCCTCCAGGCCAATTCCAGGCTAATTCTACTGAAGGACTAATCATTAAAAGTATCAAAGCAACTTAAATGCAAGTGTCTTTAGCGAATAACTCATTCTATCCCTTGTTAGATAAATGGTTGTATAATACGTATGATGATTTAATAAAATTATAGAACTATGTTCCTATACTTTCAAAAATGTTTATGGATATTATGAAATATTCACCCATTGCAGTTTCAAAATAGTCTAACTTTAACCATCTTTTGAAAACTAATGTTCTCGAGGCATTGATCACATTAAGAGAGGTCAGTGATGATCCCATTGAACTTCTGGCTAATCTGAAATAAAGTCATCAAAGGGAACTAGTGTGTCTAAAAGGGATACTACGATGGTGACGAGCATCATTAAGCACATGGTCAAATTCCACCTGTAGTAGACACCAACTATTATTGGCAGTAAAAGATAAGGAGTTGGTCAATTAGGATAGATATGCAAGTGAGTTCTTCAACAAGAAAGGTATAAATCTTTGGAGTTCTCTACCACAAAGAGCTGCAGATGTTCTTTAATGAAGTATATTCAAATGATTTTGGGGGCATGGACATCAGGAAGGAGAAAGGATTTGAGGCAGAGGAACAGGTGTAATTTTAGTGACTGGCAGAGTATGTGGCTATGTCAGCTTCCATTCCTTATGCTTTTATCTTGGGAAAGTATTATTAGAGTTCGACTTTCAGATTATTGAAGCAAGTTCTTTTAATCACTGTAAAACAAAATTGCATTATTAATCATAAGTGATGTTTCATGAAAGGTTTACCAGTTGATTAACTGACAAGGACTATCAAGTTGCATTACAACACTCTTTTAACTAGCTAATAAACATAAAGGCAACATGATGTTGAGGGGCATGTGGATTGGAAATTTCATGAGGGGTATTTAAGATATTTAAAGAATGTCCCTGTCTCCATTTCATGGGCTCATGAGTCTCCTTGAGGGAATGCGGAAGATCACATCCAGTTTGAAAATTTCAACAAAAGAATTTTTGGTCCAGGTGCTGGATCAAAGTCAAGGCTCAATATCCCAGATGGCTCAGTGTAAGGATGACATGTGGCAATCCTTATGTACACAGAGAGATTTTGAGATGGGTTACATGTGGTGAGCTTTTCCTATTGTGACGACTTTCATTTCCATGTGTTGTAAAATACTGAAAGATGTGATTATTTTTATCCCTTAACAACAATCACTATGCCTCCCTCCCAAAATTGCAATTAAAAATGATAATTTTATCATAATGTTCACTTTTTAAAATTACAGATATTCAACTCATGAGGTAACCTACTGACTCCTTAGTTCAAGGAGAATTTCTCAGAACAGGAAGGAACTATTTCCTTCAGTAGCGAGGTTAATCCAGTGGTCCCCAACCTCCGGGCCGCAAAGCATGCAGGGGTGCAGCGGTAGCCAGGACGCACCCAGCACATCTTTAATAAAAAAGCAGAAATAAACAAGCTAATTAATTAGGTGCCGCCCGGCACGTAAATGTCGGCCCAGATCAAGAGGTGATTGCTGATTGCGTAGAGCAAGTGAAATCAGCAATTGCCTCTGAGCTGGGCCGACATTACATGCCAGGCGGCACCTAATTAATTCGCTTGTTTATTTCGGCTTTTTTCTTAAAGATGTGCTGGGTGTGTCCCAGCTACTGCTGCACTACTGCATGGCTCGTGGCCCGGTATCGGTCCGCAGCCCAGAGATTGGGGACCACTGGTTTAAGTAACTTTTTTTGGCTGGTATAGATAAGCTGAATGGTTTTCCTTTGTTATGGATGATCTTATAATTCTATAAAAGATCTATTATTAACTATGGAAAAACAGATCGCATCAATTGATTTTTACTTATGCTTTGTCTCAATTGCAAGGTCAGCATTTGATGTCCATCTCTCAATTCCCTTTTGGAAATGTTCAACCCTCCCTTTGATTCTTGTTAACCTGCACTAAAGGGCAACTTAGCGCAACTGACCAACACACAAAATGTGTGAGCAAATGGGAGCACTCAGAGGAAAGCCACACTGTCATGAAGAGTAGGAGCAAACTCCACACTGACATCAAAGGTGAGGATCAAACCTGGCACCCAGGAGCGATGGGGCAGATCACACCAACACCACTGCAGGCTGTGTGGAGAGAATGGAAATATGGTCCAACCTAGGCCATTCCAGGGGGAAGTTTACAGTCATGATATTGCTGCATGGGCTTGGAGTCAGATACAGAGGGATGACTTCCAGCCCTAGAAAATCAGAGGACTTTAGTTGTGTTTGAAAGATTTTTCTTAGTGGAACACCAGCTGCAGCAGCTGGTTATCAATCACAAGTAACTATGTTCTCTAGCTTATAAGGACTCCATCAAATAGTTGTCTTTGGGAGCTCACTATGCACAAATCAATGCTTGTACTTTTTATAATAAAATAATATAATTACAAAAAAGGCAGAAAAACACCAAGGCATCCTGCAGTTTTGAAAGTTGTAATATAAATTCATTTTCATTCGTTTTAATATGCTAAGGAATGTAATCAACCATGGTAACCATGGCAATCACTGTTTCACTTTTTTAATGTACCAACGTTCCATTTTGATTATTCTCTATCTTAATGGACGACCTGTACCCAAGTGGAAACTCTGTCTGTAACATGTGAGTATGCACCCGCCTCTGTGTGCTATCTGTCAGCACGGGCATGTCTGTGCAAATGTAATATGCATGTGGGGCACATCCGTGTGCGTGAGGTGTGTGTGTGTGTGTGTGTGTGTGTGTGTGTGTGTGTATGGGATGTCCCTGTAAGTGTGATATGTGGCACGTCCATGTTTGCGTGATCTGTGTGTGTAGTATATCTGTGTGTGCAACATGCTGGAAAATTAGTGTCCCTCCGGGATTTCTCTGACAGCCTATTTTAATCATTCATTCATTGCAAACCTTCCCCTGAGCTGCCAAAACCTCTGGAAGTCTCTCTTTCACCACCTCAGCTCTCTTCCTTTCTTTCATCCACCAGAATACTCCTTAAAACCAAATCCTTGACCAACTAGCACTGCCTGTCTCACTCAGTGCTACTGTGAAACATGTTGAGACTTATCAGAATGTTCAATGTGCTCCACAAAAACAAATTATTTTCTTAAAAGTGCACACAACTCAGAGTGACATTTTGCATCAAAAGCCAGGTCTTGTGTAATCTGGCAGCAACATGCTCATTCAATGCACAAAGGGTTAATTACTCTGGGGGAATCATTACATCCAGCTGCTGTCAATCAAAGTCCCCATTGCAAGGGTGTTTGCCTAAGCCCCAGTAGGTGGATGAGTAGCTTGAAGAGGTAATGTAAAAGAGCTCGTTGGTACTGGCATCAAAGGAAAAGGGAACAGAGAACAATAATCACACACTGCATCAAATGCTTAGAAACAGCAATAGTTACTAAGTTTGCTCCAGAGTATAATGTTTTTTTTTAAAAAAGGAAAAGATAAAGTAGAAATCTCATACAAACTGCAATAGAACAAGGTACAAAATGGTCAATTCAAAGACAACCTTCTTGTAGAACAACAGTGTTAGTCGCCTCATAGATATGTCTCAGAAAAAGTAATCATAGAATCAAAATAATTGCTTTATAAGTAGGAAATTCACAACCTTTAGCAATTGAAAGAGAAGGGAGGGGAATTTCCCACCTGTATACAAGATATTAATTATATACCATATCATTGAACATCCATATACAGCAGTATCCTTAATCAAATTGAAACTAGGCAAAATAAAACCATTAGTGAATGGGATTTAGGGGTGGGGGAGAAAAAAATCAGGCACAGTCACTAAAAGGCATCGCAGAAAATCAATGACAGTTTCATAGTGTTAGTTCTCCCTCAGCTGTGCTCGTGAATAGATTGGGTAACCAAGCACTGTGAACTGGGAGGGACTGGGTGTGAGATGGAACCTGCTAGCTTGTACAGGATGCCAATTATGAGCAGTTTTAAAAATCACAGAACTAAGCAGGTAGTTAATCTGAACCCAGTTAACGCATCATGGATCCATTCTCACTGATTCAGAGCCCCAGAATCACTGTGAGGCATTCCACCTCTCGGTGCAATCAAAGCTATTAGACAAAGGCACCAATATTCGAAAATTAGGTCTCCTTCACTTCCCACCCACCCTATAATTTCTTACCAATACAAAAGAACCCACTTAACAATACAAAAAAAAGCACTTAGTCAATTTTGAAATGTCTTAATGTAATCCGGGTAAAAACTTCAAGAGAGTGGAATTAATATCTTTATGAGTATACACAGAAGCCTTTGAAATCCACCAGTTTACATGGGCTGACTGGCTATGTGGCATCCCGAGAATCCAATATACCAGGATATCTTCAGCAGCACCAGGACTGTTCATGAACTTGCACAAGAGTGTAAGTCATACGATGGGTTTACATCTCTCCTAAACTTCATCAGCTTCAATGGAAATAGAGAGTTTCTGTTTGCTGAAACCCACTTTGTACCCAATGCAATGTCAGAAACCACCTGCAAGGGCCCCATGGGCCACAGACTGTCAATACACTGGGGTCCAGTTCAGGGTCTGTGCTGGTAGATCTTACCATTGTATTGGAAAATATCGGACAATTTGTGGTTTAGTGCTCCCACTGATAGCTGATTTTCTGCACATCTATGCTCTCTGTTTTTTGACTACTTTTTCAAGTCTTTTCCCCATCTTCCCCGAACCCTGCAATCAGCTTTAATAACATTGGTCAAAGGTAAGATTTTACTGCACATCAAAGGTGATGCTAGTACTTGCTACCAGCTCCAGCTTCAATTTCTCACAATCCCATAGTGGTTATTTCTACTCTTTGCCATTTTTAGTGATTCAAATTCAAAACCTGTTGAAAATATAGTTAAGCATTTTAGTTGTTACCTTCCAATGAAATCCATCCTCTGTCCCTTACAGAAAGAATGTAGAACAGTTGTAGGTACTTCTGTTAAGATGTTGCTGAATAGATTAATTGTATAGTAATTACCCATGGGGACATCATAACAAGATCTTCATCTGTTGGGAATTTACCTACAGGCTTTCTATCAGAATAGATACAAATGTGCACAATCTGTCAATTATTCTTCTGCAGCCAGGAGATTTGGAAAACTCAAGCTGGCATTAAATATATTGATGTAATTATTGTCTGATGACACTGCCATATTTGCAATGCCATTTGAACATTAATAAAATCTGCATAGCTTTTAAAGGTACATTGGTGACCAAAAAAAAGAGTAATGATATGGTTTAACGAGTCAACATCTTGGGAAATAAATACTTCTCAATACATTGTCTTTCCTGGGGCACAGCCTGTACATCATACATTAATCTGCTACGCTCAATCCATAGATGGACATTGTGTTTGTATAACAGTGTAAGATGTCCCAGAAGGAGCTAGCAACTCTTCTGACTTTCACTTCTATTGGTTCCCATGGACTGTTTTACATAGTGTAGCTGGCAAATCTTCCATTGAACGTGTATGGATCCTCATGCGCCCTTATGCTTAAGCACATTTCAACAGGGTCTTAAGTCAGCAATCAGGGCCAGCAAGTCAGGTTAGTTCACCAACCAATTTTTCTGCCAACCGTAGCACCTCAAACAGAGGTGATCTCTGAGATCAGCAAAACCCAACACAGCCCTGGATTTGAGTTTACAACTCTCCGCACTACAACTTTACACCAGGCAGCCCATTAATCCACTGTACTTGAGCAGAAGGTCAAACTAGGGAAAGAAGGGTATCCCTCTCCCCCACTCTCCTGCCACCCACTTCTCATTGTACTTCACCCCAGATCATCCTGCACATTCTTTGGGATTACTTTTCGTTACATTGAAAATAAGTTGGTATTGGTCTTTCATACATTTCAGTAACATCTCAGTGGAGTAGGCAGAGATTACTTCACTGGAGGGGAATAGTTATGAAGCTAATGATGCTACAATGGAAAAATCTGACTGTATACCCTGTATACATGCACATGCCTGGTAAAGTACTGAAATCCAGAAGTTGTTGTGGGTATTTGCCACAGGAATGATCAGAAATCAGTGAATTGACAAGATCTTTTAAATGTTTTCCAATTATTCTTTTGGTAACAGCGCAGTCAAAATTTTTTATAATGAAGATTAACAGAGCTTTTAACAGATATATCAAAATTATGTCCTGACAACTTTGCTGGGCTCAAAACCAATTTTATATATATATAGTCATTATCTTTGTTAGTGATTTCAAAGTTCTCTGTTTTTTAAAATGATAAAAAATTGGATATATTTTTAAAGTTGTTTATGATGTTCACCTTTTTCTTATTCTATGTGTATTTTCTAAACTTTATGTAACACTCTGTAAACTGCTTAAAACAGTTGTTACTAATTATTGCTTTCTACTTTCTGATTTGGTGTCTGTGAGAATTCTTTAATTTCATTGGCTGTTTGATTTCTTGCTGATTTCAAAGTTACTGGACATTTGGCATCACTGGGAACTGAAGCCTGATTTGGCAAGTCTAAGGCCCAGAGGTTACAGTCTTTGTACTATTCCCTTTTCTCTGTTCTTTCAAATCCGCTGGGTTTGTTCCCAGGATGAAGCTTTCCATCCCAGGTCATCAGAGATGTACTCCTTCTTCAAAGGATGGGGTTCCACCATTAATGCTGCTCTCACCCGCATCTCCTCCATTTTCTGAACATCTGCACTCACCCCACCTTCCCGCTGCCTTAACAGTGATACCTCCAAGAGGACAACAATCTTGTCGTGGTTTGGAGGCTTGCGTGCCTCAATGACCCGGAGCGCTAAGTTGGCTGGAGTCAGGACTTTATGCTTTGGTTCTTGGTAAATAGAACAAAGGGTAGAGGACAGACAAAGAGTGGTCCACCAGTTCTCCAGGGTCGGGGGTTCAGCTCTGCCTGGGGTTTGCATGACTGACAGTAAGCTGAGAGGAAGCTACTGACATGATGAAAGAAGCCCTGTACTCCAACAGAGATGGAGGACTTTCATTGCTGCCCTAAAAGCCAGCAGAGTAACAGGCAGTAAATAAGTTAACAGCGATAGCATTTCTTTTGTTCTCACCTACCACCCCATGAACCTCCGCATCCAACATATCATTCTCCGCAACTTCAGCCATCTCCGAAGGGGCCCTACCGCCAAACACATCTTTACCTACTGCCTCTCTCCGCTTTCCGCAAGGATTGCTCCCCCCGTGATTCCCTTGTCCAGTTGTCCCTCCACACTAACCTCCCTCCCGATATTTATCCCTGTAAGCGTTCAAAGTGTCACACCTACCCATTCAGGGGCCTAAACAGTCCTTTCAGTTGAGAAAACACTTTGACTGTGAAACTGCTGGAGTTGTCTATTGTGTCCAGTGCTCCCAATGCGTTCTCCTCTGCATTGGTGAAACCAGCCATAATTTGAGGGACCGCTTTGTCGAGCACCTCCACACCATCCACCATAAGTGGAACATCCCAGTGGCCAAACATTTTAACTCCAATTCCCTGTTCTGCCATGTTGGTCCATTGCCCCTTCTTGTGCTACAATGAGGCCACCCTCAGGGTAGAGGAGCAACACCTTATATTTAGTATGGGCAGCTTCCAACCTGATGGCATGAATCGATTTTTTCTTCCGGTAAAAAAAATAGCCTCCACCTCCCCTCTTCTTCTTTTCCCCACTCTGGCCTCTTATCTCTTTTCACCTGCCTATCACCCCCTCCCCCCAGGTGCTCCCCCTCCTTCCCTTTATCTTATGGTTCACTCTCCTGTCAGATTCCTTCCTCTCCAGCCCTATATCTTTCCAACCCACCTGGCTTCACCTATCACCTTCTAGCTATCCTCCTTCCCCTCTCCCCCCCCCACCCTTTTTTTTCCTGGCATCTTCCCCCTCCCTTTCCAGTCGTGAGGAAGAGTCTCGGCCTGAGAGTCATCCGTTCCATGGATGGTGCCTGGCCTGTTAGTTCCTCCAGCATTTCATGTGAGTCTCTTTGTGAGCAGCTAACCCCGATGCTGCCGATAAGCCTGGTCAATTTACAAGTATTGCCCTCCCCACACTTACATGGAACGCTGCCACAAGAAAGCAGCATTGACCATCAAGGACACCCACCTTCCAGACCATGCACTCTTCCCGCTAGTATTGTTGGGCTGGATGTACAGAAGCCTTGTTCCTCACCACCAGCTTCAGGAACAGTCACTACCCTACAACCATCAAGTTCCTGAGCCGGCAAAGTTAACTTCACTCAGCTCAACTCTGAACTGAATCTATCGCCTACAGACTCACTTTCAAGGATTCTTTACAACGCATTTTCCCAGTATAATATTTCATTCGCACATTGGTTGTTTGTCAGTCTTAATGCGTAGTGTAAAGTCTATTGTATTTCTTTCTTTTTCCTGTAAATGCATGTCAGAGCATGCATCTCAAGGTAGTATATGGTGACATTAACGTACTTTGAAAATAAATTTCCTTTGAACTTTAGAAACTCCTCAGTAAAGTTGAAGGAAATCAGGAAGTCTTTTGAACCTGAATGAAAGATAGTTTATATAAATCCCTTCTTGTGTTGTAGCATAAAATTTTAGTAGGTAGGAACTGATAATGTTGAAATGAATAGGGACTTCAGGGTAGGAAGTAATTCAGGAAATGAATGGCACAAATCAGTGTAGCTGTGATTAGATTATAACACAGGGTGATGAGAATCATAAGCTTATTGCAAGTTTAAATATTATCCATGAGTTTTGTGGTAACATAGGAGTTTTATTAATTGGCTATTGCTATTCTATCCTTCTTGTAGGTGATTATTTTAACTCTTTATACGTCATGTTATTGAAACTATACGATTGTTTATCCAGGAAATCGCAAACATCAATGAAAGAAGGGCAGTAATAAACCCATTAAAGAATTCAAGGGCAATCTTCATCACCCTATTAAAATTATTAAAATGATGTGGTCGAGGGAAATAATATGGATATAAGACATGGGAAAAGGAATCAATATACGGAGAGGGTGAGATGTGCAAATGTTTCTGATGGAACATGGATTATGGGGCTGATGGCCTGTTTCTGTGGTGTGTGTTCCATGTAAACTCAAAGGAGGTCCAACCAGTGACAAGGCTCTGGTGTTGGTTAGACCATAGTAAGGTGAGTGTTCAGGAACCGACTTCCAGTGAATTAAGGAAGGTCCCTTCCAGTTCACAGTACAGGCAGTGTAATTAATAAAATGAGGTTAAAGTCAGTGAGAGACAGTGGGACCACATTGCCTGGAGATGCGGTCACATGACAGCACAGCACTTACAGCGCTTTTTCTTGCCTGTACCTGCGACTGGTTCCATCCGCGTGTCCGTCCCTTCGTTCTCCTCTGCTGAGAGGGTCTCAGAAGCCTCGGTCATGGACTTGCCGGCCACCAGTTCCGCAGCGTTACCATCCGTCGTCGAGACGTCCGTGACAGTCTTCTCTCGCAATGATTTTTCGTCGTCTTCATCGATCAGCACCAGCTCAGCCTGGATGGTGCCATCATATCCCAGAAGTTTGTTGGTTTCCTCCTGGTCCTCCACGCTCTGATACCCCATGAAGATCATTGTCACTGGCTGTTCGACGCTGGCCTCGGGAGCTTCCCCCGGAGGGATTGGCTGCACCTCCTTTCCTGCCTGGCCAGCCTTCAGCCGGGCTTCCTTCCCGACCACGTCCTTTCTAAGTCCGCTATCCCCACCATTCTGGCAATCGTCCCGGGATGTACTGCTTTCCGATGCACATTTACTGACCACATTCGTTCTCCCTGCTTTGTTTATCAGTTGGTCCACTGTTGACGTAGTCAAATGATGAACCCCATTCTCCACCACTGCTTCTCCAGAATGTACCTCATATACAATCTTGTTGCCATCGTCGTACACCTTAACCCCTCTCTGGTGAACTCCCTCAGGACCCACGGGAGTTGCGGAGAGAACCTTAGATTCCCCTGTTAGCTTGTCCTTTTCTACGGTGACCTCCATGGCATACATTGCTGTAATATCAAGAACACAAATATTAAAGAAGTAACTAGCCTTGATCTGACCAGCTGAACAAGATATTAGGATTGGTAGTTAAATGGGCTGCTGTAATTTGCCACTAGCATGGAAGGGTTAGGATTAGAATCTACGGGGTAGCTGATGTGAACATGGGGTGAATAAAATGATTTAGGGATAGAACTGGTGTAAGAGTGGGTGCCTGATGTTCGGCGTGGACTCGGTTGGCTGAGTGGCCTGTTCTATGCTCTTCTTCTTTACGACAAAGCTTATGCAGATGGGCATGTTTGCTGCTAATGGCCATTGAATGCGTGCCAGATTGGAAAAGTGACACTTAAGGATACATTTCATAAACGAACAACACAGTGCTAAATC
Source organism: Mobula hypostoma (assembly GCF_963921235.1). Taxonomy (NCBI): domain Eukaryota; kingdom Metazoa; phylum Chordata; class Chondrichthyes; order Myliobatiformes; family Myliobatidae; genus Mobula; species Mobula hypostoma. Next base: position 134,339,255 of record NC_086101.1, on the reverse strand, counting down.
GAACTGAACTGAATATTCCTAGACTACTTCAAAGACTCTGTGATTTATGTTTCATATTCTGTGTTTCTCGCTTGTTTTTTGCTATTTGCGTGATTTGTTCTTTATTTTGTGCTTTGCGTGTTCAATGCTCTCGTTGAGCAGATTCCACGGTGTTTCTTTGTTTCATGGTTGCCTGTGGGAAGATGAATCTCAGAGATTTTTTTGGTAGCTCAGGCATGAGGAATGTGATTGTTAGTGTCAGAGCCCTACAGAAGTTGGGAGGGAGAGGATAAAAGGAACAGATTTGGGCAAGGCTGGTCTTTTTGGGCTGTGCAGGTGCAGCAAGTGTCAGTGTCAGAAGCCTAAACTCAGCTGCAAATAAAAGGAAGCTAGGCTCGAGGAGTGGCCATTTTTGCAGCGACCATTGTTTGAGTGTGCCAGTTATAGAGTGGGAAGGCTTTGGCTTAACGGCTTCGACATGAACAGGCAGAGGCCTAGTAAAAAAGAGTTAAGCCTTTTTTTCAGTACCGAATAGTGAGGATGTAGACAGGTTTACAAGTAGGTGATGGATGTAACAAGAATGTAAGGAAGGACAAGCCAATGACTGGGTACAAATGCAGACAGAGCAAAGAGTTAAATTGCACCACAGAGGCAAAATTCAAAAGGGTGAAGAATGCAGGACTGAAGGTGATGTATTTAAATGCACATAGCGTTCAGAATAAGGTGAACGAGCTTGTGGCGCAATCAGAGATTGGTCGATATGACATTGTGGGCATCACTGAATTATGGCTATGGTTGGGAGCTTAACATCAAAGGATATACTTTCTATCAAAAGGACAGGCAAGAAGGCACAGGGAGTGGGGTGGCTTTGTTGGTAAGAGATGCAATTACATCTTTAGAAAGAGGTGGCATAAGCGTCAGAGAAGGTAGAATCTTTGTGGGTGGAGTTAAGAAATCGCAAGGGAAAAAAAACATTATGGTAATCATATATACACCTCCAAATAGTAGCCAAGATGTGGGGTTGTGGGACCTGGAAAAGGCATGTAAGAAGAGTAATGACACAATTGTAATGAGGGATTTCAATATGCAAGAGGATTAGGAAAATCGGGTTGGTGTCAGATCGCAAGAGAGGAGATATGTTGAATGCCTATGAGATAGCTTTTTAGAGCAGCTTCTGCTTCAGTCTACTCAGGAAAAACTATCTTAGATTGGGTGTTGTGTAATAACTCAGATCTTATTAGGGAGCTTAACATAAAGGATCTCTTAGGAGACAGTAAGCATAATATGATTGAATTCATACTGCAATTTGAGAGGGAGAAACATAAATCAAATGTATCAGTGTCACAATGGAATAAAGGGAATTACAGAGGCATGAGAGAGGAGCTTACCCAGGTGGATTGGAGGAGGATACTGGCTGGGATGATGGCAGAGCAGGGATGGCTGAAGTTTCTGGGAATAGTTCACAAAGTGCAGGATAGATATGTCCCTCAGAGGAAGATGTTCTCAAATTGCAGGAGTAGGCAACCATGGCTGACAAAGGAAGTTAAGGACTAGATAAAAGTCAAGGAAAGGGCATATAAAGTACATAAAAAGCTAAAGGAAGGGAAAAGATGAAATATGAGGAAAAATTAGCCAACAATATAAAGCAGGATACTAAAAGTATTTTCAGTTATATAAAGAGTAAAAAGGAGGTGAGAGTTGAAATTGGACCACTGGAAAATGATGCTGTTGAGGTAGTAATGGGGGACGGGGAAATGGTAGATCAACTTGATGGGTACTTGTAATTTGTCTTCACTGTGGAAAACACTAGCAAGTGTGCCAGAGGTCTGGGAGTGTCAGGGAGCAGGAATGAGTGCCATTGCTATTACAAGGGGAAAAGTGCTAGGTAAACTCAAAGATCTTAGGGTGGATAAGTCACCAGGGCCAGATGGACTACATCCCAGAGTCCTGACAGAGGTTGCTGAAGCGATAACAGATGCATTAGCCATGATCTTTCAGGAATCACTTGATTCTGCCATGGTCCTGGAGGACTGGAAGATTGCAAATGTCACTCCACTCTTTAAGAAGGGAGGAAGGCAAAACAAAGAAAATTATATGCCAGATAGCCTAACCTCAGTGGCTGGGAAAGTGTTGGAGCCTACTATTAAGGATGAGGTTTCCAGGCACTTGGAGACTAATGATAAAGTAAGTTAAAGTCAGCATAGTTTCTGTAAAGGGAAATCTTGCCTGACAAGCCTGTTAGAGTTCTTGAAAAAGAACAAGCAGGGTGGACAAAGGAGAGGCAGTGGTTGTCATTTACTTGGATTTTCAGAAGGCGTTTGATACGGTGCCACTAAGGCTGCTTAACAAGATGAAATCATATGGCAGTACAGGCACGGATAGCGGAATGGCTGGCAGGCAGGGGGCGGCGAGCAAGAATAAAGGGGGCCTTTTCTGGTTGGCTGCCGGTGACTGGTGGTTTTCCTCAGGGGTCAGTATTGGGACTGCTACTTTTTACACTGTTTGTCAGTGATTTAGGTAATGGAATTGATAGCTTTGTGGCAAAGTTTACGGATGGTAACAAGATAGGTGGAAGGGTAGGTAGTGCTGAGGAAGCAATTGCAATTGCAGCAGGACTTAGACAAAATGGAAGAATGGACAGATGGAATACAGTGATGGGAAATGTATGATAATGCTTTGTGGTAAAAGGAACAATAGTGTAGACTATTATCTAAATGGGGAGAAGGTTCAATTCAGAGGTGCAGAGGGATTTAGGAGTCTTCATGCAAGACTCCCAGAAGGATAATTTACAGGTTGAGTCTGTGATAAAGAAGGCAAGTGTCATGTTGGCATTTATTTCAAGGGGAATAGAATATAAAAGCAAAGAGATAATGCTGAGCCTTTATAAGACACTGGTCAGGCCGCACTTGGAGTATTGTTAACAGTTTCGGGCCCCATATCGCAGAAAGGATGTGTTATCATTGAAGAGAGCTCAGAGGAGGTTCACAAGGATGATTCTGGGAATGTAGGGGTTAACATATGAGGAGCCTTTGGCACCTTTGGGCCTGTACTCACTGGAATTTAGAAGAATGTGTGGTATCTTATTGAAACCTACCGAATGTTGAAAGGACTAGATAGGGTGGATGTGGAGAGGATGTTTCTGATGGTGGGGGTATCCAGAACTAGAGGTAACAGCCTCAAAATTGAGGGCGACTCTTTAGAACAGAGGTAAGGAGGAATTTTTTTAGCCTGTAGAACATTCTGCCACAGACTGCGGTGGAGGCCAAGTCCATGCATATATTAAGATGGAAGTTGGTCGTTTGCTGATCGGCCAGGGCATGAACGGATATGGTGAGAAGGCAGGTGTACGGGGTTGAGTGGGATCTGGGATCAGCCATGATGGAATGGTGGGGCAGACTCGATGGGTTGAATGGCCTAAACCTGCTCCTATGTCTTATGGTCTTCTGGAATGTTCCTCCTGTCAGATGTGGGAATTCAGGATACCTGGCGATTTCCCTGATGACTACACCTCGGGGAATAGCATTCAACTGACTGACTGGGTCAAAGAGTCGGAGCTGGAGTTGGATGTACTCAGGTCAATTGGGAGGCTGAAGTATCATAGATGATAATTTTGAAGAGGTGGTCACACCCAGAGTACAGGCTTGGGACAGTGGGTTGGTGACCTTCAGGCAAGGTAAGGGAATTACGAAGTCAGTGCAGGGATCCCTGTGTGTGTTCCCCTCAGCAACAAGTATACCTTTTTTGGATACCGCTGGGGGGGCGGGGGGAGGAAACGACCCATCAAATCGTGGCAGGAGCAGCCAGGCTGCTGGCGCTGTGGTCAGCTCTGAGGCTCCATAGAAAAGGGTAAAGTCAGACATTGTGGTAGTTATAGGGGACTCGATAGTTAGGGGGACAGAAAGGAGATTCTGTGGTCGCAAAAGAGACACCAAGATTCTGTGTTGCCTCCCAGGTGCTAGGGTCCATGATATATTGGAGCGGCTGTAGGAAATTCTCAAGGGGTTGGGGAGCAGCCAAGGTCGTGGTGCATATTGGCACCAATCATGCAGGCAGCAAAGGGGAAAAGGCCCCATGCCGTGAGTATATAGAGTTAGGAAAGAGGCTGAAGAGAACGACCTCCAAGTTTGTAATCTCTGGCTCGCTCCCTGTGCCACGGGCTACTGCAGGTAGGAATGGGGTGATAGCACAGATGGATGATTGGCTGTGGAGGTGGTGCAGGGGACAGGGCATCTTTGATCATTGGAACCTTTTCTGTACAAGAGGGAGCGGAGGGGAACTGATATTCTGGCTGGACGGTTTGCCTATGTACTCAGGAGAGTTGAAACTAGTTTTTCAGGGGCTGGGAACCAGAGCCCCAGGTCACTAAAGGAAGGACTGGGCCAGAAGGTAGATGTAAGGGAAAGTACTGAGAGGCAACATCGAAATAACACGTATGTTGGATCAGATAGTTTGAAGTGTGCATATTTTAATGCTACGAGTATTATGGGTGATGAGATGAATTTAAAGCATGGATCAGTACATGGAACTATGATGTTGTAACTTGGTTGAGAGAGGGGTAGGAACGGTGATGAACGTACCAGGTTTTTGAAGATTCAGGAAAGATAGAGGAGGAGGTAAAAGGGTGGGGGAGAATTGTCATACTAATTAGGGACAAAATCGTAGCTGCACTCGGGAGATATAGTGGAGGGGTCAGACACTGAGTCCATTTGTGTATAACTCAGGGATAGGAAGGGTGCAATCACACTGATGGAATTGTTTTATAGACCCACTAATGGCCACTGGGGCATTGAGGAACAGATATGTAAACAGATTAAGGAAATGTTTAAAAATCATCGTGTTGTTGTTATGGGGGATTTCAACAATACAAACTGGGATCTTCTTAGTGTAAGGGTTTTAGATGGGGCAGAATTTGTTAAGTGTATCCAAGGTTTCTAAAATCAATATGCGGATGGTCCAATGAGAGGAGGGGCCATACTGGATCTAGTGTTGGGTAATGAACCTGGCCAGGTGACCAACCTATCAGTGTGTGAACAGTTAGGGAACAGAAGCCACAACTCCTTAGCTTTCAGGACAGCTGTAGATATGGGTAGGTATGGTCCTTGTGGAAGAGTTTTAAATTGGAGCAGGGCAAATTATAAGGGCATGAGGTAGGAACTAAGGAATGTTAATTGGGAACATTTTTTCTCTGGCATCTTCATATCAGACATGTGGAGGGTGTTTAAAGAGCAATTGCACAGAGTGCAGGAAAGCTATGTTCCTGTTAGAAGGAAGGATGGGATAGAAAGATAAGGGAACCTTGGATGTCCAGAGAGGTGATGAATTTAGTCAAGAAGAAAGAGGAAAAGTATGTAAATCTTCGGAAGCCAGAATCAATTGAAGCACATGAGGAGTATAAAGAAGCCAGAAAAGAACTACAGAAGGGAACTGGGAAAGCTGGGAGGGGCTAGGAAAAGGCATTGGCAAGTTAGATTAAGGTGAATCCCATGGCATTCTACACAAAAATCAAGAGCAAGGAGATAACTAGGAAGAGGGTGGGATCACTCAAGGATAAAGGAGTGAACATTTGCTTGGATGCAGAGGATGTGAATGAGGTGCTTATTGAATATTTTGCTTCAGTAATTACCAAGGAAAAGGATATGGAGGACCAGGAGATAAGTGCTGAGTGTATAAATATGTTAGGGTATTTAGAGGTCAACGAGGAGGAAGTATTGGACCTCCTAATGAGTATTAAGGCTGATAGGTCCCCAGAGCTTGATGGGATTCACTCCAGGTTATTGAAGGAGGCAAGACACGAGATTGATGGGCCCTTGACCTCTCTGGTTACAGGCGAGGTTTAGGAGGACTGGTGAGACCCTAATGTTGTACTTTTATTTAAGAACGGAACAAGGGAAAATCTTGGGAACTTTAGCCCGGCGCATTACACATTAGTTGTAGTGAAATTACTGGAGAAAATTCTTAGGGGTAGGATATATAAGCATATGGAAACCCATGGTGTAATTAGGGAGAGCCAGCATGGCTTTGTGCGTGGTAGGTTATGCCTTACCAACTTGATTGAGTTTTTTTGACAAGGTGGTAAGAGAGACTGATGAGGCTTGGGCAGTGGATGTTGTCTACATGGATTTTAGTAAGGCACTTGACAAAGTCCCTCATGGGAGGCTCATCTGGAAGATTAAGATGCTTGGGGTCCGCACGAATTGGCTGTGTGGATTGAGAACTGGCTTGTGTATAGAAGGCAGAGGGGAGTGGTTGAAGGGTCTTGTTCGAGCTAGACGTCTATAGTTAGTGGAGTTCTGCAGGGATCTGTTCTGGAACCTCTGCTGTTAGTGATGTACGTAAATGACCTGGATGGAAATGTAGATGTGTGGGTAAGTAAGTTTGCTGATGTTATCAAGATTAGTGGAGTTGTGTATAATGCAGAAGACTGGCAAAGAATATATTGCGATATAGACCAGTTGCAGATATGGGCTGAGAAATGGCAGATGGAGTTTATCCCAGATAAATGTGAGATGTTGCACCTCCGTAGGGGAAATGCAAGGAGACAGTACACTGTTAAGAGCAAGATCCTTAACTGTGCTGTTGAGCAGAGAGATCTTGGGATCCAAGTTCATAGCTCCTTGAAAGTGGTGACACAGGTTGATAAGGTAGTTAAGAAGGTTTATGGAATGCTTGCTTTTATTGAGTTCAAAAGTCAGGAGATTATGTTGTAACTTTATAAAACTATAGTTAGGCCCCACATCTGAAGAATTGCATCCAGTTCTGGTTGCCCCACTATGGGACGGATGTTGAGGCTTTGGAGAGGGTGCAGAAGAGGTTTACCAAGACGCTGCCTAGTTTAGAGGGCAAGTGCTGTCACAAGAGGCTGGATAGACTTGAGTTGTTTTCTCTGGAGCACTGGAGGCTGAGGGGAGTTCTGATAGAGGTTTACAAGATTATGGGAGGCATAGATAGAGTGGACAGAGAGTGTCTGTTTCCCAGGGTTGAAATGTCTAATACCAGGGGGCATGCATTGAAGGTGAGAGGGGGCAGGTTCAAAGGAAATGTGAGGGGTAAGTTTTTTACTCAGAATGTCATGAATGCCGGGAATACACTGCCTCATATGGTGGTAGAGGCAAATACATTAGAGGCTTTTAAGAGAGGTTGCATAGGCACATGGATGCAAGAAAGATGGAGGGATATGGACATGGCATAGGGTAGGAGAGATTAGTGTTTGGGTGTTTTTGATTTTCTTTTAGCTGGTTCACCACAACATGGCTGAACGGCTTGTTCCAGTGCTGTGCTGTTCTATGTTCTATGAGTTGTACACTGTATACATACTTTGATAATAAATGTACTTTGAATCTTCGAATCTACACAACTAACCACGAATCAGCAAGGTCAGGCTACTTTAAACTATCCCACAAGTGAATGTAAGAAAGGGAAGCAGGCTCAGGTCATTCTGCCCCTCAAACCTGCTCTCGTACTCAATACGATCGCTATGATCCTGTGCTCCAGTGAACTACAGGTACCCTATCCAATTCCTGTTTCCTTTAGCACTCTAAAGTGTACTAATCACACCCTAGATATGGAACAGAGGATTCCAAAGAGATCTCTCCTTCCCCCCGTTGGAAATGACTAAGCTTTATTCTGAGACTAAAGGTTCTGCTTATAGGCTCACCAGCCATTTGGCATTTACTCCGACAATCTTTTATAAAACCTCGCTGGCCACTGCTAAATTCTACTGTAAAAAAAAAAGCCAATCTTCCTCCTGACCTGATAATAGTGAGATATAATGAATAATGATAACTTGGTACTACTGCCTAATGCAACTCAAAACTAGATTATCAAAAAGTAATGATACAACCGCCACCTAGGAAATAGTTAAATAATTATTTTAAGCTGTTGCTAATTACATTGCTAATTACATTGGGGGTAGTTTCTCAGTGAACTAAAACATACATTGGAAAATCTTTTGAAAATTTAACCTTTATTGTTCTTGCACACACAGAAATTCTCAAATTTAATCACTGAACGTAATTGATGGGAGCTTGTTGTACACAAATTTCTCACATTGCAAATCAGATTGAAATTGACTCAGTGTAAAGGCTGATCATTGCTCAGAGTGGGTGACAAGCAGCATAGCAGAGAAATAGACTTTATAATAAAATGGACTCAGCTATACTGTAACACTGACTATATTTCAAATTATACTTTCCTGTAGTCGTATGCACAAAATTCAGGAGGAATTCAGTTCAAAATGTAAGCTATTCATTTCCCGTCATGGAATTGCTTGACCTGCTGAGCTCCTCCATAATTTTGTGTGTGCTGCTCAAGATTCCCAGCGTCTGCAGAATCTCTGTGTCTCCTATAGCAGCAAGGTGTTTTATATCTTCCTGACTTCATGAAAAGCGCCCCAAAGACAAATCTTTTTAATCTTATTAATGTAAGTGGCAGATTATTGCATCAAGTTGAAGAGAAAATTTGCAGAAATGATCCCTGAATTCCAATGACAGATAATGATTGGGTAAAGGTAATTTCGACAGCCTGGAAAATATTTGCATTTCAATAACAGTCTTAGGTTGTTTGACAGCAAATGAAGAGCAGTCATCTCAACACAGGAAACCTGGAAGCCAAGTAGTGCATTGCAAACTCCCACAAACTGACTGAGTGATAAACATTGTCCAGGACACCTGGAACATTTCCTAGGTCACTTCCTAAAGTGTTCATAGGAATCTCTCTTTACACCTGAGAGACAGGTAGGGTCTTGGTTTACCAACCAGGCTTACTGGTACCTCCTCCGACAAGGCAAGGTTTCCCATTCCCGTTCTGACATGTCTATCCACGGCCTCCTCTACTGTAAAGATGAAGCCACACTCAGGTTGGAGGAACAACACCTTATATTCCGTCTGGGTAGCCTCCAACCTGATGGCATGAACACTGACTTCTCTAACTTCCGCTAATGTCCCACCTCCCCCTCGTACCCCACCCGTTATTTATATACACACATTCTTTCTCTCTCTCTCTCCTTTTTCTCCCTCTGTCCCTCTCACTATACCCCTTGCCCATCCTCTGGGCTTCCCCCCCTCCCCCTTTTCCTTCTCCCTGGGCCTCCTGTCCCATGATCCTCTCATTCTCCTTTTGCCAATCACCTGTTCAGCTCTTGGCTCCATCCCTCCCCCTCCTGTCTTCTCCTATCATTTTGGATCTCCCCCTCCCCCTCCCACTTTTAAATCTCTTTCTAGCTCTTTCTTCAGTTAGTCCTGACAAAGGATCTCGGCCTGAAACGTCGACTGTACCTCTTCCTAGAGATGCTGCCTGGCCTGCTGCGTTCACCAGCAACTTTGATGTGTGTTGCCAAGGCTTCCCTAGTACTGCCCCTGAGAGACAGCCTGGTGCTTGTGTTTGAGTTAGTGCCTACATTTTGTTGGACAATGGCATAAAATGACTAATAGCAAAATGACTATAGCAGTGCAAAGAAAAAGTACTTTTGAAATGTGATTTGTGGATAAGAGCTCAGGCAGTATACCAGGAAAGGTCTGATTATACATATATTGAGTTACACCTTGTGCACTGCATAGAAACAGGCTATTCTGCTTTTCTGTCTGTGCTCGTATTTCTGCACCACATGACCTTTCTCACACTCTTCGTTATAGCTCTGAATAGGATGGAGTCCTAATGATAGAATGGAGTCCTAATGAAAGCTGATCACTGGCAAACAGTAAAGCAGATACCACAGATTTCAAAACAAAATATAACTTGTGCATTAGGCCCAGCTAATTAGACCACTAAAAGGAGCATGGCGGTGTAGCAGATACTGCTGTTGCCTAGCCGTTGCAGAGTGGGTGCTCTGGTTTCCTCCCCAATCCCAGACATGCCGGTAAGTGTTAACTGGCCACGGTAAATCACCCTTAGTGCTGGGAAACTGCAAAAGAATTAAAGAAGAGTGGATGGGAAAGTGTATGATGACAGGCACAAGGAAAGAAAGGAAATAGGTTGTTGGGATAGCTTGGCTGGGACCTAGCATGGGTTGAATTTTCCTTTTATATATGGCAATAAATAAGGGATATACCTCATTCAGTGAGATGATGTACTCAGCCATGGTTTTGTTCATTATTCAGTGAAATAGGCCCTTTGAACTGTGCTGCCCAGCAACCCTGAATTTAACCCTAGCCTAATCATAGTCAATTTAAAATGATCAATTAACTTACTAACCAGGATGTCTTTGGCCTGTGGGAGGAAACTGCAGCATCTGGAGAAAACCCACACATTCCATGGGGAGGACATACAGACTCCTTACAGAGGACATTGGAATTGAACTCTGAACTCCATCGCCCCTGAACTGTTATAATGTCATGCTAACCACTACACCAGCACGTGCTTTGTATAGAAATGACTCAGATACATCTACCCACCCTTCAGTTTCCATTACTAACATGTCTTTTACACTCCAAGTGATGTCCTAAGATAATTTACATTTAATAAAGCATATTTTTATGGTCTGGTGACTCTGGGATAAGCATAGAAACTGTCAAGAACAATACCCATGAGTGTTAATGTGATAGTTCATTGTGGAAAAGTATTGATTTAAGGAAGAATACTGGCCAGAATCTTAGGGTGAACTCCTCCTTTGAAAATGTGGCATGAGATCTTTTACATCCACCTGAGAGCAGGTGAAACATAGCGTCAAAAACAGGGACATTTGCAGCATGCTGCTTCAGCACCACAATGGAATACAATTGAAAGATATTAAGTCATATTCGGACAAATTCTTCATTAGCATTGCTTTAGAACAGCCATTAAAATTGTGATATTGTAGGACCACAGGCCTATACCTAATCACTGATGCATTAGCTAGTCTGGCCAAGGGTGGAGTTGGGAACTGACTTAGTTATGACCTAGATTAATTCATCCATCGATCCTGCCTTGGGCAATTAAATAGGACTTTCTTCTGAAAGGGACAGTGGGGCGATGTGGTCGTGCGCAAGGCTATCAGCTACTGGGCGTGCTGCTCACTACTTCCACTCACACACTGATCTCATTGTGGCTGTTGTGTGTAACTAGCAACTCGTTTACATGCTTAGTACTGACGAGAGAAGACAAATCTCCCTCCATGCTGGGTAAGGGTGAATCTTAACCTGCCTTCCCTCCCTCTTATGCAGACAAGGAGGAAGCTGGAGGGACGATTGACATTAATGATTTTACATTCACCTATCAGATCGGTGATCATTTGGTTAAAGTAACAGGAGGAGGTTATTTATCTCATTTAGTCAGTACAGTACCAGAGTTTTAAAGGCAAAATTCAAATTAATCTTATTCCTCTCTCTTTGCAGTCAGTTCTATCATGTTTTTCTCTTCAAGAGTTTCTACTATTTAGTTTTCTCCCATTCTCATTTTAGGCTGTGTCCTCCCAATCACAACAACTTGCTTTGCAAAAAAACAAAACTTTCCTCATTTCATTTCTTATTATCTTCCTCTAGCTGTCAGCCCCCCTGAATCTCTGCAGCCAAATCCTCCAGCGTTTTGAACATAAATCTTCCTGTGACCTTCTCTTTTCCAAACTGGAGTGCCCTCACAAATCTGATCTCCCACATCCCTGGTACCATTTCTGTCAAACCTCCTCTGCAGGCTAGTCTAAGACCATGACATCCTTCCTCAAAGTCCGGTCTTCAGAATATTCCAGCTGATGCCTTCTCAACATCTCATTAAGGTTCAGCACAACTTCCCTGCTTCTGTACCCTTACGCCGTTATTACCAATAAAGCCAAGATACCTGGATGCTCCTTTCAAAGCCTCCCCAACTTGTCCTGAGACCTTCAAAGATCTGAATCCGCATACCTTCGGGTCCCAGTGCATCTAGAACTCCTCCCCGCGAAATGTACTACGCAGTTTACACAGACCCTCCTCTGCCACTCACCCGCCACCTCCTCCGTGCCGTCTTCCCCCTTCATCGCCTCCTTCCTTTGTGAGCAGTGAGTCGGAAAGTCGGGAATCGGAGAAAAACCGTAATTCAGTGCATCGGCTGGTGGGGTTGGAGGGTAGGGAGGGGGAGTGGTGGGAAAGGAAATGGGAAAACAAAATGACTGGCAGGACGAGATTGCTGCTGATGTAGCAGTCTCCGGGAGTAGTGTATTAAAGCAGAACAATAAAAGGCAGCAACCGCATCAGGTTTTTTTTGCACTGAACAGCTGGATCAGAGGGAACAATGAACAGGATCACAGTCCCATGATTGGCGTTAAATAGGGGAGCTGAGGCAGGAAATATCGAGACTCGCCCACGAACCGCTGAACATTTCATTCAGTCGGTGTTTCCAGGTTTTGAACTCAGCTTGGTGACACTCCCACGTCGCAGCTCCTTGAATTTCGCAACATTTTACACAGGGAAAAATCCACTGGGGTTCCAGATACAAACTCTATCAATTTGCAAAACATCTGAACTACCACGCAGAGAAAGGAATGAATCGTCCTTTCAGCACTTCACAAATTGCTCTTCTGTCATTACGTTTGTAATGGACGGGATGCAGTGGAAAATCTTTGCACGGGAAGCTCCCACGCCTTATTCATTCCGATTTATTTTGTTTCCTCACAACATTGGAGCCGCCATTGGGCCTGTCAAGCCCAAGCTGGCTTTCTGAGCGATTCCAGCCCCTCATTTATTTCCCTGTAACTTATTCTCTCTCTCTCACACGTCCATCGAACTCTGTCGTCTCCACTGTTACCTCGCCTCTGTCGCAACCTCTTCCCGGTGGTGCGGTCACATTCTCCCATGCTTAACTTTACCTCCCTCGGCTACTCCACCAGTGTCACTTCAGAATCTGCATTCCTTTTGTACTACCTCAGACTGCACTCCTCTACCTTGCTGCTGTCTTTTTGTTTGCACTCGCATTTGTATTGACAGTTTTTATAATCACCACGTGCTCTGTTTACTCCCTGAACGCCATTGCACCTTGCTATATAGGAGGGACAATATAAACTAAACTTCCCTCACCACACACATAAATTAAAACAGCCTGTTGACCTACCAGCTTGCACGCTTTTGGGATATGGCGGGAGGGGACAACTGGAGTAGACAGGGGAAACCTTTTGGTCACTGAGAGAATATGAAAACTCCACCCACACAGCACCAGAGGTCAGGATGGAATTTGGGTCACTGGAGCTGTGAGAAGAAATTCATAACTGTGGCCCCACATAGAATGCACGATGGTGATATAATCCTTTACTTTTTAAAAATGACGTTGGCTGAGGGATAAGTGATATTTAGGTGGTTCGAAAGAACCTTTCTGCTGTCTTCAAATATAGAGCTGGGGCAGCTCTCATGGCCACTTGAAAGAAAAGATTAACTGCCCATCTGAGGAACAGCACATAAGACAGAGCACCTACTCTCTTCTGCCCTGAAAGGTCAGCCTAGTCTTTCGTGCTCAGGTTTTAGAAGTGGAATTTGAAACGTTCGGACAGAGTCAACTCTTTTGTGAGACCATACCCTCCCAGATTCTCCACCTGAGGAATCAACAATAATCATTCTTGTTCACCCCAGATTCCAACCCATTTCACTACTGCCACTGACTACTGAAGTCAGTCACTGCCAGGCTCTAGGAAAACACAAGGACAATTGCCACATTGCTTCTTTAGTGAGATTGGTTGAGGTTTTAATTATTCTTCGAGGGGTCACATCATTACATACCCAATAATGAATTGTGTTACCATCTTTTTTCCAACTAAGAAGGTCCTTTGAGAATAAGACTTTAGATCTTCAGATATACAAGTTTATGTTTCCAATTCCCATTCCTGTTCCAACATGTTGATCCATGATCTCCTCTTGTGCCACAATGAGGCCACCCTCAGGGTGGAAGAGAAACACCTTACATTCTGTCTGGGTAGCCTCCAACCTGATGGCATGAACATCAATTTCTTCTACAGGTAAAAAAACATTCCCTCACCCTCTCCTATTCCTCACTCTGACCTCTTGCCTTTTCCCGCCTGCCTATCAGCTCCTCCTGGGTCCCCTCCTCCTTCCCTTTTCCGGATGGTACACTCTCCTCTCCTTTCAGATTCCTTTCTCTCCAGCCACTTACCTGGGTTCACCTATCACCTTTTAGTTACCCTCCTCCCCCTTCCTCCACCTTTTTATTCTGGTGTTTTCCCTCTTCCTTTCCAGTCCTGAAGAAGGGTCTTGGCCTGAAATGTCAACTGTTTATTCATTTTCATAGATGCTGCCTGACCTGCTGAGTTCCTCTGGCATTTTGTGTGTGATTCTTTGGATTTCCAGCATCTGAAGAACTCCTTGTGTTTAAAATTATAACTTTATTTATGTTAGATTCTTTATCCAGATTTGCAATGCTGAAATCAATTTTCATTCGTAAGAGTTTGGAAAATGCTTCTCTTTTGGTCAGTGATGAACATTGCAAAGGTGAAGTCAATTTGGGCACAGCAAGCACACCAGCCCCCAAAAATAAACACTTACATTAACCACCAAGGTGCCAGAACCACAACAAAATCATGCATTCCTGCATATCCTTTAAAATAATACGGTGCTTTAAGTGGACATAATTTTACCCTGAATGGATCAGGAGCAGTGATGTTGGGTAACCGAGGTTTTAGAGAAGGCTTTAGGGATCACATTGGAGTGTGAAAGTAGAAAGGGACAAGGAAGGAATTCCGGAGCTTAGGAACTGGGCAACCCTGTAAGAATGGCCACCACAGCTGCTGTGATGAAAACCAGGAATATGCAAGAGGCTAGTATCAGACTGATGTAGATTTATTGAGAGGTTACATGCTCAGGAGCGGTTTCAAAGTTCAAAGTTTCAAAGTTTCTAAGTAAATTTATTATCAGTGTGTGTACACCACATACAACCTTGAGATTGTATCAGTGCTGTGGAGGCTGTTGATGTCACAAGATACATACTGAGACAAGCAACAGCTGTTGCTAAAAGATCACACGTCATGAAAGATGTGATTTGGTCCGCCCAAAAACTTTTGGACTTCCAGTGAAAGGAGATGTCCCAAGCACATCCCAAGGTGTTGAGAGATGCACTGAAGCTCATTGCAGCCACTGCAAAGGCTCTGTACGGAAGGATCGCAGTCTAATATCATGCTGTCACTGGACATTGGGGTTCTGTGCTTGTGAAGCAACTTCTCAAAAGCTTCATGGATGCAGTAAACGGGAGTGACGTTGACACATTTGTCAGGAAATATATTGGACTGACACACAATAAAAATAGACATGTACTGAGTACTTATTGTATACATTATGAATAAAGTACTTTTGTGAAATAAACCAATATGACTCTGAACTCCTTATGCAACAGCACTGCAGAAGCACCATTTCCACAAGGCCTATTGTATCTAAAAAGGCAGCTCATCAACTCCCTCTCAAAGGAAATTTCAGATCCATATATAAGTGCTGTGCTCACCGGCAGTACTCTATTAATCCATTAGCTAGCACAAAGGGTTTGTAGGGAAGAACTGAAAATGGTAAATGCAGAAGGATCTAGGGACAGAAATCAGGGTCAGCGTGACTGAATAACCTGCCACTGGCAATCAAATAATGGCGATATATTGTAAGAACATACGAAATATGGGCAGGAACGTGCCAAATTTCCTAAAGGCTGCTTTACCTTTCAATAATATTGTTCACTTTCCTTTCTAAGCCTTCATTCTTTGATTCCTTTATCCGATCTATTGATCTATGGCTTCGATGTAGTCAGCCACTGAGAGTATTCAGTTGGAAAATTTCATACTCAGAAACCTCTGATTTCATCATAATATTTTAAAAAAATATATGATTGACAGCAACAGGTATAGCACCTTATTCTTGCTAATTTTTGAATTAAAAAAAATAATGCACCATTTGAAGCAGTCAGTAAGCTTATGTATTTGATACAGGTTGATCCCCTTTCAAATTTGTGTTGTGCTAGTGTGTTCAAAAGTGAAGGCGATGTGTACAACTGCAATCCCCATTTATATCACTGACAACCATACAGCCCCTGCACACCAAAACATCTTATACTGAATATGAAAAGCTTACTTACCCCCATCGGGTTTGGAGAAGCTCTGTGAAATGAAACAAAGCATTCATTTATTACTTTTGTAATGGACACAAGGCACAATAATTTAAGGCACACACCCTAGCAGTGTGTGATTAAAATCTACTTTCTGCTGAAATTCCAGCTTTCCGTTGCAGTTATTACAAAGCAGAGTGAGATGACTCCCCATACAGACCTAACCAGTTGCGTATCAGTGCATGAGAAGTCACGTGGTTGCTTATAATATCATTATGGATTACAAGCACTCTGCAGTAGTCAAACCATAGCGCAGAAACCGGGTGATTTTTAAGATTATTACGGGGGGAAGTCTCAGCTCTGAGGGTGGCCTCAATTGATGTTTAACACAAATTTGCTAAGAGGAGAGCTTTCAAAGAAATGTCACACTGCCGGCTTCTCTCCTGCCGAGGAGCGACACAATTAGGTTTTGGTGGGGCCCACTTGGTGAGGACAAAAGGTCAGTCTCGAGCTCCACGACCATTCTCCGTGGAAGTAGCTACTAACAGGGTAATTAACTTGGGGGCTGGAATACCGAAGCACAGGCTGTTCTGGTGCAGTGGCACGAACAGCGGCTCTGAGACTGAGCGGAGTGCTGTGTTCAGCTGACTGTCAGGCATCACCATGGATCTGGTGCTCTTTGAGAGAGATTTACACAGACTAAATATTTAAATTGTGAGTTCCATCATCCAGGTGCATCTTTACACGAGCCATCTAACTGATAAGTTTAAAAAAAAATCACATTGGGATAGATGAAGACCAACTAATGCTTCTTAGAGAGGCAGTTCAGTACAAGGATACATAATGATAGAACCGGGCTGGTTGAGGGCCATGGCAAGAAGCACATCCTTACTCAAAGGCATGGGGAACCTGGGACTGCTAGTAGAGCTGCTGTCTCACAGCTCCAGGAACTCCAGTTTGATCCTAATCTTGGCTGCTTTCGATGTGGAGTTTGCATATTTTCTCCGTGACTGTATAGCTTCCAGTGGTTGATCTGCTTTTATTCCGAAGACCTGTGGGCTGTTGGGTTAATTGTCCCCTGTACATCCCCTCGAGTGGGTAGAGGAGTGCCTGGATGCATTTGCTTTTGTTGTTCAGGGGAAACAGACGGAAATGTGGGGAGAATAAAATGGGATTGGTGCGTCCAAATGTCTGCTCCATGGTCAGTTCAGTTTTGATGGGCTGAAGGGCTCTAGTCATGCCACATGATTCTTTCACCTAGATCAGACTGTTGGGTCTGGGGACAACTGGGGAATGGACCTAGTTTATTATTGTCATAAACAACAAGATACAGTGAAAACTTTGACTTGTATACTGTTCTGTTCATATAGATCAAATCATTATGCTGTGCATGAGGTCAGACAAGATAAAACAGTAACAGAATGCAGAATAAAGTGTCGCAGCTACAGAGTAACTGCAGTTCGGGAGGTCAATAATGTGCAAAATCGTAATAAGGTAGATTGTGGGGTCACAATTCCATTTTACTGTGCCAGGGAATTTCAAAAGAAGATTAATACATATTTTAAAATTATAACTTTATTGCGAGCTATGAAACAGGCAAGTGGAAGGAGTTTCCGAGGGGTTAGCTTGAGTCATGAGCTGACTTAGTGGCACAACATTTGAGAAGCTGGGTCTGCAAGGGAGGGGTATCCTTTTTCTTTCTCACTGCCATGTAATGTAACACACCCATTATGATTACTATGGTTGGAGATATTTCCATTAGACTAAATAAAATATGTGAAGGGGCCTGTCAAGACAGATTCTTACTCCCTATTGAAACAGCAGCTTCTATTGTGGGAGCATTATCAAAGAATATCTAACATTAAGTCACATGTGATGTTACAGTCTAGATCCAGGACCAGATGGGTTTTTACAACAGTCTGTTATAAAACATAAGAATTAGATGCAAGGCATAGGCCATTCAGTTGTTTGTACTGAGTCTGCTTTTTCATTAGATATCTTCTATCTCAGTTGTTCAGCTTACCTCTGAAAAATTTCATGGTTGTCAATACTTTTACCTTTCAGACGAGTTCATTAACTGAGTTTTAGTTCACCAAATGGTGAAATTTGCATCTCTGTACAATAACTTGACAACTATATCATCAATCCATAACTGGCTTCTGAAAAGATATTTCCCAAACAGCACTTCAGGGGAAAATCTCTCTTTCATGCTCAATAGTTAAAATGTAAGGATGTATTTCAAACATGAATGAAGGTAGAGTAGTTCTCCCGAATGCCCTGTACAGTATTTATTCCACTGCAAATACCACTAAATAAAGTCTGTCTGATCATTACCCCTTTGATCTTCCCATGGCTGCCATTGTTTCCCACAGGACAACAGTAAACAGGCAACGAGAAACATTGTACTGTCTGTAAATCGTTGGGAGGTGCAGCAACAGGAAGAGTCCAAAAATGCAAATAACGACTTTCCTTCCTTTCTAGAAGGATATGCATTTGTTGGTTAATACTGAAACCCTATCAGGCTTGTGGCCACAACTGTCTGCCTGCAACAATACAAGTTGTTACCACTCACTTGGCTGTGTGTCTTGGAGGAGCCAATGCATTTAAGGGGAGAAAATGAAGGCTAATAAACACAAGTTTTTCTATCAGTGTCGTATTGTTTTCCATGGTGCAGCATAATAGCAAAAACAAAAGGAGCAAGGTCAGGCTAGGAATGCATAGTGAGCAGTGAAATCTGCTTTTGACACTGAATAAAATCATTCACATTAAAATATCAGCTCAAAATATTCCTAAAAATCAATTATTCATTTCAAAAGGTCTCTCCTACCTCTTCCACCATTCAATACTTATCCAAACATCCATTGATCTTTATTCTGAATACAACTAATGCTTTAGCTCTCCAATTAGCTGTCGGAGAAAGTCCCAAAGATTCACTACCCTTTAAATGAAGAGTTTTCCGCTCACTTCATTTTAAAATCATTTTCCCTTTATTTCGAGTATGAACCCTGGTTCAAGACTCCTCTGAGGAAAACATCCATTCTCTATCTACTCTGTCATGCCATCCAAGAATTGTGTGCCTTCTAACGAGGTCTCCTTTTATTCGTCTAACTTCAGAGGATACTCAGCCTTTCTTCAGACCAGCCGTCCCAGGAGCATTGAATGACATTGACCAAAGATCTCCCCTGGTGGCACTGCTTCAGATCACTGAAGGAAAAGCTGTCAGTCTGTATTAAGTCCGAACTATGATCAATTATAAAAGCAGGAATCTTTAATGGTTTTTAGCTGTCTCAATGCACTTCATAGCCAATCATTTTTTTAAGTAATCACTGTGGTATTGTGGGGAACATAAAATCAATTAGCCTCTCACTGCTTCTCACAAACAACAATGTGTTACCTGACTTAGAGATTTTGATTGGAAGGCAAATGTTTTACAGGACACTGTCAGAAGCTCCCTGACCTTCTATTATATTCACCTGAGAGAGCAGAGAGGGTCTCAATAAACCATCTCCTATAAACATCAGGTGGCACTTCCTCATCACTGCAGGAAAATGACAGCCTACGTTTCTCTGCTAAGATCTGCGGAATGGGACTGCTCTCTGCAACCTACTGAATCAGAGCTAGGAGTGCTTCCCATCAACCCACAACATTGGCCAATCTCTCCTAAGCAAAGTTCTACAGGAATTAAAATAAAATAAAATAAAATAAAATAAATGCACTTAAAAATAATGTCAACCGTTAGAATTCTTGATTGGATAATGGCTATTTTTGGACAATGGTCTTACTAGGTGGTGCCAGCTGAGACCTCTTTGCTGGTCATCTTGAGTTTGAATTCTGCGCCAACACAATGATATTGGGAAGGCAGATATTAGCTGGAGATCTGATGCTGGCTGAAAAATGGCAGTCAAACAATCATGAATTGAGCTGAGAGGTGCTCTCTTGCCAATTGGCCCTTCAGCTTTATACCAGCCGCTGTTGGCCTGTCTAGAGTTCTTCCATTCTGGTGAATGAGGTCATCAGTCTTGAGCTGGAAGGCAAGTGTAGGCTAGTGGTCAAAGGACATCAGGGTGGACTGGAATCTGGGTCTCAGGACAGAACACTGCTTGTTGTGCATACTCTTTCAATGAGAAGACATTCAAATGGGGATAGTCATCTGGACAGGCCTACTGTTTTAGTGAAAGTGGGCGGGGCCATAGGTTTGAGCCATGGTGATCCCATCAGGAAATGTCCAACCAGGCAAGGATCTGATCTGATTTGTGTGCAGATGCTTCTCACAAACAACACTGTGAGAACACTGCTCCTGCTTAGGAGACAGACCCTTTTCTTTTAAGGGGTCAGTAGAAGGGAGGGTCACGTCACCTTGGGCATGAAGGTTTGTGCTTCAACCATCCAGGTTTATAATCCAAAGTGGCCGCCCCCCGCCAACCTTCCAGTAAGGGTCACTGCCTTCCTGAGGATACGGTCAAAGGAAATGCTGACTCTGACACTATCATGAATATCTGCCACTGTCCTTATCTATCCCTAGAACTCTTTTAAGCTATCTGAACATTTACGGTTCCAGATTCTTCCTAATCTCTCCTCTACTATAGGTGGCATAAACTTTAAGCTCAGAGCTGCTTCCACCTCAGCAGTCAGTGAGTAATGGGCTCCAGTCTACTTACCTTCTGCAGGTCCTCAAACGATTTCTCTGCTTCCCTTAATTTTTCCCGAATGATTTGCTCCTTGGCAGCGATCTGGGATTCCTCTCTCTCAAGTTGTTCTATTTCCACCTCGAGTCTGAAAGACAAAAAAAAACACAGAATTTGTACCCGTCCTTGAAGGCTCTTTTGGCATTATTGCTCCTCACAAAAAGTTGATGGTGTTAACATAAACTGAATATAGAGAGTTTCCTTCAGTGCCCCAATTTGATTTTTGCTTAGTCTTACATTTTATAGGCACTGCATATTCAAATCTGTTTCATTCTTAAACTGTAAAAAAAATACTCTCTTTTTCTTCTTAATCAGTCCTTCAGGGTCAAGCATAATTTGCTTACTCTGTGGTTCATGGGATCTGAGGTAGCTGATGAGGTTAATATGGTGTTAATAGATTCTGCTTCTGCTGGGATAGGAGGGTGGGTGAGTAGATTGTGAGACAGTGTGCTGGATCTGCCATTTAAACCAGGCTTCCTTGGCACCTGTGGTTTCTCAGTACCATCTGATTTTAGGAGCCCACTACGAAGTTACACTTCTCCATTGAGGCTTTGACAATCTTCGTGAATCAGTTGTCCTATTCCTCCAGGTAATCCTGGTAGAACATCAGTATCACGAGTGGGCAATGTAGGATTCTGAGTATGCAAATATCGTTGTTTGCACAACAGAACTGATTGGATATAATCAAGGATTCAATACTGGGGATGTTGGCTTGCAAAGTGACGCTGATGTTAGTTTGCTTATCCTCTTGGTGGATTAGAAGGATTTAAAAGTGGTGGTGGCACCTCCTTAGTGCTTAGAATACTTGCTGTAGGTAGCTCAAATCTAAGAACCTATTAAAGGGTTACTATTGCTTGAGGATTATCTGCTCTGTGTCAAATTTGGAAACTTAATCTATAAATAGCCGTTTTTTCACATGGTTGAAGATTGTTCTAGGGCACTGAAGATAATGTGAGTTTGATTACGGGTGTCAACCTTTGAAATAATGTGTCTCACAAAGTATGGGAAATGGTCCCCGATTTCCCAAGATCTCACCGTGAACGTGAATCTTTATTGTCAGAGGACTTTGTGATCTAGAGGAGGCATGCTGATAGAGGACCTCTTCCAGATATTAAGCATGATTCTTAATGTCTCGAATGCTTTCGTTAAGAAGCTGATGATGTTTGGATTCCCACCCTTCAAACAATCACATGAGTGTACTGCATCTTGACGACTGAAGTTGGGGAGACAGTGGTTCAAATAGCAAGGCAATAGAGTGTGAACAGTTTCCAGTCTGTCCTTTTGTATACATATCTCCACTCCAGTGGGGAGCTATTTGAAGGTAGGGTGTAGTACTACAGTGAGGAAAATTGAAACATATATTGGAGCCAGATGTAGTGGGGTTTGGCTTGACATCTGTTTGCAGTGTGGTTGTGTCCATTGTGAATCCACCTATCATGCCTTGAATGCCATCATGAAGGTGGCATTGTCGTACTCGATTGGACCCGATGCAATAGCAATTGTACCACAAATACACTGACACACGTAATTCTTTTCAAACCTTTATTCTCTACTCATAGCATGCTATGGGGGAAGTTACAGACTGATCTCCCAAGACAGCCAGTCCAGAAACTGCCCCCGAATTACACAATTCTCCACAATTTATAACATTGATCAGGTAGCAGGAAATCTTACGATTACAGGTTTAGACAATATTAGAATCATTTCAATCACATGCTAAGATACAATTAGATGTAAAATAATCATTGGTCAGTTAGTTATAATTATTTTAAGCCAAAGCTAGCCCATCAGTTTCTCATTTGGACCCTTCCCCTTTTCTCCAGAACATTCTAGCCGTTACCTCATCCCTCCCATATTTAGCTATACCTTGAGCTGCTTCTGCAAGATCAAATAGTTCCTTATTTGAGCCTTTGCGTATCTTTAGACAATAATGACTAGTACGTCACCCATTGCAGAGTGAAGCTTCTTTCTGACTTGTCCAAACTTGTCCAAAGCAGTAAGCTAAAGCACTTACAAGGTGATTGATTATAAGTTAATCATTGTCCTCTGTTTTTCCCCCTATTTACCTATCTCTTCATTCTATCAGCATAACATGGAAATTAATTTTTTCACTTAGGGTCAGGAGTTTTGGTGAGGTCAAAAAGGATCCTTTATTTCCTTTAGCATTTCACATGGTGAACGTCATGCCCACTGTGTCTCTGGACAGAGTGATTTAAGGAGAACTCTTTGGTTATTGAGAGAAGTTTGCAAAGAATTTCTCCATTATAGATAGCTGAAGACCATTCTGTAGTTACTGCAGTCAGGTCTATCTCCTTTCTTGAATATGCAAATATGGGTCATTCCTCAGCTATATAAACATGACAATAGATTTCAATTGCATTCTTGCAGGAATCATAAAGAATATTCATGTTGTTTGGAGCTACAATCACTAATATTCATGGAATTCAGGGGAAAATTGGACTGATAAATCCATTCATATGCCTATTTTGCTCTGACAACAGTCCCCAGTAGAACACAGGATTGGCTGAATTTGTTCCTGTCTAACCAAGAGTTATTTAAATTCACCTGCATGGCCCATTGCTTTCTACATTGAGATGAAGACAATATTCAGGTGCGTTGTCATGAAGTGGTAGAATGCAGCACCAATAAATTGCGAAGGAATAAAAGATGCCCATTTGGTCAATGTATTTAGTAAGTATACAAGAAACTGTAGATAACACCTCCATCCCCCACCAGGAAGGCCTCAAAGCTCTCTGTTCTTTTCTGGACACCAGGCCCAACCAGTTCCCCTCCACCACTACTCTCCTCTGCCTAGCGGAACTTGTCCTCGCTCTAAATAATTTCACCTTTGGCTCCTCCTACTTCCTTCAAACAAAAGGTGTAGCCGTGGGCACTCAAATGGGTCCCAGCTATGCCTGTCTGTTTGTTGGCTATATGGAAGAGTCTGTGTTCCAAGCTGACACTGGCGACTGCCCAGCACTTTCCCTGCGCAACATCGAGGACAGCACTGGTGCAGCTTCCTGCACTCATGCTGAACTCGTCAACTTCGTTCATTTAACCTTCAACTTCCACCCTGCCCTCAAATCTCCGGAGACAGTTTATCCACTGATGTCTAATATAAACCCACGTACTCTCACAGCTACCTGGACTATACCTCTTCCCACTCCGTTACGTAAAAACCTCATCTCCTTCTCTCACATCCTTCGCCTCCACTGCATCTGCTCTCAGGATGAGGCTTTGCATTCTGGAACAAAGGAGATGTCCTCCATTTTTCAACCACATCTTTTCCATTTCACGCATGTCTGCTCTTACGCTATCCTCCCACCACTCTAGGATTCCTCATCCTCACCTATCACTTCACCAGCCTCCGCATCCAGCATATAATTCTCTGAAATTTCCACCATCTCCAATGGGATCCCACCACCAAGCACATCTTCCCCTCCCCCCACTTTCTGCTTTCTGCAAGGATGGCTTCCTAAGCAACTCCTTTGTCCATTCATCCCTCCCCACTAATCTCCCTCCTGGCACTTACTCTTGCAAGCGGAACAAATGCTACACCTACCCCTGCACCTCCTCCCTCACTACCATTCAGGGCCTCGAACGGTCCTTCCAGATGAGGCAACACTTCACATGTGAGTGCGTTGGGGTCATATACTGTTGTCCAGTGCTCCTGGTGTGGCCTCTTGTATATCTGTGACACCTGACGTAGATTGGCAGACCGCTTCGCTGAGCTCCTACACCCCATCCACCTAAAAAAGCGGTTCCCCCCCGTGGCCACCCATTTTAATTCCACTTCCATTCCCATTCTGATATGTCTATCCATGGCCTCCTCCACTGTCATGATGAGGCCACACTTAGGACAACACCTCATAATCTGTTTGGGTAGCCTTTGGGCAGCCTCCAACCTGATGGCATGAACATTGATTTCTCGAACTTCTGTTAATGCCCCCCAAACCTCCACTCTCCTTCACCATTTCCCATCCCCTTTTCCCTCTCTCACCTATCTCCTTGCCCACCCCATTGCCTCCCTTTGGTGCTCCACCCTCTTTTTTTTCTTCCATGGCCTTCTGTCTCTTTTACTTCCCAACACTTTTCTTCATCCCTTCCCCTTCAGGTTTCACTTATCACCTGGTGCTTCTCTCTCCCCTCTCCTCTCTTTTAAATCTACTCCTTAGCTTCCTTTTCTCCAGTCCTGATGGAGGGTTTCGGCCTGAAACGTTGACTGTACTCTTTACCTGGAAGCTGCCTGGCCTGCTGAGCTCCTCCAGCATTTTGTGCGTTTCGCTAAGAAACTGCAGATGTTGGAATCTGTTGGAGCAACTTAGCAGGCCAGGCAGCATCTGTGGAGGGAAAGGAACATTTCATGTTTTGGGTTGAGATGTTTCATTATTCATGAAGAGCCTTGGCCTGAAATAGTAACCACCAATTTTCCTCCATAGACGTTGCCTGACTCGCTGAGTTCCTCTAGCAGCTTGATATTTTGTGCTCAATGAGAACTCTTCCTTTTCTGAGCAATGGCCAAAAGTGTAAAGGGGATTTCTAGAGTCTACCATGGCTAAACATGTCACTATACACAGAAAATAGCAAATCTCTGGCTGATAATTCTCTATCCCCAGCTAAAACAAACATTTTCAAAGTATGAAAAAAATCTTCTGCTACCATGCACTGAGTGCATCACTGGCAAGGCCTAAGTTTGTTGCCCACTACTTGTCAATGAACCGGGAGGCCTACTTCACCACATCAGTGGGTAGTTAAGAGTTAACCACACTGCTGTAGGCCAGGAGTCACACATAGGGCAGACTGAGTCAGGACAAAAGATTTCTTCCCTGAAGTATACTGGTGAGCCAGATGGCTTTTTGTAACAATCCTGTTGTTTTATGGTGACCATTATTGATTTCAGTTTTTTTGAAATGTGCAGATTCATTTAATTAACTTAATTTAATTTCTCAAGTTGCTGTGATGGGACTTGGAGTCACAGCTGCAGTTTTTGTGGTAAGGTACATGCAACTTTTAAACTGTGACATAGATAACGTAAAACTCAGCAGCAAATTGGAAGCAGGTTTGACACTACAAGTATCTGAAATATTCTACAGTACCTGTTTTAGCAGAACTAATTTGATCTAAGTAGGATAACATAGAAGGACTAAACTTCCAAATCTTGGGCCAAGGATTACTTAGGGTCAGTGGAATAGATTATAAATCCTGCAGGAATTTGTGTATGCTCCTGATGAAGACTGCTTTTGGCTCAGCTGTGATACATATTCACTGAATCAAAAGATTCTGGGATTGTTTTATCCAGAGATACAGCATGGAAAAGGCCCTTCCAGCCCTTCGAGCCGTACCACCAGCAACCCCAGAACTAACCCTAGCCAAATCACAGGACAAATTACCATGACCAATTCACCTACTAACCAGTACATCTTTTGACTGTGGGAGGAAACTGGAGCACCCGGAGAAAACATATACATTCCATGGGGAGGACATTCAAACTCCTGATGGAGGACGCTGGAATTGAACTCCTAACTCCAACACCCTGAGCTGTAATAACATGGTGCTAACCACCTCACTACCACGGTGCCCAACCTGGAGTCCCATCATCACTTTAGAAGGGTAAGTACATGGACAATTGTCTGTCAGTTAAACAGGTCAATGACAAGTCTGAATCAGTTGTCTATGTGCTGTGAACTGCATCATGCCAACTGGTTGACCATATATCAAGAATCCTAGGCAATCTCTCAGGAATTGAAGGTGACTTGCTTGCTCTCTGGTTTTGAAGATTCTGAGTTGGCTAATGAAGGCAAAGTTGTTCTTTACAGATGGGACAGGAGATGGCTGATGAGTGGTAGTCATGCACCCCATATACACCTTGAGTGGACATGGAAGAGAGTTTCCCAGGAGTCAGTGAGGGGAATGTTGCATTTTTTTTTGTTAAAAAAAACCTTATTTCCTTTGAAGCATTTCAGTGCCTTCTGAGATCATGAGACTTTATAAAGCACGGGTGAGGCCTCACTTGGAGCATTGTTAGCAGTTTGGGGCCACTTATCTTAGAAAGGATATACTGAAACTGGAGAGGGTTCAAAGGAGGTTTACAAATATTATTCAAGGTTTGAATGGCTTGTCATATGAAGAGCGTTTGAAAGCTTTGGGCCTGTATTCACTGGAATTCAGAAGAATGATGGGTGACTTCATTGAAACCTATCGAATGGTGAAAGGCCTTGACAGAGTGGATGTGGAGAGGATGTTTCCTGTAGTGGGAGAGTCTAAGATAGAGGACACAGCCTCAGAGTAGAGAGGCACTGTTTTAGAATGGAGATGAGGAGGAATTTCTTTAGCCAGAGAGTGGTGAATCTGTGGAATTCTTTGCCACAGACAACTGTGGAGGCCAAGTTTTTATGTGTATATATATAAGGAAGAGGGTGAGGTTGACAGATTCTTGGTTGGTTAGGGCATGAAGGGATATGGGAAGAAGGCAGGAGATTGGGGATGAGAGGAAAAATGGATCAGCCATGATGAAATGGCAGAGCAGATTCAATAGGCCAAATGGTCTAATTCTGCTCCAAAGACGTGGAAATAAATTATTCACACAAAATGCTGGAGGAACATAGAAACATAGAAAATAGGTGCAGGAGTAGGCCATTCGGCCTTTCGAGCCTGCACCGCCATTTATTATGATCATGGCTGATCATCCAACTCAGAACCCTGCCCCAGCCTTCCCTCCATACCCCCTGATCCCCATAGCCACAAGGGCCATATCTAACTCCCTGTTAAATATAGCCAATGAACTGGCCTCAACTGTTTCCTGTGGCAGAGAATTCCACAGATTCACCACTCTCTGAGTGTAGAAGTTTTTCCTAATCTCGGTCCTAAAAGGCTTCCCCTTTATCCTCAAACTGTGACCCCTCGTTCTGGACTTCCCCAACATCGGGAACAATCTTCCTGCATCTAGCCTGTCCAATCCCTTTAGGATTTTATACGTTTCAATCAGATCCCCCCTCAATCTTCTAAATTCCAACAAGTACAAGCCCAGTTCGTCCAGTCTTTCTTCATATGAAAGTCCTGCCATCCCAGGAATCAATCTGGTGAACCTTCTTTGTACTCCCTCTATGGCAAGGATGTCTTTCCTCAGATTAGGGGACCAAAACTGCACACAATACTCCAGGTGTGGTCTCACCAAGGCCTTGTACAACTGCAGTAGTACCTCCCTGCTCCTGTACTCGAATCCTCTCGCTATAAATGCCAGCATACCATTCGCCTTTTTCACCGCCTGCTGTACCTGCATGCCCACTTTCAATGACTGGTGTATAATGACACCCAGGTCTCGTTGCACCTCCCCTTTTCCTAATCGGCCACCATTCAGATAATAATCTGTTTTCCTATTTTTGCCACCAAAGTGGATAACTTCACATTTATCCACATTAAATTGCATCTGCCATGAATTTGCCCACTCACCCAACCTATCCAAGTCACTCTGCATCCTCTTAGCATCCTCCTCACAGCTAACACTGCCACCCAGCTTCGTGTCATCTGCAAACTTGGAGATGCTGCATTTAATTTCCTCATCCAAGTCATTAATATATATTGTAAACGACTGGGGTCCCAGCACTGAGCCTTGCAGTACCCCACTAGTCACCGCCTGCCATTCTGAAAAGGTCCCGTTTATTCCCACTCTTTGCTTCCTGTCTGCTAACCAATTCTCTATCCACATCAATACCTCACCCCCAATACTGTGTGTTTTAAGTTTGCACACTAATCTCCTGTGTGGGACCTTGTCAAAAGCCTTTTGAAAATCCAAATATACCACATCCACTGGTTCTCCCCTATCCACTCTACTAGTTACATCCTCAAAAAATTCTATGAGATTTGTCAGACATGATTTTCCTTTCACAAATCCATGCTGACTTTGTCCGATGATTTCACCGCTTTCCAAATGTGCTGTTATCACATCTTTGATAACTGACTCCAGGAGTTTCCCCACCACCGACGTTAGGCTAACCGGTCTATAATTCCCCGGTTTCTCTCTCGCGCCTTTTTTAAAAATTGGGGTTACATTAGCCACCCTCCAATCATCAGGAACTAGTCCAGAATCTAACGAGTTTTGAAAAATTATCACTAATGCATCCACTATTTCTTGGGCTACTTCCTTAAGCACTCTGGGATGCAGACCATCTGGCCCTGGGGATTTATCTGCCTTCAATCCCTTCAATTTACCTAACACCACTTCCCTACTAACATGTATTTCGCTCAGTTCCTCCATCTCACTGGACCCTCTGTCCCCTACTATTTCTGGAAGATTATTTATGTCCTCCTTAGTGAAGACAGAACCAAAGTAATTATTCAATTGGTCTGCCATGTCCTTGCTCCCCATAATCAATTCACCTGTTTCTGTCTGTAGGGGACCTACATTTGTCTTTACCAGTCTTTTCCTTTTTACATATCTATAAAAGCTTTTACAGTCAGTTTTTATGTTCCCTGCCAGTTTTCTCTCATAATCTTTTTTCCCCTTCCTAATTAAGCCCTTTGTCCTCCTCTGCTGAACTCTGAATTTCTCCCAGTCCTCAGGTGAGCCACTTTTTCTGGCTAATTTGTATGCTTCTTCTTTGGAATTGATACTATCCCTAATTTCTCTTGTCAGCCACGGGTGCACTACCTTCCTTGATTTATTCTTTTGCCTGAACTCAGCAGATCAGGGAACATCTATGGAAAGGAGTGAACAGTTGACATTTTGGGACAAAGCCCTTTTTCAGGACCGAAAAGGAAGGGGGAAGATGCCTGAATAAAATGGTAGGGGGAGGGGAAAGAGGTTAGCTGGAAGGTGATAGGTTAACAACAGGAATTCTGCAGATGCTGGAAATTCAAGCAACACACATCAAAGTTGCTGGTGAACGCAGCAGGCCAGGCAGCATCTCTAGGAAGAAGTACAGTCAACGTTTCCGGCCGAGACCCTTTGTCAGGACTCAGGTGATAGGTTAAGTCAGGTGGCTGGGAAAAGAAAGACTCTGATAGGAGAGGAGAGTAGACAGTAGGAGAAAGGGAAGGAGGATAAGGAGGAAATAGGGTATAACTTATCATGACATAGCCAATTACTAGAGATGCTGTAAATCTGAAACAAGATCAGAACATTCTGCGGGTACTAAACCTGAATTGCTAACATGTGTTTCTGAGTGCAGATAGTGAGAAGGTACAGAAAAAATTCACAAGGATTTTGCTTGAAGGCTTGAGTTATGAAGAGAAATAGCTGAATAAGCTGGAATCATTTTCCCTGGAGTGAAGGTGTCTGAGAGGTGACCTTTTAGCAGCATATATAATCGTGAGGGCATAGAGAAGATGGATGGTCATAGCCTTTTTCCTGGGGTAGCGAAGTCCACAACTAAAGGACCAAGAATTAAGGTGAGACAGGAACGATTTAAATGAGACCTAAAGGGCAGGATTTTCACACAGAATGAGATAAGTATATGGGATGAGCTGACAGAAGAAATGGTTTGATGAATAGGAAAGGGTTATGGAGATATGGACTACATGCAGGAATGGGACTAGCACGGGCAGCAATGGATGAATTGGGCCAAAGGGCCTGTTTCTGTGCTGCATTCTATAACTCGGTAACACATCTGATTTTCTTCTGTAGAGTGGTTGCAGTGCAGTCAATATCATTTGGAAGTTATTGCCAGAAATTGAAGTGGCACATGTAGGTCGGAACAATTGATCAGAGAGCATGTTCGTTAAGGTTGTTATAGCTGGGGTGGTAATGGGGACAAGCTCCCACTGTCTATTAAATGCTCCCAGTGATGTGTGTCTCAAATAGCCTCTGGCAACCAAGTCCAGCTCCTGTCCTTTACGTGTGGCTGAGCTACTGAGCCTGGAGGAAACGTTTCTACTGACAGGAGAAGGGGCAAAGGTGGGACACTATGCCTTAAAACCAGTCACTTCCGGCAGATGGGACTCGTCAGCCGTGATTGGCGGCTCATGTTGGAGAAGGAGAACTCTGATCTCAAATCTCCGCTGCCTTGTGGCGGTGCCCACTCGTGGGGAAGGCTTCAGGAATAAACCGTGAGGAAGTCTCCGGAGTTGGAGTCTCTGAGATATGTTGAGTTCAATGCTGAATGGCAACTTCTGGTGCCAAACTGCATCAGTATCTGCTGTTCCTTTGGATTCATCGGCTGTGTGGAGAGGGGGAGCCTGATACATAGGCAACAGCTTTCTCTCCATATTGTACTGTCCCGGTTTGCTCATCATGTAGACAGCTGGGACGCAACAACAATGGTCAACCGAGCAATATAGGGATCAATAATTTAATCATAATGTGTATAACAAGAGGCAGATATGTTGTGACAATAATAATTACCCCTTAATTAGGAAAGATTCACTTGATAGGGACATTATCAAAGAAAACCTTACACCTAATTGCACAATGAAATGTTGGGAGGGATGAACAAGTTTGATAAAAAGGGATAGGTTCTAGAGTGTGTCTTAAAGGAAGAAATAATTGAGGAGGGTTTTGCAGAGGGAAATCCAGGGTTTGGAGCTTAGACCCTGGAAGCTGAAGGCATGGATTGCAATGGTAAAGTGATTCTGTTTGGGGATGTTCAGAAGATAATAAATGGAGGAATTTAGCAATCTCTGGGCTTTGCAGGACTTGAGGACATTACAGGGAAAGGAAAAGAAAGGGAACTGTGAAATGCCAAACTACATCAGCAAGCACAGGAGTGGTGGGAAAACAGGACTTGGTGTGAGTCAGGGCACGGGTAAAAGTTTGGATAATATTATGTTTAAGAAGGATATCAGAAGTGCATCGGAATAGTCCAGTCTGACAGCATCAAGGTATGGAGGAGGATCTCGGCAGGAGATGAGGTGAGGCGGTGGCAGAGTAGGTCATAACTGAGATTAATATGTGGTTTTAGTGTGTTGCAGATCTGTGTTTAGAAGCACATCTCGGGATTAAATATGACTTCAAGATTGAAAACTGTCTCGTTTTGCTTCAGAACAGGAGATGGGGGAGGGATGCTCTCAATTGCTCATTGCATAAAGGCTTTTGAGTGAAACTAGAGCAGTAAATTTCTGAGTTTGACCTCTCATCTGCACTGAACTGAAATTTGTTGCAAAGTATTTCTTCATTAAGGATGTGACAATTAGCCACTGATCATTAGCAGATGTTCCTTAGCAGCAAGTCCCTAATTAAAGGGAAAAAGAACATAAGGGGTTCAGTTGTCCCTGTTGAAATCTCTGGAATTCCCTCCCCAACCCTCTCTGCCTCTCCTTTTTAGGCTCTGCTTAAAACCCTTGAAAGCTACTTTTTGACCAAACATTTGATGAGCTATTGTAACGCTTCATTCTTTGGTTTGAGGCAATCTGTTGGTTAGATGTTTCATCCTAGCTCACTAAGTACAGTCAATAAATGCAGGCTAGTATGCAAGGCTGGGCAGTATGATATGGAGAGCAAGCCATTGCCCACGCAGCAGACTCCCCCTCTTCATGCAGCTGATGAATTCAAAGGAACAGCAGATACCGATACAGCTTGGCACCAGCGGCCTCGCCGGAGTTACCAGTCACTGTTGAACTCAATGTATTATTGCCTTAGGACTCCAGTTCTGGGCTTTCCTTGGAGTTTACTCTGGAAGCCTTCCTCATGAGTGAGTGTAGCCACAAGGCAGCAGAGGTTTGAGATCAGAGTTTCCCTTCTTCTAGATGAGTTGCCAACTATGGCTGATGAACCCCATTTGCCCAAAGCGACTGCGTTTTAAAGTGCCAGTAACCCGCCTTTGTCCCTTCTCCTCTCAGTAGAAGTGGTTCTAATGGGCTTAGTAGCTAAGCCTCATGTGAAAGCCAGGAGCTGGTCTTGATTGTCAGAGGTTATTTGAGACGCACGCCATTAGGAGCATTTAATAGTTAGTGGGAGCTTTTCACTTCTACACTTCCAGCTATGACAACCTTAAAGAACCATTGTTTGGTTTAACGCTGCTTTATCTCTGCTATCCTTGCTCAATAATGCCTTGGAGGCATTTACAATGTCGGAGTTGGTAAGTAGGAATTGATGTCGATGAAGCTTCATTGTGAAGCATCAGGAGCTGAATGGTTGACATACTTGAAACACATTGTCCAACTTCAGTGGATTTCCAAAGCAAATACAAGTCAGCACTCTAAAGTAACGACTGTAGGGACAATGATAGAGTATCTCAGATATTTATTTGTCGGGCATCATGTTATGTTAAAGCAGTAAAGGATTAGAGAACATTTATCATGTATCTCAGTACTTATATTCACAACACACTGGAGGAACTCAGCAGGTCAGGCATCATCCGTGGAAATGATCAGTCGATGTTTCGGGCCGGAACCCTTCGTCAGGATTGTAGGGAGAAGGGGCAGAGGCCCTATAAAGAAGGTGGGGGAGGGTGGGAAGGAGAAGGCTGGTAGGTTCCAGGTGAAAAACCAGTAAGGGGAAGGATAAAGGGGTGGGGAAAGGGAGGCAGGGAGGTGATAGGCAGGAAAGGTGAGGAAAGAATAGGGGAAAACACAATGGGTAGTAGACGGAGGCAGAACCAAGAGGGAGGTGGTAGGCAGCTGGGGGAGGGGGCAGAGTGACATAGGGATAGGGGAAGGGAGGAAGAGGGAATTACCGGAAGTTGGAGAATTCTATGTTCATACCAAGGGGCTGGAAACTACCTAGATAGTATATGAGTTGTTGCTCCTCCAACCTGAGTTTAGCCTCATCATGGCAGTAGAGGAGGTCATGTATAGACATATCTGAATGGGAGTGGGAAGCAGAGTTGAAGTGGGTGGCTACTGGGAGATCCTGTCTGTTTTGGCGGACGGAGCGGAGGTGCTCAACGAAGCGGTCCCCCAATCTGCGTCCGGTTTCACCGATGTAGAGGAGGCCACACCGGGAGCACCGGATGCAATACATAACCCCAACAGACTCACAAGTGAAGTGTTGCCTCACTTGGAAGTACTGTTCGGGGCCCTGACCTGCTGCCTGACCTGCTGAGTTCCTCCAGCATGTTGTGAGTGTTGCTTTGACCCCAGCATCTGCAGATTATTTTGTGTTCAGTACTTCCATTTACCTTTATGCGGGTGAAACCTGATAGGTACCAGTAACAGATCGAACTGTTCACAACTTTTACCTTTGAGATGGAATTCTGAGGTTAAATTTGTTGCCAGAGAGCAATCTGTGGACTTTTCCAGCATTCATTTGAGAGATCACTCTAATCAGGAAACTGCTAAACTTAAGGTTGTTCTAACTTCATCCCCACCTTTCTCTGAAATTTCCTGCCATTGTTTAGATTCCTTTCGATGGGCAGATCCCACAGCAAGAAAGACTTCCGTTTTTATTTGCACTGTTTAATATGCGTGATAACATCAAGGTATTTGGCTCACACAATATGAATCCTAAATCAACATTGCATTGAATCCTAACTCAACATCCCACTGTCCTGCTTGCCTTTGAACCCTAATGGCTGAAGTGGCTTCCCAACATCCTCATAATATGATCACTTCCTTCTACAAATGTTCAGAAATCCCACACTCCTGTAAAATTTTAAGTGAAAAAATTCCTATACCCCAGAACTATCCACACACTTACTTTAGAACTTAAAGTACAAGTTCTACAACCTTTAGTCATGTGAAATCCTGCAAGTTTTCATTTTTTGTTGAAGATATGGAGATGGAGTGTAACAAAAATGTTTATGCTACACAAGAGATCCTGTAGATGCTGGAAATCCAGAGTAACATGTACAAAATGCTGCAGGAATTCAGCAGGTCAGGTAGTATCTGTGGAAACGAATAAACAGTTGATGTTTTGGGCTGAGACCTGATGAGGGGTCTTGGCCCCAAACATTGGTCATTAATTCATTCCCTTAGATGCAGCATGACCTGCTGAGTTCCTCCATGCTGTTGTACGGTTATTCTATCTTCTATTTTCAAGAAATTAGGCAGATTCAGTTATTGAATCTGCTAATCATCTGATTGGTTTGATTCCTGACAAATCCATCAAGAAAGATAGGCTTGAATATACATGGTGCTTTTCACCTTTTCAGGACATCTCAGAGTGTTTTACAGTCCACGATGTACTTTATGAAGTGTCACTGTCGTAATGGAGGAAACATGGTAGATGACTCGCGATAGCATGTTCCAACAAGCAGCAACATAATGATGACCAGATAATCTGTGTTGCAGTGATAGCGTGTGGGTGATAAATATGGCTTAGAAAACTTTGGTCTTCATCAAAATTGTGTCGTGTCTTTCATATTCAACCAAAACTGAAGGTCCCAGAACAGAAGAGAGTGCCTTTGACAGTATGGCATTCCCTCAGAGATATGAAGGGTAGGGAGTAGGTGATAACCTCAATTTGTGTGCATAACATTTCAGAGCGGGATACAAATTCACAATTTCGAGCTGCAGGCAAGAGTGCTTCCTACAGAATTATAGCTTGGCACAGAAGATGGTGAGCAGTGTGAGTATTGCACTGGTGGACTTACACAAGTAATCTCTGAGCGACCATACTGCAGATATATTATTATAATCGATATTCACTGTCTAGGGTCGCGGGGCTTCTTGACAAGCTCAGCTTTCTGATACAGCAGCTGACTCTTCCAGCGGCCAAAGAGTTGCTTCCAACTAAGTTAAACTTCCAACCAAAATCCTCAGACTTACTCAGTTCTTACTGAGTCTCCTGTTATAAACAAGTGAACAACTGGGTCACCTGGCCTGACGAAGTAACTGAAAAATATCACATGCATGTGAAGTCACCAAATAGTTAAAAAAGCAGTATAAATGTTAGAGAGCAGTCAGATTTGTTAGGAATGGTCAAGGAATGACAGGGTGGCTGGAATCCATTCCTCTGCCTTTTATTTCCGTGACAGATGACTCATTTATCTGTAGTTCATTGGTTTATCTTTTTGACTTATAGGAATTATGTCTGTGTTTTGGAAATCTTTTGTGTTTTAGAAATATTTTGTCATTTGGAAATAATTTATAAGATAGAAACTTTGTGAGTTTTAAATGTGCTTAAAGAATTTTATCTAAATTTAGACATGTATCACTAAAGGTAAATGAACCGTGTTTACTTTGTTAGGTAGAAGAATCTTGGTAAGCGGGGTGGGTGGGGAGTGGGGAAGGGAGGGTACCCACTGCTCAAATAGAGGGTATTGGCAGCTCAATTTACCATGGAGGATAAGCAGGGAAGTGATCTAAACTTTGAAGAGTAGGTGGCTATTGTATAAGTTCTCTTTAGCAAGGGTACCTGTAGCTATCTACAGCCAATAGGGTTTAAGATCTTCATTTAAGTTTGGAATTTTGTGGACAGCAAATTCAATATCATCACATTATTAGTTTTCTGTGAGGAGGTTCAGGCCCCATTCGCTACCTGCTTCTATTGTGCGGCAGGGAGGTGTTCTGCCTTCACTGAACAACCTAATGACAACTCAATGCCAGGTCTTTGTGAAGGAATTTCCTAAACACATTGGTTCCTCCAACTATTTGCAGGGTTTCCTGCTGTTGTACACTTTATTTGGAAGCTAGGGGAGCTTCCAGTGGAACAGGACATTATCAGCGCATTGATGGTCTTGGATAATGTGGGATCACATCCAGAACCGAATGCTTCCAGCTGATTTTCCCTGAAGTTATGGCAATGTGGAAGGGCTTTGGTTTTCAGGAATTAACATCTTGACGCCAAATATTAAAAATGAGTGTTGGAGGGGAAATAAAGCATTTCCTTGAAGTTTAAGGCTTTTTTTTTGTGAAATGTTCAAACATCTAGCAATGGTTTATATTTATATAGTACCATTCACATACATGAGATGTCCAAAAGTACTTGTGCATCTCCAGTTGATATACTGGTGAACATCAAGGCATGCAGCATCCATGTTATGCACAGCAAGCTCCACAACAGTGTAATGATTATTACCAGGTTACCTATTTCACCAAGGTTAAGACAGAAATAAATTTCAGGGAAGGACTCTCCCTATCTCCCACAAAACAGCACCATGGTGCATTTTATGTCATAATGATATCGAATTATATAGCACAAAATCACCTCCTTGAGCCAAACATTTTCACATCAACCAAGCAGTGGCCACTTGCCTCCTTATGGTCTATATCCTTCTTGCT
Organism: Mobula hypostoma; assembly: GCF_963921235.1. NCBI lineage: Eukaryota > Metazoa > Chordata > Chondrichthyes > Myliobatiformes > Myliobatidae > Mobula > Mobula hypostoma. The sequence continues at coordinate 134,302,527 of NC_086101.1, read as the reverse complement.
TATCCATGTACCTGCTTAAATTCTCTTCAATAGTTTTGTGGGAGAATAAGGAGGCCCTGGATTAATACTACCCAGCAAGTAGCAATACAATCAGCGCTGGGTTCCCTCAGTACTGAACCAGTGGTGTCATATTAGATTTTTTTAATACTCAGAACTCCAAAGTGGGACTCCAACCCATGCACACTACTTCAATATTCTTTCCTCTCTTTTTGCACTATTTATTAAATTTAATTTTTAAGGATATATTTCTTATTGTAATTTATAGTTTTAAAAAAATATAAAGTATTGCAATGTACTGCTGCCGCAAAAGAGCACATTTCATGACAAATGCCAGCGATATTAAACCTGATTCTGATTTTGGACCCAGAGCCTTTTGATTCAAAGATGACAGGTATATGCACTGTGACACCGCCAGTAACAACGTGATCTTTGGAGCTACAGCCAAAGCATTTCATCCGAATAAAGGCAATGCTTTGTACTTCCATTATACATATTTATCCTAGTAACATATAACAACATCAGAAACATATTTATAATTTTGTTGTCCCCATTGTAGAGTGAAAATTGTCCCCACCCATTGAGGGTGACTCCATGCTAACATTCCAGTGGTGCCAGGAAGTACAACAGTTCCTCGTTTTAGCTTCGGAAAGCAGCCAAAAGGGAATTTGGGGTAGTTCCAAACCTTCTCAGGGTGAGACCAATGATAGCAGCAGATATTAAGTCAAGCAGAAGGAAAGATATTTTTTCCTTTGTAAAATGGAGAGCTAAGACAATGAAATATTAGAGTTAAAATGAATAATGTCAGTTATCACACAAGCAGCTTTTCTTCATCATGGATGTGTATATATAGACAGATGAAGGATTTCCTTGAAGGGATCTGGAGCCTGTCCTTGATAAATTGTGAAAATAAAGTCCTTATCATTGACCCTCTTGCGTGTATACCATTGTTCATTGAGGACGCTCAGTGCGTTGACAACTGCTGTAAATGCTTAAATTTCCAGCTTAATTACCAGCCCAAAACAATCCCCATATCAACACATGAAAGAAAATCTGAAACAGCAAGAGAATAATTTCATGGAGGGTCGAAGCAGCAGTTCTTGCTGAATCGTGCTTTTATAGACCTTCCTCTGTATGCCTCAAACGGATCATTTAGACATCCATGATTCATTGAAACGATTACTTTTATCAAGCACTGTGCAGTGCTGTATCTTAATAAAAAGAGCTGATCAAATTGGAAATGAGTCTAACCTTATTTACAATTCCTGCTAGGGATATATCACCTGTTTTAAATTATTTGAGCTGTATTTCCAGACTCTTTCACTATACAGTATCACTGAAACCAGTGCTGACATCTTACCTCCTGCCATTCTCAGCAAAGCCTTTCTTCCAACTAGCTGCTTTTTCTCCTCATTCAAAATACAGCCCGGTGCAAACCAGGAGAGAAATTCATATCCCACACAAATCTCGTCCACTCTTTTCTGCTTTGTTGCACTCCTAAGGAATCTGTTCAGGGTCAGCGAAGGCAGAGTAAGTGCATTAAATTCTCCTGTTACCCAGGTGTCAGAACTGGGCTCAGCTGGAACCCGGCTCCAATCTGAGTGCGATCCTTGCTCCGTTCAGAGAATTACATGGCTGCTGCAGATGGAAGCTCTCTGATTCAAAGGGGCCTCCATCCACTGCTCTGGATGCTAATTCATTAGCGAGCAGCGAGATTGTAACTAAACGTTTATAAGTGTCACTTATTGACCCTGAGAGGAATTGAGTAATTTTTATTTATTAATTCATTCCAGACAAGTGGCGTCATTGGCTAGTGCAACATTTATTTTCTTTTGTCATTGCCTGTGGGGGCCAGGTTCAGTTAGTATAACCGCTGTCTCACAATGCTGAGGACCCACTTTGAATCCTGATCCACAGTGCTGTCTGTATGGAGTTTGCACCCTCTCTCTGTGACTATGTGGGTTTCCCCTGGGGTGCTCCAGTTTCTCCCCACAGCCTAATGATGTGCAGGTTGCTCAGGTAATTGGCTGTTGCAAATTTCCCCAAGAATGCAGGTGAGTTGGAGAATCTGGCGATGGGGGGAGGGAGGAGGAGGAGATGAGAACGTAGTATTAGTGTAAACAGGTATTTGATTGCCAGCATAGACTGAATGGGCAGAAGGGCCTATCACCTGAGGACTGGGAGAAATTCAGAGTTCAGCAGAGGAGGACAAAGGGCTTAATTAGGAAGGGGAAAAAAGATTATGAGAGAAAACTGGCAGAGCACATAAAAACGGACTGTAAAAGCTTTTATAGATATGTAAAAAGGAAAAGACTGGTAAAGACAAATGTAGGTCCCCTGCAGACAGAAACAGGTGAATTGATTATGGGGAGCAAGGACATGGCAGACCAATTGAATAATTACTTTGGTTCTGTCTTCACTAAGGAGGACATAAATAATCTTCCAGAAATAGTAAGGGACAGAGGGTCCAGTGAGATGGAGGAACTGAGTGAAATACATGTTAGTAGGGAAGTAGTGTTAGGTAAATTGAAGGGATTGAAGGCAGATAAATCCCCAGGGCCAGATGGTCTGCATCCTAGAGTGCTTAAGGAAGTAGCCCAAGAAATAGTGGATGCATTAGTGATAATTTTTCAAAACTCATTAGATTCTGGACTAGTTCCTGAGGATTGGAGGGTGGCTAATGTAACCCCAATTTTTAAAAAAGAAGGGAGAGAGAAACTGGGGAATTATAGACCGGTTAGCCTAACGTCGGTGGTGGGGGAAACTGCTGGAGTCAGTTATCAAGGATGTGATAACAGCACACTTGGAAAGCAGAGAAATGATCGGACAAAGTCAGCATGGATTTGTGAAAGGAAAATCATGTCTGACGAATCTCATAGAATTTTTTGAGGATGTAACTAGTAGAGTGGATAGGGCAGAACCAGTGGATGTGGTATATTTGGATTTTCAAAAGGCTTTTGACAAGGTCCCACACAGGAGATTAGTGTGCAAACTTAAAGCACACGGTATTGGGGGTAAGGTATTGGTGTGGGTGGAGAATTGGTTAGCAGACAGGAAGCAAAGAGTGGGAATAAACGGGACCTTTTCAGAATGGCAGGCAGTGACTAGTGGGGTACCGCAAGGCTCAGTGCTGGGACCCCAGTTGTTTACAATATATATTAATGACTTGGATGAGGGAATTAAATGCAGCATCTCCAAGTTTGCGGATGACACGAAGCTGGGCGGCAGTGTTAGCAGTGAGGAGGATGCTAAGAGGATGCAGGGTGACTTGGATAGGTTGGGTGAGTGGGCAAACTCATGGCAGATGCAATTTAATGTGGATAAATGTGAAGTTATCCACTTTGGTGGCAAAAATAGGAAAACAGATTATTATCTGAATGGTGGCCGATTAGGAAAAGGGGAAGTGCAACGAGACCTGGGTGTCATTATACACCAGTCATTGAAAGTGGGCATGCAGGTACAACAGGCGGTGAAAAAGGAGAATGGTATGCTGGCATTTATAGCGAGAGGATTCGAGTACAGGAGCAGGGAGGTACTACTGCAGTTGTACAAGGCCTTGGTGAGACCACACCTGGAGTATTGTGCGCAGTTTTGGTCCCCTAATCTGAGGAAAGACATCTTTGCCATAGAGGGAGTACAAAGAAGGTTCACCAGATTGATTCCTGGGATGGCAGGACTTTCATATGAAGAAAGACTGGATGAACTGTGCTTGTACTTGTTGGAATTTAGAAGATTGAGGGGGGATCTGATTGAAACGTATAAGATCCTAAAGAGATTGGACAGGCTAGATACAGGAAGATTGTTCCCGATGTTGGGGAAGTCCAGAACGAGGGGTCACAGTTTGAGGATAGAGGGGAAGCCTTTTAAGACCGAGATTAGGAAAAACTTCTTCACACAGAGAGTGGTGAATCTGTGGAATTCTCTGCCACAGTAAGCTGTTGAGGCCAGTTCATTGGCTATGTTTAAGAGGGAGTTAGATATGGCCCTTGTGGCTACAGGGGTCAGGGGGTATGGAGGGAAGGCTGGGGCGGGGTTCTGAGTTGGATGATCAGCCATGATCATAATAAATGGTGGTGCAGGCTCGAAGGGCCGAATGGCCTACTCCTGCACCTATTTTCTATGTTTCTATGTTTCTATCTCCATGGTGTACCTCTCTGAGTCTAACTTAAAGGATATTATGAGTCAGGAGCTGTGTATAGACCAGACTCAGTAAAGAGAGTAAAGCTCCCTCTTTCCCTGAAGGGAAACCAGATGAGGTCTTTATAACAATCCAGTAATTTTGTGGTCATCGTTAATAATTTGCCTTTTTAATTTCAGATTTAATTAGAAGTCTATAAAATTATGAGAGGCATGGATAGGGTAGACAGCCAAATCTTTTCTCTGCAATAGAAATGCCAAATACTAGAGGACATGCATTTAAAGTGCGAGGGGAAAAGTTTAAAGGAAATTGCTTTGCTTTGTACCTTCAAAACATTGAACTAATTCAAGGGAAGACACAGGGGTCTGAAATGTGGGTCTAACTTTGGGTTTACTTTAAGCGAGGTACACATGTATCACGTGGTAGGGTGATGACATAAACAATCCACGTATTTATACATATAACCTGTAATGAATTATTTAAACAAACGGGAATGCTTAATCAAACAATATATATACAAGGTCACTCAAACATTACTTAAAAATTAAATGCACAACAGAACTGTGTTGGGCATGGTTTTTATACAGAGAGCAGTGACAGGATGCCAGGGATAGCAGTAGGACCAGACAGAGTTGTGACATTTAAGACCCTTTTAAATAAAGGCACAAATATATAGGGATTGTAATGATATGGAAAGGAATCAGGTATGGGGAAAGTGATTTAGCTTAATTTGGCATTGTGTCTGGTGCAAAGGGCCTCATCCTGTGTTCTTCCATTCTATGTTCTATGTGTTTATAAACGACACAGGCTTGGTCATCTTGGATGAGTTGTATTGAAGTGCCTGTTTCCATGCTCCGTGACTCCATAATTACTTGAATTTTACTTTCCTAGTGTCATTCAGACTAATGGAGAGGCATGCCTTCTCAGCAGTAGCACAGGCTTCTGGCTTTGAGTCCTGTATTCAGTAACCAATGTGTAGTGTTACTCTACCTCCTGTGATGAAAGCTTTAAAACAGTGGTTATTGGGCAGCCTTGTCTTGCTGTGGAACTAGGTCCCTCTCTGGGGAGCAAAGAACAAGGTCAATACTACCATTTCCAAAGGCGCAAGCACAATTAGTAGACTTACTCTCAGTCCTTGTTATCTGCGCACATACCGTCTGCCGACCCACAGACTTGCAAGATGGAGTCAGGAACACCGGGAACATGAATGTTGGTAGGATTGCCGTGAGAGTGGGATCCGGAACGTGAACTGGGTGTGTGGATGGAGCTGGGATCCAGGATGTAGAACAGTTGTGCAACAGGAAGTGTCATTAGTATCAGGACTGGGAACACCACGATTCAGGAAAGTTCAAAGTAAATGTATTATCAAAGTACATGTATGTCACCATATACCACCCTGAGATTCATTTTCCTGCGGGCATTCACAGTAAATATAAAGGAACACAATAGAATGAAAAAACTGCACAAAACAAGATGAACAAATGACCAATAGAAAAAAATAAATAAACAATAAATATTGAGAATGTGAATGCGGGTGCTTGCAAACTGTAACTATAATGCTGAAGCAACACACATAAAAATTGCTGGTGAATGCAGCAGGCCAGTCAGCATCTATAAGAAGAGATACAGTCGATGTTTCAGGCCGAGACCCTTCGTCAAGACTAACTGAAAGAAGAGATAATTAGAGATTTGAAAGTAGGAGGGGGAGGGGGAGACCCGAAATGATAGGCGAAGACCGGAGTGGGAGGGATGGAGCTGAAAGCTGGACAGTTGATTGCAAAAGGGGTATGAGAGGATCATGGGACAGGAGGCCTAGGAAGAAAGAAAGTGGGGGGAACCCAGAGGATGGGCAAGGAGTATAGTGAGAGGAACAGAGGGAGAAAAAGAGAGAGAAAAAATATAATAATAATAAATAAATAACAGATGGGGTATGAAGGGGAGGTGGGGCATTAACGGAAGTTAGAGAAGTTAATATTCATGCCATCAGGTTGGAGGTGACCCAGACGGAATATAAGGTGTTGTTCCTCCAACCTGAGTGTGGCTTCATCTTGACAGTACAGGAGGCTGTGGATAGACATATCAGAATGGGAATGGCGTGGAATTGAAATGTGTGGCCACTGGGAGATCCTGCTTTCTCTGGCGGACAGAGCATAAGTGTTCAGCGAAACGGTCTCCCAGCCTGGACACCTTATATTCCGTTCTCCTGTACTGTCAAGATGAAGCCACACTCCGGTTGGAGGAACAACACCTTATATTCCGTCTCCTGTATTGTCAAGATGAAGCCATCCCCTTTCTTTCTCCCTAGGCCTCCTGTACCATGATCCTCTCATATCCCCTTTGCCAATCAACTTTCCAGCTCTTAGGTCCATCCCTCCCCCTCCTGTCTTCTCCTATCATTTCGGATCTTCCCCTCTCCCTCCCACTTTCAAATCTCTTACTATCTGTTCTTTCAGTTAGTCCTGACGAAGGGTCTCGGCCCAAAACATCGACTGTACCTCTTCCCAGAGATGCTGCCTGACCTGCTGCGTTCACCAGCAATTTTTATGTGTGTTGCTTGAAATTCCAGCATCTGCAGATTTCCTCGTGTTTGCGACTATAAAGCTTTAACTTACGTTGAAGTTGTTATCTCCACGAAGGGGCTGGCCACTGGATGTCAATGCAGTTCTAGTGCCATTGCCAGCTGTATCTGTGTTTGTTGGTCATCTGGGAACTTCTCTGTCCTTCCACCTCATAGATAACGACTTAAGCATTGTGTTTTTTGGATGCAACATTCACACCAGAGTGTGTAATTCATTCTGATCCTCTCACAGCAGCTGAGAGGGAGTATTGTACAGGGGAAGCTGTTGCCTTTCAGAAGAGATTTTAAACCCAGGTCTGATCTGTTGTCTTACGTGGAAATAAAGATCTCGATGCAAATTTCTGTAGATGTATTGTAGAGAGCAATCTACTAGTTGCATCAAAGCTTGGTATGGACCCTCCAATTACAGGGTTGAAAGAGGCTACCGAGGGTTGTAGATTCAGCCATTTCCATTATAGGCACAACCCTCCTCACCATCGAGGGCATCTTCATGAAGTGGTGCCTTATGAAGGTGGTATCCATCACTAACAACCCTTATCCTTTGGGACATCCCTCTTCTTATTACTAACAACAGAGTGGAAGTACAGTACCTGAAAGCCCACACTCTTTGACTCAGAAACAGCTTTTTTCCCTCTGCTGTCAGATCTCTGAATGATCCATGAACCCATTAACACTACCTTAATTCTTATTTATTCTGTAATTTATAGTAATTTCATGTTTTTGCACTGTATTGTTTCTAAGAAGCAACAGATTTTACTTCATGTAAAACAGTGATGACAAATATGACTTTGATTCAGATTCATAATGTCATTTTGTGGGAGAGTTAAATCTAGTCTCCTGCTCAATATTTGTACCTCAAACAATAACTGACATGATAGATTAGTGACATTGTGTTTTTCTAGAACCGTGGAATTGCAGAGTTATACAGGATGGACATAGACCTTTTGGCTCAACTCATCCATGCCAATCAAGATGCAATCTAAACTAGTCTCATTAGCCTTCATTTGGTCTATTGGCCACTAAATCTTACCTATCCATGTACCTGTCCGAGTATCTTTTAAATGTTACAATTGTGACCTCCCTCAATTACTTCCTTTAGCAGCTCTTTCCATGTACCTCTTTATTCAGACGGATGTACAGACAACCATCTGAACGAAGAGGTTGCTCCTCCAGTCCTTCTTAAATTACAGAAGGCTCCAACAAATAATGGGATAATTGCCACCTAATCTCTGACTGAGAAGTATAGAAGCACTCAAGGGAATGGACCCAACCTTTTTCAGAATAGATCCATGGTAAAGATATTGAATACGTCACCTAAATTATGAAGGGGGTCACCACACATCAAAAATGAAGTTATCTTGGTATTCTGGAGAAATAACAATTAAGCAATTCTTCCTGTAAATAGTTAATTTTCTGGAGGAAAATATTCTTTTCCATCTGGATGGCATGAGATAGCTCATTGTAGCATGGTGCCCCAAGTTGTTCAATATTATTTAGTGATTGGATATTTGGATATGTTAATATTCTTCTCTGACATTGCAGGGACTGTGAGAGGTCTAGAAACTGTATTTTAAGTGCCAATAGCTCTTAAAGAAAAATCTTCACACCCAATACCTCAGGGATCAAAGAAACAAAATAGTCTTTTGTTTACATATAGCTTTCATCCTCAGTACTTTATAGCCAATGTGTTGTCTGCTGTAATGGAACAATATATCATCACAGGGCAAACTCCCACAAATGGCACAACCTGATAACTTATCTTAAGCGTTGGCTGTTGAGAGATAGATATGGCCCAAGATCCCGATTAAGACTCCTATGCTTTTTTTTTGAAATAGTTGACAAGGAATATTTTGTTATCCACCTACGAGAGACCAGATGAGGCCTTGTACAAAAGGCAGCAGCAATGACAATTTAACATTTCCTCTGCTATGCACCAGGGAAAACACACTAGATCTCCAACGCACAAGCCTCCAGACCGGGACTGGAATCCACACCTGTCTGAATCAAAAATGTGGAGTGATACCCACTGAGCCACAGTTGACACTGAGATAACGGACTGGTGGAAGGAAGGATCGATGCAAGGGCAACATGCCAAATTTGTAACAGTGACAGATAAGTTTTGCATGTCCAGTGGAACTCCTTTCAAAGTGCCCCTGCCCAACTGGACTTGTTACAAAGTTCCCACCCTGTGGAACTGCGGAGCTCTGCATCCTAGTTGGCAAGGTTAGCCATCACCCTGGACTGGCATATCATTTAAAAAATTCCTATCTGTTTTTTAAATCACACAGAGGCCTTGTTTCCCCTTATACACAAATTCTCCATTAACTACACCATACTCCAAAATATCGCCATCCCTCTAATTTATCTCCCTTCCTCCAATTCTGGCTTCTTGATCATCCCTGAATTGAAGCACTCTATCATTGGTCACCATGCCTTCAGCACATAAGGTCCAGAACTCTTTTAACCTCTTACTCACTATTTAAGATATTCCTTGAAACTTACTGCTTTGACCAAGACTCTGGTCAACTGCCTTATTCTTTCACTGTGAGGCTTTGTGTCAATTTTATTTTGAGAGTTAATGGTGGTTTTAGCTTTGTGAAAGTTGCCAATGTCGTTGTTATTGATTTGTAACTTCTCAGCATCTCTGGGAGGAGATGTTGACTAATAACTGGGAGGAGGCAAACTTGTCTTGCAGAGTAAGAAGAGAATCTCACAAAATGGATTTTGACACAGGATTGTGGAGCGCCACTCAGCCATCACATCTGTACTGGCTCTTTAAAAGAGGTGTTCAATTAACTCTATAACTTTGATAAAATTTCCCCTTATAAATACACTTAGTGGCCACTTTATTAGGTACACCTGTATACCTGCTTGTTAATGCAAATATCTAATCAGCCAATGATTAGACAGCAACTCATTGCATAAAAGCATGGAGACATGGTCAAGAGGTTCAGTTGTTGTTCAGACCATACATCAGAATGAGGAAGAAACGTGATCTAAGTGATTTGACTGTGGAATAACTGTTGGTGCCAGAGTGGGTGGTTTGAGTATCTCAGAAACTGCAGATCTCCAGGGATTTTCACGCACAGCAGTCTCTAGTTTACACAGAATGGTGCAAAACCAGTGAGTGGCAGTTCTTTGGGTGAAACTACCTTGTTAATGAGAAAGGTTAGAGGAGAATGGCCAGACTGGTTCAAGTGGACAGGAAGGCAAGAGTAACTCAAATAACTACATGTTACAACAATGATGTAGGGAAGAGCATCTCTGAATACACAGCGCATCAAACCTTGAAGTGGATCGGCTACGGCACCAGAAGATCATGAACATACACTCCGTGGCCACTTTATTAAATACAGGATATACCCAATAAAGTGGTCACTGAGTGTGTGTACCTATTTCCTCCACTGAAAATTGTTTTTGGACACACTTCCATCACCCCTTTAGGCAGCCCATTCCAGAATACATTAGCCAGTTGCATAAATTTATTTCCCTGCTTCATCTTTATTTCTTTTGGCAATTGTGTCATCTTTGTAAAGTATGTCACCAAGTTCCAAACTCCATTATTTCTGAGAACAGTTGGCTGTAAAATTGTTTTTTGCCTTTTGTGTAATTGTCTTTCAGCTCTGTCTTATTTTCTTTGAAGACAAAAGTCTGCAAATGGAATGCAATAAAATATTTTTCGTACCACCCCTACAATCTTGCTTCCCCTTCTCCATACCAGAGGCGCTTACTCAGTTTCCCCACAATTAATCCAAATGTTAAATTACTCAGGAACCTGATTCACTACTAGATGGCTAGACTGGGACACCAAGTGGCAGGAATAAGCTGTGCAGTTTTGTCCAAGTATTCTGCATTATTTTGGCAGCACCTTCCACAAAGTCCCATGTGTTTTTTTAAGTGTGCTGTAAATGTGGGGGACACAGCAGCCAGGTGACCAGATAACAGAAGATGGCTTTGCTTGTTTATGCTAAAGTTGTCATGAATTGCACCCCACTTCACAAAATTGTTTCATTGGAACTGAGTTGCATGGCGGTGTGCAACTGACCACCTTTGCCATTCTGGACTCAGCACAAGCAAACAGGAAAAAAGTCTACATACCCAATCTGTTTTGATGATGTTGACAAAGATGTTGCCCAGAAATATTGTATTCTGTAGTGTGGGATTACTACATGACTAGATAGTACAACTGTATACAGTATATTGCTATTTTCAAAATGGAAGGGAATTAGAAGCTGTAGCATAGCAAAGGGAGTTAGCTGTCCATATAGTGCTCAGGAATTACTTGAACACAGGCATCCATATAATAAAATGGAACAAAGGCTAATATCTTAGGGGAGGGGAATATCCTGGAACAGTGTGGGGAAGAAGTGATGGTTTGTTTGGGAGGTGCCATGGTCTCTCTGCTGCTTTCACTGCTGTTCTGCTTTCATTCTGAGCACTGCTTCATGGCGGACGTGATGGTCCTGAAAGGTGCAAACTTTCCAGGTGATAGCATCATCCAACATCTTAAGTGTCCCTAAACCAAGTGACTTGTGAGGTCATTTCAGAGAACCTTGAAAAGTCAGCTAACATTTAGATCCAAATGCCACCAATAAATTTCCATAAATGAATATACAAAATAAGCATCTTAATTTTTTGACTCCATACAAAAGCATGATTTTTTTTGTTGTTTACAGAATTTCTTTACAAGGTTCTCAGACTTGATCTTCTGAGAGTCACTGATAAGGACCACATTATCTGCAAAAGCAAGGATGGGTCAATAAAAGCTGCCCATTGCCAAATAAAAATGGTACTCATTCCTAGAAAAAAGGAAAAAGTAAAAGGGCAAAATCAGGATACCCTGCTTCACCCTTCTCAGGATAGGGATGGGTCCAGTTCACAATAAAAATTGTTGAGTTAGAATACAGTCCAAAATGAGGATAACCAAATGGTTGTCAACCCCCATATGGCCCAATGTTTTCAAAGCAAGGTTATGGCGACAAGAGAGGGGTCCTAATGAGATCTATAAAAACTACATCTGACTGGCCCTATACTTAAATTGTTTAAAACTTCCCTCCAAAGAAAATATCATAGCTAGATTTTTAGTATCTTGGTTGTGACAAGCCCTGAAATAAATCTGGATCTTGATACTAAAATATTGTTTAGGGAAACAGCACTGTGTAGGGTTGGATTACTATATAAACATATAGTATTATATAGCAATGTCAACCTTGTTCCGAAATGAATACAAAGCTAATTAATATTCAATATTTTATATACGACACAATGGACACCATGACAATTCTAAATGCATTAACCTATCTGTTACAACCATTACTGTATTCAAAACTAAAACAAAATTATATCAAATGTAAATTGAAAACTAAAAACTGCAGATGTTGGAAAGCTGAAATACAAAAGGAAAATGCAGGAAATCAGCAGGTCGGGCGGAGAGTAGCAGGAATAACATTTCAGAACCGTATTGATGAAAGGTCATTGACCTGAAAGATTCTGTTTCTTTCTCTCGAAATACTACCTGATCTTCTGAGTGTTTTCAGCACCCCTACAGTCATTTAGCCCTATCAGCCAGTCCAAATGTTCTAGGCCATCCTCATTCTCAGTAATATGTTCTTCTCTGCTATTAATATACTGTATACCATTTACTCTGAGATAATTGAAAATTGTATTTGTGTGGAGTATGCTTGATGTAAATGACATCAGATACGGCAAGTTTTATGACCAACTTTTGCTTATATAATACTTTTAAAATAGTAAACTACCCAAGACTCTTCCTTTGAGGATTATTTAATGGCTGTTAACATGAGTAGATATTAGGTCAATTGGCCAAAAAAAAGGTGTTACGGAGTGCTTTAAAAGGGGAGCCGTGTGAGGGTGGGAGAGAAGCTTATCAGAATTAAGCATTGTAAGTTTCTTTTAAACTCTCCTGATCACCTTCCTTAATTTTTTTTGCTACTGAATTCATTATCTAATGCTCTGCCTTTAAATTAGAATTGTCCTCGATTATGACAACGTAATGTTGAGCTGGGAAGTACAGCTCCTTCTTATGTCTTTTATGTCTATTACTTTAACTATTGTGGTCTTTCTTTACCTTGATGCATACCACATTGGTCCAGCTGGTGTTATGTGTAAATGTAGGCAGCAGTCCAAACAGTTCAAAGAACTTCACTGCAAATGTGTAAGTGGCAGCCAATTTGAAATCAGCAAGTTCACACAAATATCAATGTGAAAAAGGCGGATCATTTGTTTTATTTTTATGCATTGTGACTGAAGTATGATTTTGTCTTTGGCCTGGGCACGGGTTAGAACAGGGGTCACCAACCTTTTTCGCACCGTGGACCGGTTTAATACTGACAATATTCTTGCGGACCGGACGACCGCGGGGGGTGTTAATCATGACCGGAATATAGGTGATATGTCAACTGTAAGTCACTTATCAGTGGCTAATACACTCAATTTTGTTTCTAAAGGGGTCTATCTAACGAATTTAATATTAAACACACAGCGCATATTTTCCTCGCATGAATATAGTGATAAGTCAATTATAAGTCATAAGGGGGTTCCTTATGTCCAGTCTATTCAGCAATTTAGTTTTCGTTGCATTCATTGTAGAAAACTCCGCTTTGCAGAGATATGTTGTTGGAAATGGAAGCAATGTTTTCAGTGCTTTCGTGGCTATCTCAGCCTTGACTTTGATCCAGAATGCCGGCAAGAATGCTATGTCAAACATACTTTTCAGCCTACCATCATTTGCAAGCTCAAGGTGTTGATCTTCTTCCCGCGCTGACATGGATGATTCACCAGGGACCCATTCCCTTGCACATCTTGCGTCATTTGTGGTTGGGAAGTCACACTTGAATTCTGTCGACAGCGAAGGTAGGTGTTCGCGCACCAGCTATGAGCCTCAGTCTCTCTCAAAATCCCAGCTAATGTTGGGAACATGTCAAATATGCCCCTATCCACTCCCCGTCCCCACAGTTCCAGTTTGGCTGTGAAAGCAGACACTTTATCTGCCAACTTGAAGACAATTGTCATTCTCCCCTGAAGTGACAAATTGAGTTCATTGAGCAGGTGAAGATGTCACACCGATAAGCAAGTTTTGCTATCCACTCCTCGTCACTGAAGTGCGCTGCCACTGGTGACTTTTTTCCTGAAAAAAAATCTCTGTAGCTAGTCTCCTAACTTAGAAACCCTGGCCAGGGCTCTCCTCCTTGATAGCCACCAGACCTCAGTGTGTAAGAGAATGCGTTTGTGCTCTGCATCCATTTCCTCGCAAAGCTGTTCAAACAGACGTGAGTTAAAGGTTTTTGCTTTGATCTGATTGATAACTTCATCAACGTCACTCAAAACGCTGTTTTTCGGCTAGCCAGCATTTCCCTGTGTGTGACACAGTGTGTAGACTGGCACTCAGGAGCAGCCTCTTTGACTCGGGTAGTGAAACCAGACTTGTTCAGCCGTTCCAACAGCTGTGCTTCGATGTCCTCCGCTTTGTCATCGATTCACCTTGAAACTGTGGTAGCTGAAAGAGAAACCTGTGCCATCTTGTTAGCTGCAGCTTCTCCGAAGAGTTCACGGCACATGTCCTTGGCAGCAGGCAGAATCAATTCTTCACCAACAGTGAAAGGCTTCCTAGCCTTAGCAATATGGCTAGACACTAAGTACGATGCTCACAGAGCAGCAGCATTTGTGGAGGTGGTGGTTCTCAGAACTTGCTTCTGTTCGGCTTGTTCATGTTGTTTTCCGCTCAAAAAAACTCAACGGGTTTGTCTTTAAGTGCAGGGTGCTTGGACTCAAGGTGCCGAAGCAGATTTGAGGGCTTCATTGCCTCATTAGACAGCTTGTCTCCACATATCACACACAGTGGGCTTGAAGCGTGCGAGTCACCGGTTGCAATAAAGCCATATTTTATGTACGACTTGTCGTATTTTCTGTTGAAGGAAGCTTTCATTTTCTTGCAGTCTTGGCCTCAGCTGTCTCTGTGTTATCATCATCGTTAGGCCTTTTATGTCCCCTACAATTTCTTCCAAAGAAACTCTCAAGTGATGTTTGTTTTTTACTCATCGAGTAGTTTTAGGTTAATGACCGACTGATGTCCTCACATGGGTAATGACCTCGCGTGCATTCAAGTTCAACAGTGGACCTGACAGGGAATGAGGAAAGGTGCAGCTGACTCATATCGTTTCCTCTCGGCCCGGTAGCACATGCTTTATGGCCCGGTACCAGTCCACGGCCCGGTGGTTGGGGACCACTGGGTTAGAACACCTCTGCCCTTCTCAGGATCTTTTATTTTCACCCATAGACTTGGTGAGTGTGTACAAAACGAGACAGCACAGGTATAAGGTTTAGATGGGATCTGAGGTGGAATTTTTCCATACAGACATTGGTTGGAAGCTGGAATATGCTGCCTGAGGAGGTGGTGGAGGAGGGTATTGGTTATGATCTGATATGCCACTGGCGTTTAGGGCAGCAATGAAGGTCCTCCATCTCTGTCTGTTCTCGGCCATCTTCTCTATTGTGCCCCAGGTGTGGTTCAGGGTCCTCATTGCCACCTCTATGGTACAGTGCCAAGTTTTCTTTGGTCTCCCATGTTTCTTCCGCCCTTCATGGGTGCAATGAAGTGCTGTCTTGGTGATGGAGTAGGCCTCTCTTCTCATCACGTGCCCAATCCATCTCCAATGTTTCCTTACGATGATTGCTGCATGTCCTCTTGGTAACACTGAAGAAGTAGGGTATGGCTGGAGATCCTCCTTGGCCAGAAGATACAGAGGATCACCTGGAGGCTCATTGTATGGAATGACGACAACTTGGCAAGATCATTCTCTGTCAGGTATACCCACAACATTTAAGGAGCCTCCAGACAAGCTGTTCAAGGTGTAGGAGGTAGGAGACAGAATGCAGGAAAATAGGACTAGCATAGATAAGTGCAATGATCAGCATGGACTTGGGGGACAGAATGACCTGATCCTGTGCTGTATTGTTCTATAATTTGATTTTATAATAAATGACATTTCTCTTTAGACTTCACAGTCTAGAATTTATATTCAAAGCTCCAGAATAGACACAAACCACAAGCTCTGACATGAAAAGTTTCTACCGATTAAGCCAATAGTTTGGTTTCAATACTGAAGTATAATAGAACATACCAAATAATTCTGTTTCTTTATATGTTCATTTCAAAATATAAAATAGGGATTTTAATTTAAAGTGATCAACATGAAATAGAAATTGAATTAACTAGTTTCTTGCCATTGAAGGAAATGGAGTTTTCCCAAGAGTGAATTCCACTGTCAAGATTCACTTGTCTTCTTTTTAGATCTGTCTTCTTGCCTGCCCCACAGATAGAGTTGGCAACTATCTGTGGTTGTAGTAAAGTTTCTAGAACTTAAATGGGAGAAATTGTCTAAATGAATTTTCTTACCTCTTGCCTTTTGGTTTCAATGTCTTCAATTCAACCAACTTTACAATTGGTGACCACAAGTGATGGTTAATAATCCCAAACACATTTGGCAAACATAATTTGCTCCTTCAAAGACTCATCTTCAGGGTATGAACATGAGCAGCCTAGGAGAAAGCACTTCCATTTGAGCACATGGAAGTTCACAGTCATATCAATTTGCCAAGACCCAGCAAAACTGGCAATTGTCTGAGCAGGAATAATGGATGCAAGGATCTTGGTTCATTAATTGAGGAACTCTTCATATCTGGGAGAACCCCTAATTTACCATTCAAAACCTTAAGAAAATATCTGATTCCTTTAGGTAAGCAGAGAGTGTTTGTTCAAATTATGTGAGTCTGAAAACTGTCTTCATGAAAGCAAGGTATTTGTGTTGGACGGACGAAGGATTCTGATGCAACCTTATGCAATGCTGTTATGGAACAGCAGGAAACCCATCGAATATCATTCATGCAAAAACTTGTTTCTCCTGGCAAAGAATTTAGAGCTAACTGGCATCATGGACTGAGTTCCTGCAGGTCAATGTCTTTGGGAAGTGAAAAAAAAACAAAATTGCAGATAAGTTCCAATGGATTGATTCCACCAAAGCTATTTATTTTCTGGCCAGGATTTTTTAGCTCTTTTTAAAAATGTTCTCATCTATCAGAAGTTACCTTTTTAGGTCAAGCTGATTTATGGATCAACCACAAGAAGCAGAATATGGATCAGGGAACACTTCAGTGGCAAATACTGCACAGTACTTTGGGAAAGGTCCCAAGTGAGTGTGGGGAGAGATGGCAAATCTTCAATGGGTGTGACATATTTATAGGAAGGTGAGAATAGGAAGAGGCTTCACGACCTATCTGTGACCTAACTCAACCTTCGCATGGCCTCTCATGTTACACTAGCTTTATTCCTCCAGACCCAAGGAAATTGATTCTGCTATCAAGTTCACATTTAAAATTAATGATTGGCCCAGTCTAAACTATCTGTAAAGTGCTTCTAGTTTCTACCATCGAGTATATCAGGAGCTAACTTGGCTCCTGAAAGGTCTAGCCATGATCTGTAGACTCTTCTCTTTGTCCCTCAACTTGCTGCCCAACAGAAATAGTCTGATTCCATCCAATCTTGAGTCTCCTAAGTAGTTTAAAATCTTGAATTGCAGTATAGTCATACCTGGTTTATACAGTCCCCCTGTAATGTACCCTCAGAGTCCAGGCATCATTCTGGTAAATATATCTGACATGTTCTTAGGTGTGGTGCCCACAGTGTTCCAGGCAAGGTCTAATAGGGATTTCTACACCTTCTTCATAACTTCTATCCTGAAAAGGGAGGGTGAGCAGCCAGAAACTGTGGTACATATTGGTACCAATGACATAGGAAAAAAAAGGGAGGAGGTCCTGAAAAACGAATACAGGGAGATTGGAAGGAAGCTGAGAAGCAGGACCTCAAAGGTAGAAATCTTGGGATTACTGTCTGTGCTATGCGACAGTGAGGATAGGAATAGAATAAGGTGGCAGATAAATGCTGGCTGAAGAATTGGAGCGGGGGGCAGGGATTAAGATTTCTGGATTATTGGGACCTCTTCTGGGGCAGGTGGGACCTGTACAAAAGGGAGGGGTAAAGGGAGGAGTTACACTTGAATCCGAGGGGGACCAACACTCTTACAGGCAGATTTACTAGAGCTGTCGGGAGTGGTTTAAGCTAGTATGGCAGGGAGGTGGGAACTAGTATGACAGAGCTGAGGATGAGCCAGCAGGTTTACAAGTAGATGATGGATATAACATGAATGTAAGGAAGGACAAGCCAATGACTGGGTACAAATGCAGACAGAGCAAAGAGTTAAATTGTACCACAGGGGCAAAATTCAAAAGGGTGAAGAATGCAGTACTGATGGTGCTGTATTTAAATGTACGTAGCATTCAGAACAAGGTGATTAATCGGTGTGATGTTGTGGCATCAGTGAGTTGTGGCTGAAAGAAGGCCATATTTGGGACCTTAACATTAAAGGATATACTTTGTATTGCAAGGACAGGCAGGAAAGCATAGGCAGTGGTGTGGCTCTGTTGGTAAGAAATGGAATTACATCTTTAGAAAGAGGTGACATAGGGTCTGAGAATGATGAATCTTTGTGGAAGGAGTTAAGAAACTTTCAGGGTTAAAAAACCATTATGGGAATCATTTTTATAGTAGCCAAGATGTGGGGCTGAGATTGCAAAGGGAGCCCAAAAAGCGTGTAAGAAGAGTAATGACACAATTGTAATGGGAGACTTCAGTACGCAAGGGGATTAGGAAAATCAGGTTGGTGTCCGATCTCATGAGAGGGAATTTGTTGAATGCCTATGAGATGGCTTTTTAGAACAGCTTGTACTCAGGGAAAACCTATCTTAGATTGGGTGTTGTGTAATAACCCAGATCTTATTAGAAAGCTTAATGTAAAGGAACACTTAGGAGACAGTGATCATAATATGGTTGAGTTCATACTGCAGTTTGAGAGGGAGAAGCGTAACTCACATGTATCAGTATTGCAATGGAATAAAAGGAATTACAGAGGCATGACAGAGGAGCTTGTGCAGGTGGATTGGTGTAGGATACTGGCGGGGATGACGGCAGAGCAGAAATGGCTGAAATTTCTGGGAATAGTTCACAAGGAGCAGGATATATATGTTTAACAGAAGAAGTTGTTCTCAAATGGCAGGGGTAGGCATCCGTGGCTGATAAAGGAAGGTAAGGACTGCATAAAAACCAAGGAGAGGGGATATAAGGTAGCAAAAGTGAGTGGGAAATAGGATGACTGGGAAGCTTTTAAAATCCAACAAAAGGCAACTAAAAAAGCTATAAGAAGGGAAAAGATGAAATATGAGAGAAGGATAGCCAATAGTATAAGGCAGGATTACAAAAGTTTTTTCAGTTATGTAAAGAGTAAAAGGGAGGTGAGAGTTGATATTCGACCACTGGAAAATGATGATGCTGATGAGATAGTAATGGGGAACAAAGAAATGGCAGATCAACTTAATTGGTACTTTGCATCTGTCTTCACTGTGGAATACACTAACAGTGTGCAAGAGGTCCATGAGTGTCAGGGAGCAAGAGTGAGAGCCATTGCTATTACAAAGCCAGATAGTCAAGTGGTTGGGTAAGTGTTGGAGTCTATTATTAAGGATGAGGTTTCGAAGTACTTGGAGACTAATGATAAAATAAGTAAAAGTCAGCATGGTTTCTGTAAAGGGAAATCTTGCCTGACAAACCTGTTAGAGCTCTTTGAGGAAGTAACAAACAGGGTGGACAAAGGAAAGGCAGTGGTTGTTACTTGGAATTTCGGAAGGTGTTTGATAAAGTGTCACACATGAGGCTGCTTAACAAGATAAAATCCTGTGGCATTACAGGAAAGATACTGGCATGGATAGAGGAATGGCTGACAGGCAGGAGGCAGCAAGTGGGAATAAAAGAGGCCTTTTCTGGTTGGCTGCCAGTGACCAGTGGAGTTCCACAGGATTCAGTATTGGGACTGCTCGTTGCTTTCCAGATTGTTTGTCAATGATTTGGAAAATGGAATTGATTGGTTTGTGGCAAAGTTTGAAGATGATATGAAGATAGGTGGAGGGGTAGGTAGTGCTGAGGAAGCAATTGCAGTTGCAGCAGGACTTAGACAAATTGGAAGAATGGGCAGATGGAATACAGTGATGGGAAATGTATGATAATGTATTTTGGTAAAGGGAACACTAGTGTAGACTATTATCTAAATGGGGAGAAAGTTCATACATCAATGGTGTATTGGCACTTAGGAGTCCTCATGCAAGACTCCCAGAAGGTTAATTTACAGTTTGAGTCTGTGATAAAGAAGGCAAATGCAATTCTGGCATTTATTTCAAGGGGGATAGAATATAAAAGCAAGGAGATATTGCTGATTCTGTATAAGACACTAGTCAGACCGCACTTGGAGTATTGTTAACAGTTTTGGGCCCCATATCTCAGAAAGGATGTATTGTCATTGGAGAGAGTTCAAAGGAGGTTCACAAGGATGATTCTGGGAATGAATGGGTTAACATATGAGGACCCTATGGCAGCTTTGGGTCTGTACTCATTGGAATTTAGAAGATTGCATGGGGATCTCATTGAAACATATCGAATGTTGGAAGGACCAGATAATGTGGATGAGGAGAGGATGTTTCCTGTGGTGGGGTATCCAGAAATAAAGGGCACAGTCTCAAAATTGAGGGTGGAGGGTGGGGCGACCCTTTAGAACAGAGGTAAGAAAGAATTGTTTTAGCCAGAGAGTACTGAATCCATGGAATGTTCTGCCACAGACTGCAGTGGAGGCCAAGTCCATGGGATATTTAAGCCGGAAATTGATCATTTCCTGATCGGTCAGGGCGTCAAAGGATATGGCAAGTAGGCAGGTGTATGGGGTTGAGTGGGATCTGGAATCATCCAAGATGAAATGGTGGAGCAGACTCGATGGGTTGAATGGCCTAATTCCACTCCTATGTCTTATGATCTATCCCATCCTTCTCCAGCACTCCAGATATAAAGGCCTACGCTCCATTTTAATATTTAATAATATTCCTTTAACAGTTATTGATCTACACTGTACTCAGACTCCCAGATCTCCATTTCCAGCTTTTCACCACAGATAAATTTTCCTTATCGGCCCAACTGGATGACCCAATATAGACTTGGTTTTCAGCAATCTTTCAAGAGCTGTGAGTAATCAGCCTTCCTCTTTGTGCAGAAGACTCTAAGTCAATTTGAATATAGTCAGAGGCTTTCAGTATAATTGGTGCTCTGTTGAGTTTAATAGATCAATAATAACTGGAATAGTAATATTAATAAAGTCAGCTCTAATTGGGTGATCCATCACTCCAATAATTCCACAGTTCTCATGGTTGCCTCCTGCAAGTTGTTCCAACCATTATTCAACTTCATCCCTAGTCTCAAGCCTCACTTCATCTCTCATCCACACCCGTCTTCACAACCAATTGCCTTATCTTGTGATTTTCTCCCTCACCCACCCTCAGCTTTTTGCCCAGACCCTTCAGCACTTGCTTTCTGTCTTCAACCCCATGCCCTTTCTCAGATCCCCATACAAGCAGAAGAGATCTTTGCCGCTCTGCTGCCTTTGACCCTGGAGACTGAACCTTACAGAGATCTGAATCAAGGTGTGAGTTCGTAGTGTGATTAGCTGATGGCAGTGCCCCACGCTCAATTGTCTTATTTCTAAGTTAGGAGAGTGAAGTCAAAAATCTAGGCTAACACCTCCCAGTGCACCACCGAGGGAATGCTGATCTTTTGGAGGTGTCCTTTTCAGAACAGACATCAATCTAAGACAGAGGTTCCCAAACCTTTTTTTATGCCATGGACCAATACCATTAAGCAAAGGTTCCGTGGACCCCAGATTGGAAACCCCTGATCTAAGACATTATCTATTCTCTTAAATGAACCCAGAAATACTCTTGATTCTTCTTTTGATGATAATGGAGTCACACCTAGCATGTCAACCAACATTATTCTTCATATCACTCACACAAAGTTCCTGAATTTTTCATACTCCTCTTTATGGGAGGTTACTGTGTTCAAGGGGGTCTAAGACAATTGGAAACCAGGCTCTATTGAACAGAAATCATTCACACTCAGAGCACACATAAATCTTAGAGAAGTGCAGAATGCCGCTAGTATATAAATATATAATAGCAATTTAGGTGAGTCCTTAACCAAGTCAACACAAGTGCTGCCAAATGGGCCTTCACGTTCATCCAGATGAACAGCCTGAGGAGAAAGGATCACGGAATGTTTAGTTATTTATAGCTGAGTGTTCTTTGCTTTTCAACCACTGCTTTCTTCTGACTTTTTTCCCCCTCAAGTTATCATCCTGTTGGCTGGCAATCATAGAAGTGCTCCTGCCTGTAGAAAAGCTAGGTCAAGGAGACTCCGTGTCGTGCTGACAGATTAGAGTGTGAAAAGGATGTGCAGATAATCCATGTGAAGGCAGCAATTATGCATCAGAATCAAAATCAGATTTATTATCAATGCCATATGAAGTGATATTTGTTGTTTTGTGGCAGCAGTACAGTGCAAGACAAACAAATGATCTTAAAATACAAAAAAAAATGAATAGTGCAAAGGGGAATAGCAATGGTTTATGGATCATTCAGAAATATTATGTTAGAGGGGAAGAGGCTGTTCCTAAAAAGTTGAATGTGGGTCTTCAGGCTCCCATACCTCCTCCCTGATGGTGGTAATGAGAAGGGGCCATGACCTGTATGGTGAGAGTCTATAATGATGGATTCCATCTTCTAGATTGCCCTGATGGTGTGGAGGGTTATGTCTATGATGAATCTACAACCCTTGGCAGCCTCTTTTGATCCTGGATATTGGAGTCTCCTTACCAGACAGTAATGCAATGAATTAGAATGCTCTCTAACATACATCTGTAGAAATTTGCTAGATCTTTGATGACATGCCAAATTTAATCATACTCCTAATGAATTATAGCCACAGATGTGCCTTCTTTCTGATAACATCAAAGTGTTGGGCCCGGGATAGATCCTTCAAGATGTTAGCACCCATAACTTGAAGCTGCTCACCCTTTCCACTGCTGAGCCCTTACTGAGGACTGATGTGTGTTCTGCTGACTTCCCCTTCTTGAAGTTCACCACCATTTCCATGGTTTGCTGATGTTGAGTGCACTAAACTGAGATAAAGCATAACTATAAATCTTGATCATCAACTCTACCTGGACCACAGCAGTCCTTCTGAAGGTGGTGAGTGGGAGGGATTTCCAGGAGTTAGACTCAATGATGATGAAGGACTTGTGATCTATTTCCACATCAAATCAATGAGTAGGCGGCAGTGCCTCCCTTATCTCCACTCCTCCTGTTCGTTTGTAAACCTGTGTGACTGGTTCACTGAGGAAGATTCCCTGAATGAAAACACTTCAATGATACTTTGTGTAAGGGCAATGGGGTGTCAGGAAATAGTAGCATATCATGCCCCCTTGGGAGTAGATTGTCCACCTTTGGTTCCCACTTGGCACTCAGCTCTCATTTGTGGTTCCTAGCAGCTGTTTGCTAGTGACAGTGTCCACTTCGACAAACAGGCTAAACCAGGTGAGGGTAATCGATGGGCCTTAACCCTTGGTGAGTTTTGGGCTTGTCTACCCAACCTAGTGAAGACTGGACCTGGCAGACTGCAGGGAGGTACCCAGTAGTTTGGCCCAATGGGCAGGTCGGCGGACCCAGCAAGGAGCTGTGACCAGGCACTCAGGATGTTATGGTCATCCACTACATCTAACTCCATCTCCAGCCATCTTGACTCTGGCTTGCCACTGGAGACTGATGGTCTCAGACAGGTAGGTGAGGTTGACGCTGCACAGTCTTCTTTACTTTAAACTAAATCTTTGCACAAGTCACTCTCATCGTCTATACTTCCCATCCCAAACTAACCTAAGTCCTGTAGTGACAGGGTGCGACAATCTGCAGATGCAGGTACACTGGCAACCGTAGCCGCAGACCTGCACATTGGTGACCCAGGCCACAGGGTCGTTATCCACTGACATGGAGCAGTCGTGGCTTTCGGCAGCCACCTGAGCGACTGAGCCTTTTACAGGAATGCACTGCTCACCTCCAGGGTACAGAAAAAGTGCCCTAAACATTACCTGCTCCATTCTTTCCCTGGCCAGTTTACTGCTGCTGGTGGGGCCCTATCATTGCGATTGAAATGCAGTCCATCAAAGAGAAAATGAAAGACCTTTCCTCTCACCCTCGGTGCGTGGAATGTGTGCACGCTGTTGGAGAGAGTTGTTGCTGACAGACCTCAGGAGAACTGCTCTAGTAGGGAGCAAATTAGCCCAATATAACATCAACTTCGTGACCCTGAGTGAGACCTGCCTTGCAGGACAGGGGGATCTTTAGTGAAAGGGGTGCAGGATACAATTTGTTTTGGAGTGGAAGAGGAAATAATGACTGATGTGAGGCTGGGAAATGGCTTTGGAGTGAAGTTTGCTGGACCTTCATATGGTGTGAATGATAAGATCTGGACAATGACCATGGCCTGTCACATGGTAGGAAGCAGGTCACCATTGCCAGTGCTTATACCCCAATCACGACCAACCCAGATGATGTCAAGGACAAGTTCTATGAAGAACTACACTCAGTTATTGCCATTGTTCCCAAAGCAGACCTCATCATCCTTGATGACTTCAACACAAGGGTAGGTTCTGACAAAATGTCCTGGGATGGAGTCTTTGGGAAATATAGCATTGGCTGCTGCAACAGCAACAGTCTTCATTACTTCAAACATGTGCCGAACATGAATTGTTGATCACCAACTCCATCTTCTGTCTTCCCAACTGTAACAGATTTTGTGGATGTACCCTTGCTCTAAGCACTGGCATTTAATTGACTATGTCATCGTCAGGACGAGAGACAGGCAGGATTTAAGGGTGACAAAATCTATGTGCAGTGTTGAATGCTGGACAGACCACTGTCTCATCGTTTCTAAACTGAACATTCATATTTGGTCCCAGTGATGCCCTCAAGGAAAGAAAGTCCCAAGATGGCTGAACGTTTCCAAGCTGAAGAGAGCAACATAAAGCAAACTTTTGTTGACACCGTGGAAGACTGCTTTAAACGCCACTCCTCTGGCCAATCAGAATGTCAAAATTGCTTGGTCAACCCTTCAAGAGCTGCTCTACAGCAAAGCTACAGAGATTCTGGGGTTTGCTACCAGAATGCACAAGGACTGTTTTGATGAAACTGTGTTGACACCGAGCATCTGCTGATGAGAAACCTCATCTCCACAAAGCTTTCCTCACTCAAAAAGGATGCCTTCAAGTACTATACAATGTAAGCTGCTCCAGGTGCAGGATTCCTTGCTGAGCAATAAAACTGTTGAGATCCATGTATATGCAGACAGGATGTCATAAAAAGCTTCTACTGTGGCACTAAGTCTATGGCCCCACATCATCAAGATCATCCCCTCTCCTTCATGCTGATGGGAACATGGACAAAAAGAAAATGCTTGATAGGTGGGCTGAGTACTTTAACAGTGTTCTCAATCATCCTTTGACTATAAACGACAAGACCATCGATTCCCTGCCCCAAGTACTTGTAGCGGCAAGAGGTGATTCCACAGGAATTTAAAGACACATTTATCATCCACCTTTATAAGTGAAAGGGAAACCGACAGTCCTGTGACAACTTTTGGGGGATATCCTTGCTGTCTATCACCAACAGAATCTTCACCAGGCTTCTTCTCAACTGCCTCACATCACACCATGATCTGGGACTCCTACCAGAGAGGCAGTGTGGATTGCAGAAAGAGTGTTGGACTATCGACATGATGTTTGCTGCAAGGTAACTGCAAGCGAAATGACAGGATCAAAACAATGACCTGCTCTCCTGCTATGTTGATCTGACAAAGGTCATTGATACTCTTAGCAGAGATGATCTGTGGAAGATCATGGAAGTGCGAGTGCCCAAGGAGATTTATCACCATGGTGCAGTGATTCCATGATGCCATGCAAGGTAGAGTTAGGGAGAATGGTGAGACATCTGAGCCCTTCCCCATCTCAAACGGGGTCAGACAGGGCTGCGTCTTGGCACCAATGCTATTCAGTATGGGGTTTTCTGTCAAGTTGATATAGGCATTGACATCAGATTCTGCACTGATGGGAAAGTATTCAACCTCTGAAGACTCCAAGCAAAAACTAAGGTTATGAAAGACAGGCACCATCGGAGACTTCCTTTCTGCTGATAACTATACTCTCGATGCTGTTTCAAAAGATGATATGCAGTGCTGTGTCACCAAGTTTTCTGACGTGTGTACCAACTTTGAGTGCACCATCCACACCGAGGAGTCTGAAGTAATGCATCTGCCATTTCCAGGGAAATGAGACGTTGAGCCAAACATCACGATCGATGGTCAAAGACTCAACCCAGTGAATAATTTCATGTATCTCAGCAGCGCACTGTCCCAAAACATCATCATTAATGATGAAGTAAATGCCAGGATGCCAAAACAAGTGTAGCCTTCAGCAGACTTTATACTGACATCTGGAACAGAAGAGGCATAGACCTACAGATGAAGCTGAAGGTGTATAGTCGTGCTGTAGAACTTCCTACTCTGCTTTATGCCTGTGAAACGTAGACAGTACCAACTGCATGCCAAGAGACTGAACCATTCGCACTGTCAGCCTCAGAAAGGTCCTCAATATTAAGCGGCAAGACAGAATCCCTGACACTGTGGTACTTATCAAGCCAGGCCTACCCAGAGTCTACACTATTCTGATGCAGTCCCAGTTCTGCTGGGCAGGCCACGTAGCTCGTATGCCAGACCATTGGTTGCCTGAAAGACTGTTTTATGTCAAATTACAGAAAGGAAAGCGTTCCTGTGGAGTCCAAAGGAAAAGCCATAAAGACACTGTGAAAACTTCACTAACAGGCTTTGGCATCAACCCAGACATCATCCAGGATCAGGTTGAGAGCTGCTCCCTGCTCCACAAGAGTACACTGACACATGAGACAGAAAGGGCAATCGCAGCAGAGAGACATAGGATGGCCTGGAAAGCCCGAGCCAGTGACCCCCAACCCAATGTCCCTGCCGCCAAAGAACTTATCGAGTTCTCTCCAGCCATCTGCATACCCACAGACCAGTCCAGCTCCTACAAATCACAGACGTTAGACAAATGAACAAAGTAACACAAGATCTTAGCAAAATGTCATCCAAAAAGCCGAGAATTCTTATTGCTGTAATAATGGGAACAAGTGGCAAACGTGGAACATCTTCACTCCTTGGGACCTCTGGTCCAAGCCCACTGAAAGTGGGAAAGTGTCATGGTCCGGATCGGGGTCCCTTTAAATTTAGCTTGTTTATGTTACCATTCGGACCGTT
The DNA here is from genome assembly GCF_963921235.1 of Mobula hypostoma. NCBI lineage: Eukaryota > Metazoa > Chordata > Chondrichthyes > Myliobatiformes > Myliobatidae > Mobula > Mobula hypostoma. The sequence goes on along the minus strand of NC_086101.1, from coordinate 134,275,494 downwards.
GATTCCCTGTTTTCCCGTGTTCCTCGACTTTGGTGATTAGAGGCAATCAACACCCGGCCAAACTGGTAGTTTATAGTCTCCGGCTTTCAGCCGTTTGGTGCGGGAGCGTCTGCAAAGTCACGGCATGCCAATGTCATCTGGCCGGAGCAAGTCTTGTCTCCATCCGAAGCAAGTGTCGGTAATTTGTCTTTCCTCACCAGAGCAACCCTGTCCAGTTACCTCGCCGAAGCGAGCCTGCAAAGTTTCCTCACCAAGGTGGGTCCGTCAGTTAACCCGCCGGAGAGAATCAAGAGCCGCTGTCTACTGTTCCCAGGCCGAGTCGAGAGCTCGGCACTACCCGGAGGTTCCAAGCACCACGTCCTGGCTCTGGCAGCATCCAAGTACCACGTCCACATCCTGGCTCCGGCGGCATTCAAGTACTACGTCCACGTCCTGGCTCCGGCGGCCACGTCCACGTCCTGGCTCTGGTGGCATCCAAGCACCACATCCACGTCCTGGCTCCGGCGGCGTTCAAGTACCACGTCCACGTCCTGGCCCTGGCGGCGTTCAAGTACCACGTCCACGTCCTGGCCCTGGCGGCGTTCAAGTACCAGGTCAAATCCTGGCCCTGGTGGCTTCCCAGTTCTGAGTCTAGTCCTGGCCCTGGCAGTCTGTGATTCCTGTCCTACCCCCTTGTCTCTCTTCTCCTCTTGCCTCTAGCCCTCGTTTGCAGCCCCCGCCTGCACTTCGGTCTCGTTCCATCACCGGAGCTAGATAGGTACTGTCTGGTGTTCATTCGTGTTGGTCTTATCTTGTCTGGTCCTCGGCTCTGTTGGATAAGTCAGGCCGTCTTGCTGTTGCCCTGTGGGGGGTCATGTTGTGTCGTCTCTTGTCCTCGCCTCTGTGGGGTAAGTCAGCCGTCTTGCCGTTGCCCCGCGGAGGGTCATGAGTCCTGGCCCTATGTCCTGTACCCAAGGAGGGGTCCCAACTCTGTGTTCTGTGAATGTGTCCATGGTTCCATATACCTGCTCTCCCGAGACCGTGGCTCTGTGTTCCCATGTTCCTCCTCTCCCTAGCCCATGTCATGTCCTTGCCTGGTTATGGGGTCCGAGGTCTAGGCAAGACCCAGGTACTGGGTCCTTGCCCAGTCTCGGGCTCAGAGTCCTTATCCTAGCCTCTTCATGTCTCCTCTAGTTCTGGGAGCCGATTACGAGTCCAAGCCCAGACCCTTGGTCCCAGCCTAGTCGTAGTCCTCAGTCCTTGTCCAGTTCCCTACTCCTGCTCCTGCCTAGCTCTCCTGATATCAAACAATAAACTAAATTTAATTAACCTCACAAGATGTGTCTTGCATTTGGGTCCACCCTTGCTCCCAACGCCCCGCCATTGTGACAGAAAGGAGAGTTCAGGATTGTACCAAGAACCTTGAGGCCATGTAAACATAGAAACATAGAAAATATGTGCAGGAATAGGCCATTCAGACCTTCGAGCCTTCACCACCATTCAGTACGATCATGGCTGATCATCCAACTCAGAATCCTATACCTGTCTTCTCTCCATACCCCCTGATCCCTTTAGCCACAAGAGCCATATCTAACTCCCTCTTAAATATAGCCAATGAACTGGCCTCAACCGTTTCCTGTGGCAGAGAATTCCACAGATTCACCACTTTCTGCGTGAAGTAGTTTTTCCTCATCTCAGTCCTAAAAGGCTTCCCCTTTATTCTCAAACTGTGACCCCTCATTCTGGACTTCCCTAACATCGGGAACAATCTTCCTGCATCTAGGCTGTCCAATTCCTTTAGAATTTTATATGTTCCAATCAGATGCCCCCTCAATCTTCTAAATTCCAGAGAGTAGAAGCCTAGTCGATCCAGCCTTTCATCATATGAAAGTCCTGCCATCCCAGGAATCAATCTAGTGAACCTTCTTTGTACTCCATCTATGGCGAGAATGTCTTTCCTCAGATTAGGAGACCAAAACTGCACACAATACTCTAGGTGTGGTCTCACCAAGTCCTTGTATAACTGCAGTAGTACCTCCCTGCTCCTGTACTCGAATCCTCTCGCTATGAATGCCAACATACCATTCGCCTTTTTCACCGCCTGCTGTACCTGCGTGCCCACTTTCAATGACTGGTGTACAATGACACCCAGGTCTTGTTGCATCTCCCCTTTTCCTAATTGGCCACCATTCAGATAATAATCTGTTTTCCTGTTCTTGCCACCAAAGTGGATAACCTCACATTTATCCACATTAAATTGCATTTGCCATGAATTTGCCCACTCACCTAACCTATCCTATTCACCCTGCATACTCTTAGCATCCTCCTCACTGCTAACACTGCCGCCCAGCTTCGGGTCATCCACAAACTTGGAGATGCTGCATTTAATTCCCTCATCTAAGTCATTAATATATATTGTAAATAACTGGGGTCCCAGCACTGAGCCTTGTGGTACCCCACTAGTCACTGCCTGCCATTCTGAAAAGGTCCCGTTTATTCCCACTCTTTGCTTCCTGTCTGCTAACCAATTCTCCACCCACATCAATACCTTACCCCCAATACCATGTGTTTTAAGTTTGCACACTAATCTCCTGTGTGGGACCTTGTCAAAAGCCTTTTGAAAATCCAAATATACCACATCCACTGGTTCTCCCCTATCCACTCTACTAGTTACATCCTCAAAAAATTCTATGAGATTTGTCAGACATGATTTTCCTTTCACAAATCCATGCTGACTTCGTCCGATGACTTTACCGCTTTCCAAATGTGCTGTTATCACATCTTTGACAACTGAATCTAGCATTTTCCCCACCACCAATGTCAGGCTTACTGGTCTATAATTCCCCGGTATCTTTCTCCCTCCTTTTTTAAAGAGCGGGGTTACATTAGCCACCCTCTAATCCTCAGGAACTAATCCAGAATCTAAAGAGTTTTGAAAAATTATCACTAATGTGTCCACTATTTCTAGGGCTACTTCCTTAAGCACTCTGGGATACAGACAATCTGGCCCTGGGGATTTATCTGCCTTCAATCCCTTCAATTTACCTAACACCACTTCCCTACTAACATGTATTTCCCTCAGTTCCTCCATCTCACTAGACCCTTGGTCCCCTACTATTTCTGGAAGATTATTTATGTCCTCCTTAGTGAAGGCAGAACCAAAGTAGTTATTCAATTGTTCTGCCATGTCCTTGATTCCCAAGATCAATTCACCTGTTTCTGACTGTAAGGGACCTACATTTGTCTTAACCAATCTTTTTCTTTTCATGTATCTATAAAAGATTTTACACTCAGTTTTATGTTCCCTGCCAGCTTTCTCTCATAATCTTTTTTCCCTTTCCTAATTAAGCCCTCTGTCCTCCTCTGCTGGACTCTGAATTTCTCCCAGTCCTCAGGTGTGCCGCTTTTTCTGGCTAATTTGTATGTTTCTTCTTTGGACTTGATACTATCCCTAATTTCCCTTGTCAGCCACTACCTTCCTTGATTTATTCTTTTGCCAAACTGGGAAGAACAATTGTTGTAGTTCATCCATGCGATCTTTAAATGCTTGCCATTGCATATCCATCGTCAACCCTTTAAGTATCATTTGCCAGTCTATCTTAGCTAATTCACGTCTCATACCTTCAAAGTTACCCTTCTTTAAGTTCAGAACCCTTGTTTCTGAATTAACTATGTCACTCTCCATCTTAATGAAGAATTCCACCGTATTATGGTCACTCTTACCCAAGGGGCCTTGCATGACAAGATTGCTAACTAACCCGTCCTCATTGCTCAATACCCAGTCCAGAATGGCCTGCTCTCTAGTTGGTTCCTTGACATGTTGGTTCAGAAAACTATCCCACATACATTCCAAGAAATCCTCTTCCTCAGCACCCTTACCAATTTGGTTCACCCAATCTATATTTAGATTGAAGTCACCCATTATAACTGCTGTTCCTTTATTGCACGCATTTCTAATTTCCTGTTTAATGCCATCCCCAACCTCACTACTACTGTTAATGACCTGTACACAACTCCCACCAGCGTTTTCTGCCCCTTAGTGCTATGCAGCTCAACCCATATCGATTCCACATCCTCCTGGCTAATGTCCTTCCTTTCTATTGTGTTAATCTCCTCTCTAACCAGCAATGCCACCCCACCTTCTTTTCTTTCATGTCTATCCCTCCTGAATATTGAATATCCCTGAATGCTGAGCTCCCATCCTTGGTCACCCTGGAGCCATGTCTCTGTGATCCCAACTATATCATATTCATTAATAACTGTCTGCACATTCAATTCATCCACCTTGTTATGAAAGCACCTTGCACTGACACACAAAGCCTTCAGGCTTGCTTTTACAACACTCTTAGCCCTGGATGTACTGGAAATGCACAGTGGTTCTTGGTGACAGTGGAAGGGGAGCACCAACTCACAAATTACCCACCCTCTCAGTCACCTCCTGCTCCACTTTTCGAAGAGTCCTTGGGTCCCATCTTAGTTTGATCATTTTTTTTCAGAACCTAGAGAACTGGAATGGAAGTACTGTATCCCTCAATCCCAAAGAACTCACTGGGTCAAAATTGCTTTGTATAACACTATTTTTCATCAGGTTTGAATTTTATATGAAAGTATAATATTGAAATGAGTGACTACATTTGAATGAGCCTCTGCAATAATGGAGAATTACTGCCTGAATGTGCCAAATTTCAATCAGTGAAATTCAAGGATATGTGAATGGCTGATCTCAGAAATCATTTGACGTTAACAAAAGAATTTGTCAAAGGCTGGACAACATATGGGGATCAAGAAAAGTTCAAGAATCAAGAGTAATGTTTCAGGTCTGTGACCTCCTATTGATCATAAAGTCAGAGCCAAAGCAAGTAAGGTCAGGCAGCAAAAGGGGAGAAGAGTTTATTCACTCTGATGGGCTTCTAACATGTTTCCGTCACTCATTCTTTGGGGTTTCTTCTGTTTTGTGGATGTTTGCGAAGAGCAAGAATTTCAGGTTGTATACTGAATACATTCTTTGATTTCAAATGGAACCTTTGAACCACTGAACCACTGAACCACTGATGATGCTCCCACTGTGCTGTTGAAGTTTGAGTTCTGGTGTTCAGAATCATTAATTTTGAGTGATTGTATTTCTGAATCAGGATGGTTTGTGACTAAGAGGGGACCCTGAAGGTGACAATTAATGACAGTTGGATGAAGCAGGCTATATCAACCATATATTTCGCATTTTGCATTAGTGAGGTCACCTTTGGAAAAATGGAACATTTTGGACTTTGCGGTGGAGACCAATTTTCCACTGGAATAATGTCAAATTTATGTTGTGGGAAAGTTGGCCAGGAGATTTCCCTTTGTCTTCTATCCCATTATCAAGCCTCCTTAGGGATTTCTATCAGGTAATAGTAGGAAGTTAATATGACAAAGGATGGGATATTCAATTAGATATGTTAATGTTGAGAAAGGTTAGATCTGGCTTACTGCTCTGATTTAAGGAAGAAAGTTTCTGAGGGACAGCTCAGAGAAGATTTACTAGTTCTCTGAATGTGTGGGTTGCCACATGAGGAAAAGGTTGACAGGCTAGGCTGTATCCCTTGGAGTTTAGAAGAATGAGTGAGGAAAGTATTGACATAGTTAAATCCCAAGGGGTCCAGACAGGATGATGTTTTCACTTGTCAGAAAATTTGGAGCTAAGGGGTCAATATTTAAAAGTACTTGGCTGCTTGTTTTAGTCAGAAAGATCTCAGAGGATTGGGAGTGTTTGGAATTTCCTTTCTCAAAAGGCTGTGGAAGTAGAATTTTTAAATATTTTTGAGGTGGAGGTAGACATGAAAAGCCAAGTGGTCTACACCTACTCTTAATATGCATGTTCGTTATAGGTTCAACGGCAGTGTTGGACTCAGACTCAGTCGGTTAACTCTTGTCTTGGGTTAAAAGGCTATGGTCCAAATTACTCAGCACAAAAAGCTGGGCAGGCATTCCAATTTAGCACTGAGGGAGTGCCACTTTTCTGATAAAGTGAGCACCACCTGCCCTCTCAATTGCACTTTAAAGGTACTATTGTGCTGTTCTAAATGAGACAGGAGTGTTATCTCCCATGTTGTAGAGCACTTAATCCTCAGACAACAGCATGAAAGCAGCCTGTTTTGTGATTGGCTACCATGTTATCTACATTGTAACAGGACCACATTTCAAAAGTAGTTAATTGGCTATAAATCACTCTGAAGCCATGTAAGTGCTTACATAAACGCATGCCAAAATGCTGGGATGGTGAAGGTGCATTGCAGGTGAGGAGGGATTTCCTGTATCTGTAAAGACCAAGGACACCATCTCACCTTCTTGTCCTTCTGCTAAAGCAGCTAGCATTTCTTTGCCTGGCTCACTTCCTTCCCAGGGATGGGGTCAGTGGGAGAGGGCAGCCTTAGCAAGCAGTTCCCAATGATCCCCTATAGACCTTAAAAGCACATAATTAATTCCTTTAAGGTGACATTCTTTGTTTTAGTTCTAATTTGCCACGACTCCTGGGGCTTGTAAGGGTTAAATTACAACAGATTTTGGAGTACGCTGATCAAGGTTTTTAAAATTTCCACAAACTTGCATGTTCTCTCTACACTTTGGATTCCCAAACCAGTAGACTTAATTTTAATGGGGAAGATCATATGGGTAACTGATAAAGAAAGGAATATTTGGGATTAACAAACAACCTGCTGAAGGAATTCAATGGGTTTAGTAGAATCACTTGGGAATTTTAGATAGGTGTAAAACTAGAAAAGGGGAAAGGAAAATGGAAGATAATGGTACTTAGTGGAAACAGAGGAAATCATTGTATGATTAAGACCGATTAAAAGGAAGGAAAATTAAACACACAGAATTATAGATAAATAGGAGATGCTGGAAGAGGAAATGTAAATGTAATTAAGACAATTTGAGGATATATCACAGTAGGTAACAAAGGGAGTGTAAAGAGGCTGGATCCCATGAATCATGGGGAGAATGAAAGAAAACAAAAACAGAATTAATGATTTTTGCCAAAAAGAACTTAAGTAATGGGAGACAGAACAGAGTGTATTGCCCTTTAACTTGCTCCTTTAATCAAAGGGGTTAAGACCAATCTTTAACCGTAGTGTCATTTTCTCATATGATTTTCCATTTCTTTGATTTTCTTAATATCCCAAACATCTCTGACCTCTGTTTTGAATTTAATTAATGACAGATCCAAGTTTGTGACTATATGTCTCTGCGTCACAGTCCAAAATGGCTGACCTGGTAACCAAGGACCCTGCTTCTAGACTCCCCAGGCAGCTGAAATAATCTGTCAGCACTTACCCTGTCAAACCTTTATGAATTTATCATTTTAAGTGAGATCACCTCATTCTTCTGAGCTCAAGGGAAAATAGGCCAAGTCTGCTCAATCTATCTTCATAAGACAATTCTTCATGCCAGAGATAGGTCTAGTGAACCTTTGTTGCACTCTCTCTAAGGCAGGAATTTAATCTAATCAAGAAATCCATTCGTGCAGTACTGCTTTTTTCAGCATTAAGTACTTGAAAAGTCATTTTCCAAAGGGAAGCACAATAACAGCCACTTCCAAGCCTTTTCATGACACTCCATGCAGCCTCTCAGTCTCGCGAACCTGAAGCAACTTCTGTCTGAGGTCACATGATTGTGTCAGCCCTTGCTTTTTCTCTCTCATGCAGTCTTTGTGGATGGAGAATAAGTTGCTTCTCTTCTATTTCTCTCAGTTCTGAGGTAACTGGTGAGACTAGTGTGGGACAGCAGGTTCTCCTATAGGTGGGACACAAGGTAGCTGACTCATTTTGGAAAGTGCTGCATGCCTTCGGCCATGTATTCTAGGCTTTTTATTCTCCTGTTGCATGGCTTTGAATTCCTTAACACCTTCTTGAACGTTCCTCCTCAAATCTGAGGGGCTGTGGGCCAGGGACTTCCAAGCATTCAACGCCAAAGTCAAGGCTGAGTTTGTTGTAATATGCACAGGTACACATATGTATAGGTGCAATGAAAAGCTTAGTTGCTGCAATATCACAAGAATATAGTACCAGAGACATAATGAGCAAACTAGAATATGGCATTGAAGCTGTGCTTTACTGCGCAGTCATACATGTAAAGTGAGTAGGGCAGGTGGCTAAGCACACAGCCTTGTGGCGCATCTGGGCTGATGGAGATCGTGGAGGAGATGTTATTGCCAATCTGAACTGACTGGGGTCTACAAGTGAGGAAATCCAGAATCCAGTTGCACAAGAAGGTATTGAGGCCAAGGTCTTGGAGCTTATTGATTAGTTTTGATAAGTTTGATGAATTAATTATATAAGCTTATGCGAGAAAGAACACAATTCTAACAAAAAAAAATCAATTGTAGTTCAAAATGGTCAAGAGGCCATAATGTTGCTATACTGAGGCAGTGATTAGGGTTGTACAGATTGGTTCAAGAACCAAATAGCTGCAGGGAAGTAGCTGTTCTTGAATCTGGTAGTGTGGAGCTTCAGGCTTCTGTTCCTTCAGCCTGATGGTAGCAGCAAGGAGATGCTGCCACCTGGACAGCAGGACCCTTTGATAGTGTTGTCTTCTTGAGAAGATGGTGGAAAGGGATATGCCAGTGATGTATTGGACTGAGTCCATTACTCTCTGAAGCTTCTTGCATTTGAATTGCAGCTCCAGGCCATAAGGCAACCAGTAAACTGTGAAGTTTATTAGTGTTCATTGACATGCCGGACCTCCTTAATTGTCTAAGAAAGTAAAGACATTGGTGTGCCTTCTTTGGGAGTTGGTAGGGATGTTGCACATTTTCAAGTCCACCTGAGATCCTCTTGTGGTCAGTGTAAAACAGAGTGTCTGCTTTGGAAGTCTGGTGCTGGCACACGAGTGGCACCGATAGAGTGTCACTGGAGCCTCTATGTTGGGGATGTTGGACTGAGAGGGGACACAGGTGTTGGTTCAATTCTGCCAGTAGAACTCTGTAGAGACACGACTGATAGCACCATACCAATACTTTAAGGTATCTGCTGTGAATAGTCTGTATCTTGGAACCATACAGTAGTGGTCCCCAACGACCGGGCCGCGGACCAGGACCGGGCCACAAAGCACATGCCACCGGGCCGCGAGGAAACAATATGATTTGGCGATATGAAACGATACGAGTCAGCTGCACCTTTCCTCATTCCCTGTCACGCACAGTTGGACTTGAACATAGGGTTGCCAGCTGTCCCGTATTAGCCTGGACATCCCGTATATTGGGCTAAATTGGTTTGTCCCATACAGGACCGCCCTTGTCCCGTATTTCCCCCACTAAGGTAGAGCATTCCTATGAAACCGTTCGTAAGTGGAAATGGCGTAAAGTGAAGAAGCAACTACCATTAATTTGTACAGGAAAAATTTTTGAGCGTTCCCAGACCCAAAAAAATAACCTACCAAATCATACCAAATAACACATAAAACCTAAAATAACACTAACATATAGTAAAAGCAGGAATGATATGATAAATATACAGCCTATATAATGTACAATGTAGTTTAAACAGAATCAGGAACATTAAGCCAAAACCAATATGTAGAAAAATACAGCACATACATGCATGCGCACACAGGTGCCCGCGCAAGGCTTCATGGTCATGGTAGTCTTTCTCAGGGTAAACACAAATGTCCCGTATTTGGCTGCTACTTTTGTCCCTTATTTGGGAGTGAGAATGTTGGCAACCCTACTTGAACACCACTGCCACCCTGCCCCGCCCCCCCCACCCCCCCGGTTGGCCAGTCCACAAGAATATTGTCAATATTAAACTGGTCCGTGGTGCAAAAAAGATTGGGGACCCCTGACTTACAGGAAGCTGGGGATCATTGTTGTCCAGTATGCTATGAACTGTATACTACATTTGAGGTCTTGATCTTCAAATAGGCTTTCCTTCTGCTTTTACCATTGTCTTCTCCCTCATCTTTCCTGCAGCCTCATATCACAAGGGGAGTTAAGACTCATTTTAAATATATCTTCTACAATTATATATAGCCTTGCTTAATCTGGAATAATGTACACCGGTTTGGTCTTCCTACTTCAGGAAAGACATACCTGTGATACAGTGCAGTGGACGTTCACTGGATTGATCCCTGGAATGAGGAATTGTTGAGGAGAGATTAAGCTGAATTTCAGTGAAGTAGACAAACTTGCTTGGGGCTGGACAGAGTAGATGTGGAGTTGATATTTCCTCTGGCTGGGCATATAGAACCAGGTTTCACATTCTCACAAGAAGGATCAACAACTCAGGACAGATAAGAGAAGTATTTTCACCAAGAGTGATTCTTTGGAATTGTCCTCCCAAAGTGGCAAATATCAATCAATTTTTAGATATTAATTTAACCAAGAGACAAATGCAGAAAAGTGGCACTGAATGTAAAAATCAGTTGAGCTCTCGGTGATGATGGTGAAGACAGATTGGGGTGAATGGACAGCTTCAGCTTCCATTCCTATGTGGTTACGTATTCTTAATCCTCCACGACTGTCTTACCCCAGACCCACTCTGATCCTCTCCATTGGCCTATCAATTCCCTTCCCTGATCCTCTGCTTATGCTATTCTTCCAACCCTCCACCAAACACCAAGTTCCATGGCCTTGGCCTGGACACAGTAAAATCTCTATCTGGCCCCTGGATTTGGAGAAGCAGTAACAGCAGCATACTTCACACTTACATTTAATACTCTCTAACCCAGAGAACAGTCTGTTGAACTTTTCAACACCCTCTCCAAAGCCTCCATATTTTTCCTCGAACACAATGGCCATAACTGTATATAAGTCTGCAAAGCAGCTCACACAAAATGCTGGAGGAACTCAGCAGCCCAGGCAGTAGCTACAGAAAAGAGTAAACAGTTGAGGTTTCAGGTTGAGACCCTTCATCTGGACCTGCAAATAATTCTGCAAATATGCCTTAATCAAAGTCATTAGCAACCAGCTTGAATGGAGATGACTGATTAACTTCAATGTCATTCTCATCCAGTGACCCACTGTTGGAAGTGCACACAGTATCCTTATGCAGAAATCTTATTATAGAATTATTTTGCTGGAGAAATCATTCTGCTAATATTGGGAAATATTACCGAATTTTTATCATGAATTCTTTTTGCTGAGATTTGTAAAGCTGCTTTATCATCAGTCTCTGTATTGTTGTTCACTGTTTAAATAGAGTCTGAATCTGTTTGCAGTAGATTCAGTAGGGTGTTTGCTGGAGTACACTGTTTAAATAGCCCCTGTTTCTTGTCAGATTTGCTGCTTGCTAGAAGTCCTGTCATCCCTGTAATACAGGGTGCTAATACACAATCAGGTCTTTGCAAAGGAGCCTAGAACTTCTAACAGGCATATTGTACATGAAACCGACTTGCCTACCAGCCTTTAACATCAACTCACAAATGGTACAGGCATCTTTAAACTTATAAAGTATCACTCCAGTCATTTCATTGGTAAGTGCCTTCTATTATTTCCATTAACCAATCCTCCAAATTAATTAAGCTTCTCAAGATCAGAATTTGACCTTTGCTTAAGATGCCATTCTATCTTTAATGGGCATAGGTCTGTTGTAACGATGGTCTGCCCAATCTATGATGCGCATCAATTGCTATTTGATGTGGATCAATGTCGCAGACATTTTTTGACCCAGAAAAACAGAATTCTCAAGTCTCAAGAGCCAACCTGACAGAGGCAAAACATTCCAGAGACCAAAGTAATTTCTCTTCCTGTACAATGCATGTTACTCCCACACCAGACATAACACTTAAAAACATAATGTATATCCAAGCATAATATTTTCTTCAATTAGCCATGTTTGACTGTACAGATTACTGAACAGTGGTAGTCTGATGCTTATCTTCTTGGTACATGAGAAAAATTTGATTATCATGTTATGATTTAAAGTCAGTGGCGACTATTTTTAATGTCAATGAGAGGAATAGGTGATATTCTTTCAGGAATTGAAATAAATGTTGTGATTTTGTGTGGATATGTGGCTTCCTTGGCTTGAATTCTGGAGGAAGACCAGGAGGCACTGATATCAATTTTGAAAGGCTGACCACAAATGACCAGTGATGAGTCCCATCGCATAACTTTTCAGCCCAGAGGTTGGTAATTCTGTCCATCTAGTCCATGCTGATGTTTATAAAGTCTTATTCATCACATCTCAACTGTTCCTTGCTCCTGTTTTCTCTCAGATTACCCCGTTCTGAATATCATATTTGAAAACTCATTTATGTATCTCCTATATTGCCAATCTGATTTTTTTGGATACAGTCCTTTAATCTAATTTACACCCTACTCAATTGGAAATTTATTTGTGGTTTATTAAATCTTTTGACATATTTCAGAAAAGTAAACATTAGTCTCCTCAATCCACCCCAAAAGGTAAAAACATTCAGGAGTGCATTCTTGTATTGTTACTATGGTCTTCCTTGCAAATATCACTCTCCTCTTTAAGAAGGGAGGGAGGGAAATGATAAGAACTTTTACGCCAATTAGCTCGATGTCAGTGGTTGGCAGGATGTTAGAGTCCATTATTAAGGATGAGGTTTTGGGTACTTTGAAGTATATGAAAAAATTGGCCCAAGCCAGCTTGATTTCCTTACGGGAAAATCTTGCCTGAAAATTTGTTGGAATTCTTTAATGAATATGACAGGTAGGATAAGGAGAGTTAGTGGATGTTTATTCGGATATTCTGAAGGCCTATGATAAGGTGCTGCGCCTGAGGCTGCCAAACAGGATAAGAGCCTAGACACGAGGAAATCTGCAGATGCTGGAATTTCAAACAACACACACAAAAAATGCTGGTGAGCGCAGCGGGCCAGGCAGCATCTATAGGAAGAGGTACAGTCGACGTTTCGGGCCGGGACTCTTCGTCAGGACTAACGACGGGTCCCGGCCCGAACATTGACTGTACCTCTTCCTATAGATGCTGCCTAGCCTGCTGCGCTCACCTGCACTTTTTGTATGTGTTGTAAGATAACAGCCTATGTTATTACAGGAAAGATTCTAGCATGGACAGAAGATTGGCTGACTGGCAGAAGGCAAAGAGCTGGAATAAAAGGAGCCTCTTTTGTGGATATCTGCTGGTGCCTAACGGTGTTCCACAGGGTCAGAGGTGGTCTGCTACTTTTCACATTGTATGTTAATGACCTGGCTGGTGGAATTAATGGCTATGTGGCTTATTTTGCAGGTGATTCAAAGATAAGTAGAGGGGCAGGTAGTGTTGCGGAAGCAGGGAGTCTGCAGAAGAATTTGAAAAGTTTAGAGAAAAGGCAAAGTGTGGCAGATGGAATACAATGCCCGGGTATGGTCATGCCCTTTGGAAGAAGGAATAAAAGTATAGACTCTTTTCTAAATGGAGAGCAAATTCAATATTGAAGTTGCAAAGGGACTTGGAGAATAGGGTTGAGAAGGAAAATAAATGGCCTAATTTTGCTCCTATGTCTTATGGTCTTATGTTCTTCTGATGATGAGGAAACTGGAACTATTCACAGAACATCAGTTATGGACTAACTTAAAATTATGATCTACATTTTAAAATTATTTCTCTATAGAAAGTGGAGAATGCAGTAGTCCATCATATTCAAATACTGTACATCCTCACCACTCAGCACATTTACAAGGAGGGCTGCCTTAAAAAAGTAGCATTGATCATAAAGGACCCCCACCACCTAGGTCATGCTTTCTTCTTGTCTTTACCACCACGCAGGAGGAACAGGATCCTTGTGTCCCTCACCACCATGTTCAGAAACCACTGTTACCCAACAATCATCAGGCTCCTGAACTATTTTGGATAACTTCACCCAGCTCAGCTCTGAAGAGATTCCACAACCCACAACCTCACTTTTAAGGACTTTACAATTCACATTTCTCAGTATTACTATTTTTTTATTTGTACTATTTGTCTTCTTTTGCACTGTTTGTTAGTCAGTCTTTGTTTATGTATAGCTTTTAAAATTTTATTGTATTTATTTTTTTTCCTGTAAATTCCTACAAGAGTATGAAACTTGGGATAATATACAGTGACAAATAAGTACTTTGATAATAAACAACAGGAATTCTGCAGATGCTGGAAATTCAAGCAACATACATCAAAGTTGCTGGTGAACGCAGCAGGCCAGGCAGCATCTATAGGAAGAGGCGCAGTCGACGTTTCAGGCCGAGACCCTTCGTCAGGACTAACTGAAGGAAGAGTGAGTAAGGGATTTGAAAGCTGGAGGGGGAGGGGGAGATGCAAAATGATAGGAGAAGACAGGAGGGGGAGGGATGGAGCCGAGAGCTGGACAGGTGATTGGCAAAAGGGGATACGAGAGGATCATGGGACAGGAGGTCCGGGAAGAAAGACGGGGGGGGGTGACCCAGAGGATGGGCAAGAGGTATATTCAGAGGGACAGAGGGAGAAAAAGGAGAGTGAGAGAAAGAATGTGTGCATAAAAAAGAGTAACAGATGGGGTACGAGGGGGAGGTGGGGCCTAGCGGAAGTTAGAGAAGTCAATGTTCATGCCATCAGGTTGGAGGCTACCCATACGGAATATAAGGTGTTATTCCTCCAACCTGAGTGTGGCTTCATCTTTACAGTAGAGGAGGCCGTGGATAGACATGTCAGAATGGGAATGGGATGTGGAATTAAAATGTGTGGCCACTGGGAGATCCTGCTTTCTCTGGCGGACAGAGCGTAGATGTTCAGCGAAGCGGTCTCCCAGTCTGCGTCGGGTCTCACCAATATATAAAAGGCCACATCGGGAGCACCGGACGCAGTATATCACCCCAGTCGACTCACAGGTGAAGTGATGCCTCACCTGGAAGGACTGTTTGGGGCCCTGAATGGTGGTAAGGGAGGAAGTGTAAGGGCATGTGTAGCACTTGTTCCGCTTACACGGATAAGTGCCAGGAGGGAGATCAGTGGGGAGGGATGGGGGGGACGAATGGACAAGGGAGTTGTGTAGGGAGCGATCCCTGCGGAATGCAGAGAGAGGGGGGGAGGGAAAGATATGCTTAGTGGTGGGATCCCGTTGGAGGTGGCGGAAGTTACGGAGAATAATATGTTGGACCCGGAGGCTGGTGGGGTGGTAGGTGAGGACCAGGGGAACCCTATTCCTAGTGGGGTGGTGGGAGGATGGAGTGAGAGCAGATGTACGTGAAATGGGGGAGATGCGTTTAAGAGCAGAGTTGATAGTGGAGGAAGGGAAGCCCCTTTCTTTAAAAAATGAAGACATCTCCCTCGTCCTAGAATGAAAAGCCTCATCCTGAGAGCAGATGCGGCGGAGACGGAGGAATTACAAAAACGCCATCCCCTTCTCGCAATTCCTCCGTCTCCGCCGCATCTGCTCTCAGGATGAGGCTTTTCATTCTCCTTTTTCTCCCTCTGTCCCTCTGAATATACCTCTTGCCCATCCTCTGGGTCACCCCCCCCCCCGTCTTTCTTCCCGGACCTCCTGTCCCGTGATCCTCTCGTATCCCCTTCTGCCTATCACCTGTCCAGCTCTCGGCTCCATCCCTCCCCCTCCTGTCTTCTTCTATCATTTTGCATCTCCCCCTCCCCCTCCAGCTTTCAAATCCCTTACTCACTCTTCCTTCAGTTAGTCCTGACGAAGGGTCTCGGCCTGAAACGTCGACTGCGCCTCTTCCTATAGACTTTGATAATAAATTTACTTTGACTTTGAGAAGTGAACTCAAGTGATGTCCTTCATTCGTTAATGACTTTTTTGACATAATTTTACACAGAGCTCTATTTGAGAAAAAATGATTAGGTAGTGTCATGTATTCAATATTTCAGCAATATTTGAGTAATCTTGTATATACATTGTTTGATTAACCATTCCTGTTTGTTTAAATAATTCATTATGAGTTACATGCTTAAATACGTAAATTGCACACATTGTCATGCTACCATGTGATACATGCACGCCTTGCTTAAAATAAACACAAAGTTAGACCCACATTCCCAGACTCCTGGGTCTTCCTTTGAAGGAGTTTAATGTTTTGAAGTTTCAAAACGTAATATTGGCAATGAGGAATTTTAAAAACAAACCCAAGACAGCTACCGATCTGTTGAAGTGCAGTGAGATGTCTGAACTAAAATAAAAATGCAGTGAGAGATGCCTGAGATACAAAATGCAACATAGCACATGTTCTTCAGAAGGAAAGACACAATCAAGTATTAAAAATAATGCACACAAAATGGATGGTTTGGTTGGAGCAGTCAAACCTTTGAGGCAAACTGTATGTCTTTAAATCCAATGCACAGCAAAAGTGGTACTTGTTTCTCATTGGCTATCTCATTTGCTTCAAAATATTGTTGAATTAGCTCAGTATACATATTCCAGTTTTCTCTTGTGGAATCAAACATGCTGACCTTTCTGATGTAGCCAGAGATTTCTGCTCATTTTTTAATGGTTATTATCACCTGGTACTCACTCTTTATGAACCCATGATGTCTGCTGTTTTATACCTTTTTTTAAGTACTTCCTTGAACACCGAAACCCTCCCCTCTCCTCAGAAACCACCACCCCTCTTACCCCCTCTGACCCCAGCTCTCATCCGTGCCAGGCCTTCACAATTTCCTCTGACCTTCCCTTCTCTGAGGCTGAATGTTGCTTCCTCATGAAGGGCCTCACCTTAGTCCCTTTGAGCCCACACCTCAGTGAGCTCCCCTTCCACCACCTCCATCTCTCTGCCTACTTCTTTGGCAAGGACTCTCCAGCCTGCACCGATGACCCCTTCTCCCATCTTCAACCCTCCTCCTCTTCCTGGATCATTGTTAACTGCTGACGAGACATCAACAATCTTGATTTCACCACTCTCCAATTCTAACTTCACTCCTTCTGAATGCACTACTCTCCACTCTCTCCACAGGAATCCCAACTTTACTATCAAACCCATAGATAAGGGAGATGCTGTAGTAGTCTGGCAGACCCTACCTTGCTGAGGCCAGCTGACAATTCTCAGACACCTTCTCTTGCTTGCCCCTTGAACAGGTCCCTACTCAGGAACACCAGGTCATTGTCACTCACACCATCACTAACCTTATTAACTCTGGGGAGTCACCAACCTACTAGTTCCCTTACCCCACTTCTGAGCATTGTCTGTTCGGTAATAGCCTTAATGATACATTAAGAGATCGTTTAGTTTGTGGAATCATTGAGAAAGCATTCAAAAACTGCTTCTAACTGAAGCACAACATATACTTAAACTACTACTACGTCGACTCAGGCCTAGGGGTGAAGTTGAAATTGCCGTTTCAGTGGAAACCACAGACTGAGGCAAAATTTTTTGCAGTCAGGAATGAAAGTGAGCGTGAACAAAATTGCAACGTCTAAACAGAAACTAGTCTGGCCAAACAAATAGTGTTATCATTGTGGCAGTGGCTCACGTATACCAGATCTATAAAGGTTTAAAGGTAAAACTTTCAGAAAATGTATCAAAGTAGAACACATACAAAGAGCATGTCAGGCAGACAAAAGCCAAATGGATAGCACAGAGAAAAGAAAAAGCTAACAAGTCCCGTTGAAGTTTCAAAAAGAGCACAAATCTGTATATTGTTGATGAAAATCTGATCATCATGAGAGTGACACAGGACTGTGTAGACTTGAGATTTATCATGTAAATCTAGCAATAGACGAGCCATATGGCTTACATCAGGTGAATGGTAAGTTAATTCAGATGGAATTGGACACTTGTTCAGTGGTTCCAGTCATTCCACATAATGAGTTTGAATGGCACTTCAGAGATACCAAACTGAAGCCTGCAGATGTCCAACTAAGAACTTCGACTGGAGAAAAGATACCTCTTGTTGGAATGACATTCATGACAGTGTAATACATCACTGAATAAGCCACATTGAGCTTGTATGTGTTTAAGACAGGAGAACCAGCATTAGGGGGACATGATTGGCTGAGACAACATCAATCTGATTAGCGATCCGTCCACTATTTGAATGCCACATGCTCTGAAATGAAACCATCTGAAAGTGAATTAAGAAAGATACTGGATGATGCCACAACTGTCTCCATGCTGTACACCATGAACTATTAACCAACAGAGGACAAACAGGCATTGGTAGAAACCGCTGTGCTTCTGGTTGGAAAGCATATTGGCCCAAGGAAGAACCATGTTGCTCAGAGGAATCGAGAACATGATGAAAGCAGTGGTCCAACTACAACAGTTTTTGTAGGCAACATTTCTGAGAAAGCTTCCGATATGTTAATCAGCCAGTTACTTGCGAAATGTGGCTCAGTTTTAAGCTGGAAGAGAGTTCAAGGAGCTTCAGGAAAGTTGCAAGTATTCAGCTTTTGTGAGTATAAAGAACCAGAATCTCCTCTGCGTGCTTTACGATTATTGCATGAACTTCAAGTGGGAGACCAAAAGCTGTTTGTAAAAGTAGATGCAAAGACCAAAGCCCAGCCGGACAAATGGAAGGCCAAAAAAAAAAGAAATCAATGCAGATATAAAAATGAATGATTCATCAGATGATGTTATGGATGAGGAGACCAAGAGAAAAGATCAGATCATAAAGGGAGCAATAGAAGGATTAATAAGAGAATACTCCAGTGAATTAAATCCAACTTTCCAAGATCAAGATGCACAAATGAGAAGAAGAAAAAGGAAGGAGAAGAAAGGTGTTCGGAGCTGTCATAACCACCTGTTGCTGTCTCAGAGCCAACTCCTATAACCACCAAAGAGGAGGTCCCAGAACCCGAGATTGTTTTCACAGCCACAAGTTTCACCTGCCAAGCAAAGTGATCCCCCGGTCATGAAAGATGTTATCCCACAAGAGAAAAAAATCCTCCACGGTAATTAAATCTTTAGGCCTGAATGGGACAATTTAGAATTTGCTATGGAGTTCCTCCAACTTGTTATGTGTAGCTCCACGTTCCTGGATCTGCATTCTCTTATGTCTCCATTAGTTGATCTGTGTTTAGCTAAATGATATCATATATTATACAAAGAGCCCATGATGGTTTGGTCAAAAGGCCATAAGAATTCACAATACAAATACATACAGAAACTTATGTTTCACGTTTATTTTTCTGATTTTCCTTTTTATCTGACTGTAGCTGTCATTTACTGCCACCCCTAATTGTCCCTGAAAAAAATTTAATGGAAGGACCAAATAGACAAAATGGCTTTACAGGGGGCATTTTAGAGTCAATCATATTGAAATGGAATGGAAGAGAATGGTTGATATTTTGATGGAATACTTTGAGAGGTGACAAAGAGTAAAGGTAGGTATGAAAGCTAAGATATTTTGCAAATCTTGATGAAGTAAATTTCAACTATAAATCCTTGCGATGTGTACATGGACCAGTGATGATTTTAGTAACTATGATTCTCAAAGTCTGAAATAGTTGCTTCGATCAGCTTCATTAACGATTAATATCCACTCTTATAATGCAACCCTCCATTGAGGAATGTGCTTTTCTCCCCTGTCTCCAGGCAAAGACGTTAACTCTTAACTGAAAGATAAGAAAGATAATAAAATAAAAAGCTCAATATGTAGGATATTATTGAATTTACCCTTCTGGTGCTTACTGTGAGTAGTGTGTCAGCGTCAACCATCTGGTTTGCTGTTTTCATGGTATGTAATTCCCAAAATACTGGCACATTGCCATGAAAAAAGCACATTTTTTTTTCAAGCACTTCTACCAATTACAGTTACATCAAACTGATGATGGAAACAGGCTATTCAGCCCATCTGACTCATGCCAAGGTTATGTCACCCACACTAGTATCCACATCTCTCCCAATCCCTCTTTTGTGTTATGCTGGCTTCCCTTTGTATATATCAATGCCATTTGCCACAAATTCTCCATATGGTATAGAGTTCCACATTCCACTCACTCTCTGCGATGATGTTTCTCATAACTTTCCCTTTGGGTGAATTGATTTTATATTTATGGGTCTTTGCTTTGGAGAAACTATGAACATAAATTTTAATGTCCAAACAGCAAGGAAATACAGCTAGCGCTGACATTCCATGTTGGTACTGATTGGAGACAGTGTTCAGGTCATTTTATAAGTCTGCACGCTATAAATTTCAGCTCTACATGTCAAACTTTGGAACAGGGCTGCTTTCGTTCCGAGGAGTCTGAAAACATGATTCAGGTCAACAAGATTGCTCAGAAATTAAGCTTACAAAAGACCCTGCTTTTTCTGCAGCAATTCAAATGCGTTGGAACTCTGATTAAGTTAATACCCATTGATCGAAATTAATGTGTGCACATGCTGTTCCTTGGGTGAACCTATGCTCAATCTCACTGATGTTTGGAGGTGGTAATGAGGAAATATTTGCAACTTTGTGAAGAAAACTTAGTACTCAGTGGGCATTGTGGTAGGGAAAGAAGAAAACAGAAACATACAATCCTATGAAATTCCATAATTTCCTATTGCATTTTAAAATAATAGAAGTATCTGCAGAAGTTAAGTGACTTTTAAGAATGAGAATACAAGAGAATACAAGACTTACACTCACCAGCCACTTTTTTTAGATACCTCCTGTACCTAATAAAGTAGTCACTGAGTGTATGTCAGAGGACTTCTGCTTCTGTAGCTTATCCACTCCAAGGTTTGACGCGCTGTATGTTCAGTGATCATCTTCTGGACACCACGGTTGTAACACATGTTTATTCAAGTTGCTGTTGCCCTCCTGTCAGATTGAACTAATCTGGCTATTCTGCTCTGATCTCTCTAACCAACAAGGCAATTTTGCTCCATTTTTCCATTTTTGTTTTCTGTACCATTTTCTGTAAACTCCAGAGACTGTTGTGCATGAAAATCCCAGGAGATTAACAGTTCCTGAGATACTCAAACCACCCTGTCTGGCACCAACAATCTTTCCACACCTTTCAAAGTCACTTAGATCAAATTTCTTCCCCATTCTGATGTTTGGTGTGAGCAACAACTGAACCTCTTGACCATGTCTGAATGTTTTTCTGCATTACATTGCTGCCATATGATTGGCTGATTATATATTTCATTTGCATGAATGAGCAAGTGTACAGGTGTGCCTAATAAAGTGGCCACCCTTCACATTATAGTAATGCCATTCTTGCCATTTTTGCAATACAGGAGAATCCACAGTCAATGTGAATAGCGAAGTCCCAAGTTCGATAATGATCAGATAATCTGAATTGACAATGTTGGTTTTGGAATTAATACTGACTAGTGTTGCTGTTACTTGAAAATAAACCAAAACCGCTGAGAGACTATGCCAGGGTAATCGACACCGTATGACACACTTCTAAATAATGAATTTCCAAATTGGAAAAAGTACATTTGATCCTTTATTATAAAACCGGAAAAGACAAATGATCTTGTAGTGATTAAAAAAAAATCAACTAAATAGTGATATAACAGTCTAATTAGTGGTCTGATAGCAATATTAGTGTTACTAAGCAGTATCATAGCATAATTAGCCTATCTGTGTTCCAATTAGTGTTCTAGTTAGTGAAGTTGGCAATCTAATTAGTGAAATAATGAAATTAGCGATACAATTAAGCGATATAATAGTGTTGTATTTGGTGAAGTAACGAAGTTAGCGTTTCAATTAGCAGTTGAACTAAATTATGAGTCAATAAAAGATATAATTCCTGGTGGCTCATCCCCTCTTCACCAGACTAAACTAAATAACTAACTAAAATAAAGTGTAAATACATAACTATACTCACTTTCTTCTAACACATCCCAACCCACGTGACAGATCACCATAATAAACCTGCCACAAAATGCAATGCAGTCAGAAAATAGACATGTAGCTCCTACAGCTAGGACACCAGGAAAATCTTCCGATCTTGTTCAGAAAAGTTCCTTGGGATCATTCACAGTGAAGAGTGTAGCAGCTTATCCAAAAGTTGAAGCCTCCATGAACACGGCATATTTTCAGACCTGTGCAACACATGCAAAATTCTGGAGGAATTCAGCAGTCCTGATGAAGGGTCTTGGTCCAGAACATCGACTGTTTACTCTTTTCCATAGATGCTGCCAGGCCTGCTGAACTCCTCCAGCATTTTGTGTGTGTTGCTTGGATTTCCAGTATCTGCAGATTTTCTCTTGTTTTCAGACCTCTAACAGGAATTGAGCTCACAACTTCCTGACTCAGAGACATTATTCTGACCACTGGGGCACAGTAAATGCAGATCACACAAGCATCAGCCAAAGGTCTTACAAACTAAACGTCCTTTCACTTCTATGGCCTTGCAATATCTGGTAGATTGACCTTTGGATTAATTCATTACTTTATCAAAATGACTTCCACTATTACACAATGTTCCAGTGAATAATGTTTCCCTGGCTATAATATGTAACATATAGGTTCCAACACGATCATTTTTACAATCGTTCCAATTGCTGCACTAAAACGGAATTTCAATTGGGTGATAGGGCAATTCTAGTACACCTTGATGAAGAATAAGTGGGCTAATATGCACCTAAATTTCAGCAACTATCACTGAGATAGTTACTCCACTTACCTGTTCAGATAACCCAACTTCAGGAAATGAAACTGAATAAAAACCTGCAGATGGTGGAAATCTGAAATAAAAACAGAAAGTGCTGGAGTTGCTCAGGAAGTCAGGCAGTGCGCATAGAAAGGAAACCGTAAGACAAAGGGCCATCACTCCAGAACATTAACTCTGTTTTTCTTTCTGCAGCTGCTGAATATTTCCAGCTTTACTGTTCTTATTCCAGATATACCCTCAGAGATAATTATTGGTGAAAGAGCATTCATTATTTCAGTAGTGTGCCTAAGATAAATTGTTGAGGTTGGATTTAATGCATGATTTGAAATTCAGCCTATCAAACAAGCTAGAAGCAATTCTAGAGAGTGGTCTCATGTATCAAGAGCAGGATTTGAACCTCCAAATTTTTTGACTGAGGAAGTGAAAACATTATGTATCCAATGCTGATGCAGGGAGCACTGAAAGTTTGGGCAAAGACATGCATCGATTGTCAAAAGGAAATAAGTTGGAGTTGAGGAGAAACGCCAAGTTGTTCTGTCATCTTTAGATTACACCTCTTAAATCAGAAAGGTAAAAATCTAAATCAAAGTAGACACCATATAGACCACACTCTACCAACCATGATCGAAATGCCATTAAAGTTCCCAAATGCAGAATGGAATTGATTGTATGCTTGAAGCTCTCTACGGATTGTGAGGTAGGGAGGGATGGGATGCAGGAAAACTAATTCTACCCAGTAGGTCATTCAGTACCCATGAAAACCAGGATATACAAGAGCCAGCAGATGCTGGAAATTTGAAGCAACACACGAAGGAGCTGGAGGAACCGAATAGGTCAGGCAGCATCTATGGAGGGAAATGAACAGTTAGCATAAACACAAGGAAATCTGCAGATGCTGGAAATTCAGGCAACACACATCAAAGTTTCTGGTGAACGCAGCAGGCCAGGCAGGATCTCTACCTCTTCCTCGAGATGCTGCCTGGCCTGCTGCGTTCACCAGCAACTTTGATGTGTGTTGCTTGAACAGTTAGCATTTTGGGTTGAGCCCCTTCATCAGAACACCTGATCATTTGATTGTATAATGAAAGCTCTGATAATACTGTAATTTTGTTTAAAGATGTGCAAAGATTTGCATTCGGACTTGTACCAAGTTTTATTCATCCATGACTTCTGAAGTTGCTGACCAATCGTGACCCCATGTTCTGGCGGCTTCTTGAACTTAAAATTATTGTCCTTAAGCTCAAATCTTGTATTAGGCTGGTCTTTCAGCATTCCTGGAGACAGCTTTGACCTCACATGTAAAGTTTCTCTACAGAATCATTTGTGGCTATGCCTTCAGCTGCTAAAATCTGGACTTCCCTTCTTAAGCTCCATCTCCTCTCCTTTTTTAAAGACGCTCTTAAACATCACCCTTTCACCAAGCATTTGGACTGCATCCTAAGATCTCCTCATGCGACACTGTGATCATGCTTCTCTGAAACTCCTTAGATATTTTTCTACACAGAAGGCACCGTGCATAAGCAAACATAGATGTTGTTGGTGCCACGTGTTTAGGATGGGTCCTCTTCCTTGAATATAAGTGTGTTGATAGTTTTAAATAAAACATGCTCCAGTCAAAATCCAATTCCAAGCTTGACATTTTGCATTGGTTGTCTTTCCCATTTGAATGAAAGCATAAAATTCAAGGTGATTTCATTGTCTCATTGGATACTCCTTTTGAATGACGCCAGGTATAGAATTTTCAGAAACAAAGGGTGATGATGCGTGGCTATACATAATTCAAAATTTAATTCACTTAGGCTCCTTCAGTAAATAGGTTAGAAGCTTCATTCTTCTCCCTGGACCAATAGATTGAATTAATATGTGAAACAGCTGTTGATCTGAATGGGTTTAATGCCTTTACTGAATGCTAATTCCCACTTTACAGATAAATGGATCAGTCTTTCTCAGTAAATTGTCTTTCAAGATTATTTTTACCCTATTTCAGTGGAGTTTGGTTGTACGGTGACAATGTAATTGGATTAGTAATTCAGAGGCCTGGTTAACCGCTGAGAGGAATGAATGTATAGTTTCCCTACATTGAAAGAGACACAATTAAACTGTGTAATAATGCAGCTCCTGGTTCTGCTGCCTCACAGTTCCAGTAATCTAGGATCAATTCCGACTCCCATGGCAGTCTGTGTGGAGTTTTAATGTTCTTCCATCAACTGTGTGGATTTCTTTTGTGTGCTCCAGTTTCCACCTACAACCCACTGTGAATTACCCAGTGGGTGGTAGAATCTGGAGGGAGTTGTTGGGGGTGTGGGGGCAATAAAATGGAATGTGTAGAAACTGGTGCTCGATGATTGCATGAACTGAGTGGGGCGAAGGGCCCATTCTGAGCTGCATGATGTAAAACCGAAGGCTGTGTAAGTTCAGGACTCTGATTGATCTGGGGATTGCTAATTACTTTCTGGTGCCACAAACCATATGTTGGAATGCCAGAAGAACTGAGTGGGTTGGGCAGCAAATGAAAGGGATTGTTGACGTTTTGGGTTGAAACTGTGCAAAGAGACTCTAGAGCTGGAGTCCACCACCCACCTCCCAACAATTACCAGAAAAGGAAAGAACGACTACAATCAGTGGCAAAGGATTACATATCACCAATATACGTACAAACATCAAATGGTGGAAAAGCTTAGCAGGTCAGGTCGCATCTGTGGGAAGAGAAACAAAGCTAATGCTTCAGGTAAAGGATCCCTTTTACGTGATGCTTATCACCATTCTTGCACTGCTGCAGTCCCTTAGGACTAGTCTATGTCTCACCCACTTCCTTCCAGCTACCTCCAGATGCATGGCTACCGGCCTGCTGCAGACCAGACAGGGGTTTGGGACTGTGCATCCTCTACTGGTACCACAAACTGGGAAGCATGGAGCTGGTGAGACAGGGTGGAGGCAGGGACCAAGAGTAATATGAGCTGGAGTGTCAGCGTGCTAGGTGGGTGGGCCACCACCACAAATGCTACCAATGTAGCCACTGGAAAATCACAGAAGTATACAGCAGAGAAGGTGGCTAATTGGACCACCTTATCCATTCTGACCAGAAGTGGACGTTAGGTTAATTCTACTTCCCAGCATAGCTCTCTATGTTGTGACTCTACCAGCTACTCTTTAAATGTGGTCAGACTGACTGCCCCGGCAATTGTGTTTCTAGTCTCCGATCATTCTCCTTCTCAGTCCCCTTTCTACCACTTTGAGTTGACAGGCACAATGCTGGAGGTATATGATACAATCTCCTTTACGCCTTTACACTGTAGATTGACATTTGTACCATAGCAATGCAGTCTATTGGCCACTTAGTAGTATCCATACACCTGACTTGATGATAATCTGGGCATCAACGGTAGCTTTTACTTTACTCTGAATAAGCAGGCTTTTCTTTCTCAGTCGTTGGGAGCTTTGGGAATTAAAATGCTTTTTTTCTCTGTATTCACTGGCCTCGCAAATCTAAACATCTGATTAGAAAACGTAATCACTCTCAATCTGGCAGCCAGCATTGAAAGCCCAGTTACTGTTAATGTAAAGTTGTGCTCAAAGTCAGATTACAATGTTTGGGTTAGCAGGCACTGGCGTTTGATGATCTAAACACTAATGTTCAAATCTTGGACCGTATGTCAAAATCATGAAAATCCTGGTCTTATTGACCGGTGGACTTTGAAGGCTGAATATCAGCTGCCTCCACTTTTGGACTAGAACCAGAATCCAGTCTCCCTGAGATTTTCCATCATTTACTCTGGGGAATCACATTTATTTCACGGAGAGTTACAGATCTATGGATTAGATGCAATGTTTGAATTGTTTTGTTTTAATTTAATATGTTCAATTATTTATGGTAGAAACATTTAAAAATTCTTAAAGTCAGAAGTCAACCTTCATTGCAAAGAATATTCTGTTTCCACAAGCTTTCAGGAGGTGTTCAAAAGACTGACAGTCCTCAGAAAGGTTTCTCTTCTCTGCTTTACTTAATGATAAATAGAATCTCCATGTCCAGATTTCCCTGCAAGAGGGAACAGCCATATCCACCCTGTACAGATCTAAAATTTTTCAATTGTCCCCTAAACTCCAGTGAATACAAGACTAAACTGTTCAACTTCAGAAGACAGCTTCCCCATCCTAGAGATAACTTAGAACTGCTTCCAATAAATTCACGTTCTTCCTTAAATATGGAGATTAATACTGTATGCTGTACCAAACACGTAAACTCTACAAGCCCCAAGAAGTTTCTTAAGGGAAGAGAATAGGTCCAGAGCATTAGCAAGGGAATCCCAGGATATAAACTTTAAGGAACCTGTATAAAGATGAGGCACTAACACATGAAATGCTTATTCTGGTGAGTTTTGGTTTATCTTTGGAAAGAGAGTCAAGGGACATAGAGCTGGTGTACATAAGGATCAGTCTTGCTCTAACTGAAATTTTGAACTGGCTCAAGGGTCTTCTTGTTCCCATTATGTAGTTTATACAAAGTAGAAAAATACTCAATACCATTGCAGAAAATGAACACAATTCTGTCATTCAGGCTCCTGTGAAAGAATGAAGTGATTGATGAGGTAATGCTTCATCCACAACATACCCCTGGATTAGATTAAAGGTGATTTAAACAAAATATAAAAGGAAAGAGAGATTTTCTAATTGAATCTGGACATCAGGTGTTGAGTGGAAGACATCAAGGCTCGCAAATTTCTCTCTACCACACCAGGAAGCAGCATTGTCCTGTCCTTGCATTTTTCTCAGTGAATTAACTAAAGTTGCTAACATTGCATGGTCCTTTCTGTCAGATCTATTTAATAATTTGATCTGTATGGACACCATGCAAGACAAGATTTTCACTACATCTCAGTTCATGCGACAATAATAAACCAATTCTAATAGCAATACCAATAGATTTTTGTGTACCTTGGCACTGAACTTCTGGTATCCTGCTCACTTAAATGATGTCAACAGTGGGACAACACCCAAAATTTGTCTTCAGTGAGATTTACAACCATATTGTACTGAATCAACGCGGGCACTATACACTTACAGAGGAGCTACTTTTTGCCACTTCACAGTAGTGTCATCTCTTGCTTTGTCACAGGCAGAGAAATGCCTAATTATCTGTCAAACAAATCTCAATAGACTGACCCAAAGTGGGATCCCAGTCATCCCCTGAAGTGCTTCCCATCATAGAAATATCTTAAAACTGCTTTCAAGGAGACTGCTCTCAAAATTAAATGTTCAGAAATACCATAAGAAATCTTGCTGGCTGTAGTTTTATGTTCATCAGATTATAAGTAGTTATTAATATCTGACAAAAGAGATGCCTTCAAAGCCTTACTTACTCTGGCTATCTTTTATCTACACATCTGGCTGCAGCAATATCCATCTTTACTTACTTGCATCTATCCACACTCACACCTGCTCTCCTTCATACTTGTCTTCTTCCTCACCTGTCTTCACTAACACCTTTTTATTCACTCCTATCCTCACTCACACCAGCCTTCACTCTCACCTGTCTTTGCTCATGTACGTCCTCCCTCAAACTTGTCCTCACTCTTATCTGCTCACCTTCATACTTGCCCTCATTCTCACCTCTTTGCTCACGTGTGTTCACTTACACCTGTCCCAAGTCTCACCTAGCTTTGCTCATACCTGCTCACTCCTCACTCAAACCTGTCCTTGTTCACAACTGTGATGCCAAAAAGCCACAAGTTTAAATTCCTTCAAATAGGACCACTGACTTCAACGTGGAAGTTGAGTTCACTGTCACTCTCAGATATCTAGACTCAGGTCCATTCTCTGCCACATACAACACTTTGCTGCTCACTGCTTCATTGAACAATAATTTCTGTCCATGTTCAACCAGAAGTTCACTTTATTCCTGAGAATGTTGAATAATGAGGGGAGATTTGATAGAATTATACAAAATTATGAGGGGTATTGATAGGGTAAATGCAAACAGGCTTTTTCCACTGAGATTGGGTGAGACAGAACTGGAGGTCATGGGTTAAGGGTGAAAGGTGAAATGTTTAAGGGGAACCTAAAGGGGAACTTCTTCACTCAGAAGGTGATGAGATTGTGCATGAGCTGCCAGTGGAAGTGATGGAAGTGGCAGTTCAATTTCAACAGTTAAAAGAAATTTGGATAGGTACATCGATAGGAGGTGTATGGATGGGAGTATGCAGATTAATAGTTCAGCATGGACTAGATAGGCCAAAGGGCCTGTTTCTGTTCTGTCGTGTTTTTGACTCTATAACTGTAAGTGCAGAGTGGATGACTAATGTTGGTTTTATCCTGAGATCCTAACTTTCATGAAAACCAAACTGATTCACTGCATGTGACATGAAGAAACTGCTAAGAAAAGTAGGATATAACATGCACACTTACAGACCAGACGACGTGCAGACTGCAGTATTGTACACCTGTGTTTCAGAATTAAGTGTATCATCAGCAAAGCTGTTCCAATACAGTTGCAACATTGCCATCTAACCATCAAATTGAAAAGTTGCTTTGGTATGTCCCATCCACAGAACACGGGAGAATTACATCTGTCAAGTGACACTTAGTCAACAATCCACTCTCTGGTGCCCAGTTTGGGTTTCACTGAACCCTTAGAGCATAGAACATAGAAACCTACAGCACATTATTGGCCCTTCGGCCCACAATGTTGTGCTCTACTCTAGAAATTGCCTAGAATTTCCCTAGCGCATAGCTCTCTATTTTTCCAAGCTCCATGTACCTATCTACAAGGCTCTTAAAAGACCCTGTTGTATCCGATTCCACCACTGCTGCTAGCAGTGCATTCAAAAAGTACAATCCTGTTAGAAAAACAAGTGGCATCAATCCCATCTGTCACTCTTTGTGTGAAATACTTACCCCTGACATTCCCTCGGTACCTAACACCTTAAAACTCTGCCCCTCATGATAGTCTTTTCAGCCCTGGGAAGAAGCTTCTGGCTATCCACATGATTAATGCCCCTCATCATCTTATACACCTCTGTCAGGTCACCTCTCATCCTCTGTCACTCCAAGGAGAAAAGGCCAAGTTCACTCAACCTATTCTCATAAGGTACACCCTCCAATTCAGGCAACATCTTTGTAAATCTCCTCTGTACTCTCTCTATAGTATCCACATTCTTCCTGTAGTGAGGTGACCAGAATTGAACACAGTACTCCAAGCAGGGTCTGACCAAGGTTTTATATCGGGGCACAAACATGAGGAAATCTGCAGATGCTGGAGATGCAGCAACACACATAAAACTTGCTGGTGAATGCAGCAGGCCAGGCAGCATCTCTAGGAAGAGGTACAGTTGACGTTTCGGGCCGAGACCCTTCGTCAGGACTAACTGAAAGAAGTGCTAGTAAGAGATTTGAAAGTGGGAGGGGAAGGGGGAGATCCAAAATGATTGGTGAAGACAGGAGGGGGAGGGATGGAGCCAAGAGCTGGACAGGTGATTGGCAAAAGGGATATGAGAGGATCATGGGACAGGAGGCCTAGGGAGGAAGAAAAGGGGGAGGGGGGGAAAATACCCAGAGGATGGGCAAGGGGTATAGTCAGAGGGACAGAGGGAGAAAAAGGAGAGAGAGAGAAAGAATGTGTCTATATAAATAAATAACGGATGGGGTACGAGGGGGAGGTGGGGCATTAGCGGAAGTTTGAGGAGTCAATGTTCATGCCATCAGGTTGGAGGCTACCCAGACGGAATATAAGGTGTTGTTCCTCCAACTTGAGTGTGGCTTCATCTTTACAGTAACGGAGGCCGTGGATAGACATATCAGAATGGGAATGGGATGTGGAATTAAAATGTGTGGCCACTAGGAGATCCTGCTTTCTCTGGTGGACAGAGCGTAGGTATTCAGTGAAATGATCTCCCAGTCTGCGTTGGGTCTCGCCAATGTATAGAAGGCCACATCGGGAGCACCGGACACAGTATATCACCCCAGCTGACTCACAGGTGAAGTGTCGCCTGGAAGGACTGTCTGGGGCCCTGAATGGTGGTGATGGAGGAAGTATAAGGGCATGTGTAGTATATATAGGGGTAACATTACCTCAAGGCCCTTGAACTCAATCCCATGGTTGATGAATGCCAACACACCATACACCTTCTTAACAACACTGTCATAACCTTGGTGAAAAGATGGGCCAAACAAGTATGTTTCCATAGATGAGCAGAGATTGACTGCTCTTGACTATAAGACTCCATTTGATTGAGTGTAAAACTGAAGTCAATAGATATCAGGAAAAAACCCTTCATACTTAGAGAAACGCTGTGGTAAGGAAAACAGTTGCGTCTGTTAGAAGTCAAACATCCTATCCCAGGATATCGTGGCAGGTGTTACCTTTGAATGGAGTCCTTAATGCAATCGGCCACAGCAGCTTCATCAATGACCTCCGTTATAGTGTCAGGTTATAGCAATGTTCACAAATGATTCTACATGCTCAACACCATTCACAGTAAATGAAGCATTCTATGCAAGCATACAGAAAGACCTAGACAACATTCAGCATGAGTTAACAAGTGGCAAGTAACATTCACACCAGAAAAGTGCCACACAATAATTATCTCCAGCAAGAGGGAATTTATCAGCCCACTATGGATATCAGCCATGAACCACGGACCAACTTTGACATTCAAGGACGAATTCTGCACCTTAAATACCTTGGGTCACCAGTGACCAGAAAATCAACTGGCCCAGTCATATAAATTCTATAGCAAGGCATTTTGTGCAGAGTGACTAATATCTTGACCACCAAACCCTCAAATCCTCCCAGTTCACTCCATCATCTACAAGGCAGACTTTAGGAATATGAAGAAATTTTCTCCACTTGTCTGGATGAATGCAGTCCATTAACTCACATAAAATCTACACCCATCTAGGATAAAGCAGCTCGCTTAATTTTTATCTCTTCACCACTGTGAACATAGTGTGAAATATGAAAAAATCTAATGAATTTGCTCACCTCGGCTAAGCTGGTAGAATCTCCCATACTTGTGACCTCAAACACCACAACAGAAATGGCAGCAGTGTGCATGAAATTACTACTACTTTAGATTTCAATGCAAGTCAGACACCATCTCGACTTGGAAATACAGTATATTGCTGGGTCAAAATCCTCCCACAGCACTGTGGGAGTCTCCTCGTCAGAAGAACTGTAGTGGTTCAGGAATCCAGCTCGCCCCTATCTCAAACACAATGAGAGTGATGGGCAATAACTTTTGGCCTTGTAATGATAACATTTCCCCAATAACAAATTAAAGAAGTCATAAAGAGCTCAACTGTGCTGTTCTCAATTTATTTTTCAGGAGATCGTTTTCGTTGCAAGCTCAGTGTTTATTACCCATTTGTTGAGCAAGGGGGCTGTAACTGGTCAGGCACAGTTTAAAAAAAAGAACGCAACGCATGGTGGCACTTTACATTTGCTGCCAATATCCGCATGTGTGGGCTGAATGAATCTGGAGTAAAGACGTCACCAAATGATAACCTCCCTTAAGAGCGCCAGTAACAGGAGGAGGCAGCCAAGGGCATGGTGATATAAGAGTAAATAAAGCCTTTGCCTAAGATTAGCAGCACAATTTATGAGATTTATTTTTGAAAGATCATACCAGGTTTCAAGGGGGCCATGGCTCAGATGAGGAATTTAGCAGTATTAATTTTACTGCCACAGTGAATTACCGTCTTACAGTCACTCACACATGGCAGTCTAACTCATCTTAGAACTTTAGGGACTTTGCCACTGCACATTTTATGACCTACGGAATAGAAGGGTCTAAGACCTAAAGTAGGAAACCCGTTAAAGTCTTGGCATTGAAATCTGCTGTGAATGACTTAGATCTACTGGGCTGGATGTAAGCTTTTGGAATTTGTCAGAGTAAATAAATTTAGAGATAATTTTTCAGGTGATTCTGTGCTGCTCCAGGAACATGGGACTAAAGTGGAGAAATGGGGTTGTGTTACAGGTCAGAACCTTATCTGAGTTCTGTAACAGTTTTAAGGGCCAGTACCCTGTGCAAATTGTGTGACTAAATTATCAATTAAAAGGAAATTGCAGCTTTACATCAATAACCCTGTGTGTTTAGGAAACCTTTGCATTTACTCATTAATTCTAGTTAAACTTAAATCTCCTCTTCTAACAAGTTACTGCATCTCCAAGCACCTATGAACCACCTTCAAACAAATGGCAAGCTTCCAATAAGAGAATTTCTTCTAGTTTCTAAACTCATTTTGCATTCATCCAGACAGTATAAATCTGCCATCAAAGCTGATACATTTATTGATGTCATTTAATATAAAGAAACACATAAACAAGGCCAGAACTTTTCAAATGTTTTGCAGTTTATGAAATACATTTCTACAGAGGTCACATAACCACCACATAATAACAGGCAATTTTAGAGACACCAGAAACTGCAGATACTGGAACCTGGAGCAACACTCAAGATGCTGGAGGAAGTCAATGGTCAGGCAGCATCTAAGGAGGGAAAAGGACAGATGACATTTTGGGTCGAGGTCTGTCATCTGCCCCGATGATAATGTTTTAGTGCTGTTAATCAAGGGATCAATTTTGGCAAGAAGTTGTTCTCCTCTCACAATATTATGCCAAGGGATCTTTCATGGTTACTTGAAATGAGGTGGGATTTTGAATCTATATCTCATCCAAAAGATGGGCCGCCTGACATTGTCGAGTTGAACTGGAAGTGTCAACCTGGATGTTGTGATCTTGTCTCTAGGGTGGGTCTTGAAACTCAGCTTTCCAACTCAGAAATATGAATCTTTCCACTGAGCCTACCTGACAGATATTGGATATATTCATGCTGATGGATACTGGGATTAAAGTTAATTCATGCCAGCTACTTCCTCTCAAGCCATCAGCATTCTGATAGATATGCCATTCCCACTAGCACATACACACGAGGTTTGCTCTAGGTGAATAAACCCGGCCTAAATATCATCATAAAAATCAAAATAATTGCAGATCAGTATACCAGATTTGAACTTCGACGTTTCTCTTTCCACAGATGCTGCCAGGCCAGCAGTTTCTGTTTTCAATAATGTTATCATGCATGTCATGTAGAGACTTCTTTGCATCAATTTACTGAGGTGTGTGCTTGATAATAAAGTGGACAGCACCCTCCGATAAACACAATGGCTAACACATTCACCTGCTATCCTGGTTTCTTCATGGGATAGTGGTATTCAGTGATCACCATTTTTCAAGAGGCTTTTTCATTATGTTGTATATTTATTAACAAATGTTTTGTGTAGAGGGACACTTAAATCCTTTTGCTTCCACTCCACCCTGTCCCACTAATTTCTCACCATGACAATCCTTTCCTGAACAGCCACTACCTATTAGACGTTTACAGTAAGAAAGTATTTCAGTCTATTTTATGTGGAGCCAAAGTGACTGAGCTCGTACTTCCCTACATTAGGCAGCAATTGCCATTGATGGTGCTGCTTTCCCAACATATTATCCAAGCCACCATCCTAAAGAGATTAGATGGAGCAGTACGCTGAGCCTGTCCTTAACCCACCTTCACAGAGTAATACAGTGTAGAAACAGGCCCTTCTGCCCAACCCATCCATGCTGCCCAAAAAAACTAGTCCCATTTAACTTTGGTTGACCCATTTCCCTCTAAACCTTCCTATCAATGTATCTATCCAAATATTTTTAAAGTGATATTATTGTACCTGCCTCAACCACTTCCGCGGCAGCTTATTCCATATATGCACCACCTGTTGTGTAAAAAATTTACTCCTCAAGTCACTTCTAAAAATTTCTCTTCTCATCTTCGATCTGTGTCCACTAGTTTTTTGATTACCTTTCCCTGGGTGAATGACTGTTCATTCACCTTATTTACGCCCCTTGTGAATTTACATATCTACATGAAGTCACCCCGTAGTCTCCTATGATCCAAGGAAGAGTTCTAGCCTGCCAAGCTCTCCTGATAATTCAGGATCTCAAGTCCTGACCATGTTCTTGTACTGTTTCTAGCTTAATGGCACTAAGTTCACCAAGCGTGGCCTCATTATCAAGAACTGTTTTCAAATCTGGGTGTTTGAGGAACCACTAACTCTCACAGTACAGAAAAATACTATTTGCGCCAACTACTACATGCTGCAATATATGCTCTGGACAAACTTCTTCTATCCTTTTTTCCCTTTCCTTCTATTGTGTGTACTTATCAGTCCCTTAACTGCATCCATACTGATCACTTCAAAGCAGCCCTGCAGCAGCATGTTCTGCGTCTAACTGATCTCTGGGTAAGGAGCATTTATTTCATCGCCTTACTGTCCCTGAACGAGGCAAACAAAACATTCCTTCTGTAAGAGCAGTTTAGCAAAAATCCTAACATCAGTTAATTTCTGCCATGATTGAAAAATCATTCTTGGCACGTAGTACAGAAGCTGGTCTCTGTACTTTCAATAGTCACCATTCTATGAACTTGTAAATAACAGAAGCATTGCAAAAATATACACTAGAATTGGTTGTTTTTTTTTAAAAAAGGAGCCTCTCTCCATTAACCACAGTCGTCGTTCTTACTCCACTGAAAGAAGTAACTCGCAAAATGAACAATAGTGTTTCTGTATAACTGCTGAATCTATACATTTGGCAAAAGTGCTTGGTCCCAGAACAAAGCAAACTACACTGAAATGGTTTCTCCTTTTCCTGAGAGGACCTGTGTGTTAAGATTTCCAGTTATGACTTATGAAGCTTGGGAAATAATGCAATGTCGGGCTCTTATTTTTGAGTTTTTGCTAATAAAGTCTTCAATTTTTCAGAAGGAGGATAGTTATTTGACTCTTATTAGAAAGATTGTCCGGATTTACCCCAACCTGTCAGAATTGCAGGTAAAGGACAAAGAGTGTGATTGTATATAAAGAATCCAGTTATGTAGTGTGCAGGGAGCGTAAAGTGGAACAAGCAGTACTGTACACTCATAATTATTTTTATTAGGAAATCCAATGTAAAGAATTTAAGTGAAACCAACAGTGGATTCCTATGTAACATTAATAGGTATTTGATTATTTTAATAGTCGTATACTAACATCAGAGCGAAACATTCTTTGGGCCACATTTAGCTGGGTAATTTTTTAAAGGAGGGCTTTCAGAAGACAAATGTAATTTTACTGTATTCCTTTGCAAATCATTATTTCTTGAAAAATGATTTAAAAATATATAAATTGCATTTTTTTTAAGAATCCGAGACATGGGCAATCCTGGCTCTCTTTGCAGCCTCCCTTCCAACCTTCACCACCCTGCTCCAGTGATGATGGCTCTGAAGAGGACTAAAATATTAAAGCAAGGGTGTTATGCTGAGGATCTGTTTAGGCATTGGTCAGACAGCACTTGGAGTCTAGTGAACAATTTTGGGCTCCTTATCTAAAGAAGGATAGAGTCATAGAAAAGTACAGCACAGAAACAGGCTCTTCAAGTCATCCAGTCTGTGCCAAACCACTTCAACTGTCTACTCCCATTGATCTGCACTGGGACCAGAGCCCTCCATGCCCCTACCATCTATGTACCTATCCAAATTTTTCATAAACATTGAAATAGAGCTCGCATGCACCACTTGTGCTGGCAGCTTGTACCACACTCTGACAACCCTCTGAGTGAAGAAATTTCCCCATGTGTTCCTCTTAAACTTTTGACCTTCCACTCTTAACCCATGACCTTTAGTTGTAGTCCCACCCAACCTCAGTGGAAAAAGTCTGCTTGCATTTACGCTATCTATACCTCTCATAATTTTGTATAGCTCTGTCAAATCCTCTCAGTCTTCTACATTACAAGAAATAAAGTCAGAAGGATCTGCTGGTGATGGAGGAGGTCCGGAGAGCTTTATGAATCTGAGCTTGAGGATGAAAGAGTTAACATATGAGAAGCATTTGATGACTCATGGCCTGTACTCACTGGAGTTTAGAAAATGAAGAATAACATCGTTGAAACCTACTGAAAGGCCTGTATGGAGTGGAAGTGGAGAGCATGTTTCCCATAGCGGAAGCATCTAGGACTAGAGAGCACAGCCTCAGAATGAAGGGATGTCCTTTTAGAACAGGGATGAGGAGGAATTTCTTTAGCCAGTGGATTTCATTGCCATAGAAAGCTGTGGTGGTAAGTCATTGGGTATATTTAAAGTGGAGGTCGATAGTTCTTGACTTGTAAGGCAGTTAAAGTTATGGAGAGAAGGCAGGAGAATGAGACAGGAGTTTGAGAGGAAAGAAAATCAGGCATGATTAAATAGTGGAGCAAATTCAATAGGCAGAATGGCCTAATTCTGCTCTAATGTCTTATGGTTATGTGTCATCCACACTTCATAGATCAAATGGCATGGATGAGTGCAGTGCCAATAAGTCTCAAGAAACTTAACTCTATGCATCCAAAAGATTAACCAGAGTTAGTTCCATTATTGGTAGTGTAGTGGTTAGCACAAGGCTTTACAGTACTGGCAACCTGGTTCAATTCCCGCCATGCCAAAAGGAGTTTGTATGTTCTCCCCATGAGAATCTGCTAAAAAGGAGATTGCAGGAGTATCTACAAATTTAGCAGGTCAGGCAGCATCTGTCGAGAGAGACGTTTCACATCAAAGACCTATCATAAGATCTTTGTTATGTTTTCTCAGTGATAAATAGCACTGTAATTCTGTGATCTTTGAGGTCTATCTGTTAAGAAAAGCAGGAGCTTCTGAAAAGACTTATAGCATTTCACAACCATAGTTCCCATCGAGTTCCTTCCAGTCACCCCACTTAAGGAAGGACGTGACAATCCTAGACCAGTTGCAGAAAAGAATTCAGAAAATAATTTCAGATATGACAGGTTTTGGATATAAGGAGAAGATTGCTTGATCTACATGGACTAAAGAAAACTGATAGGAGAATTGATTGAACTGAACAAAGGTAAGTTCAACTACTTGAGATACAGACTGAAAAAAAATTAGCAAAGTACATAAAAGGGCAGGATGAGGTCTGTGAGGAAAATCTTTTTCATATAGTACCTGTAATTTACTCCCTATGGGGGTGGTTGAGGGTAGTTTATATTGGCGATCTGAAAGGATGGTTGTTAGGATCTGGGAGAGAAAGCTTTGTTTGCAGTTTTGTGTGGAAATAGTGGGGACTGACAGGTTTGCTATAGCAGAGTCTAGTATAAACCTGACAGGTTGAATGACCTCCGTGTTGTAACACTGTATGATTCCTGTTTATTTCTAATTTGAGGTACCTCAGCTTTGAGTATGAAGCATTCCCTCCCTACTGAGGCACCTTTTGCCAGGTTCTGGAGCAGGGCTCAAACCACTCCAGATACTTTATGAAGAAGCTTGCCTGTGTTTCAATCGTATAGGAAGGGGCTACTAGAGCCATAAACCAGGCAGCTGTTTTAATAACCAGCACTCTTGGAATGAAACTATTTCTGGGCTGAAGCAGATTGACAATCTAGGCATGGTTTAAAAAAACACTGCTTTTGGTAAGAATGATCATATGAAGATACAAATGATGAGTAGAGTAACCAATCTGGCTCTTCAGACCTGTGCTGTCATTTAATAAAATCATAGCTCATTTGATTGTTATCTCAAATCCACATTCCAATTTACCCAAAGTGAATCCATGATTCTCCAAGAAGAAGAAGCATCCCTTCCACAACCACTCCAACAAAACCCCTCAGCTTCTCAGGATCATATTAATTTTGGTCTGGTCTATAGTGTCACCTTTTCCCTGGCAACATGATTGACCTTGAACTATCTTATGAAGTGGTCTCATAAAATGTATTCAGGTTTCAGTTTGGGGACCAAAAGATGGGCAATACATTTTTCTGTTTTCAGCTATGGCCACATGCCAAGAATGAATTAGAAACAACTTTGGCTGGAGTCCACTGTGAGAGACCAGCACGTATTTCGGATAATTTTCTTTGTCATAAAACAAAAGGTTTCCAAGCTAATTGAAATAGAAATGTGATTATTTAGTCAGCTACGCTACTTGTAAATCAAGATCAGCTGCAGAAAACTAACAATTTCAACTAATTGCCCCTCTAGGGAAAACTGAAAGTGTTTATGGTAGCGTGGTTATAGTCAAAGACATGGCAGTCCGCAAAAATTTCAACAAAATTGCATGAACTGAACCTTATCAATTTTTAGTTGTGCTGTGACTCTGAGATTGTTTCTCCTTTGTAGGCGTAAGCTCTAATATAGCAGCCTGAAAATACGGTGAAATCCAAGCTTGGATGTATTTAATACCCGCATTAATCATCAGGTTCAGAAATGTACTCAAAGTATCTTTGTATTCTTTTTGATTGAGCTCTGGTTTGTAAGATGGGGAATCCTGTCTTCATCGTAATGATAGTGCAGATAGAGGCCATTCAGTCCATCATGATTTTGCCAGATGTTTTAAAACAATATCCCATTACTTTTCTTTCCCCATCCTATCCCATAGCTAACTAATTCTTTGATTGAAAGTTGCTATTGAATCTTCTTCCATTACCTTTTCAAGTAGTCATTCCAAGTAATCTGATTCAGTGCTGGGTTCCCTTACTTATTTACTAAAATGAGGTTGGCACAGTGGCACAATAGATAGAGCTGCCTTTGCGATGCCGGAGATCTGGTTCACTCCTGACCTTGGGTGCTGTATGTGTTGGAATTTGTACCATCCAGGTTTCCTCCGGATGCTCTGGTTTCCTCCCAGTTCCCAATGATATGTAGGACCACTATAGAATTGTCCCTGGTGTGCAGGTGAGTGGTAGAATCTTGGGGGAAGTTGGCGTGAATGTGGGGAGAATAAAAAGTGAGATTACTGTAGGATTGGTATAAGTAGATAGTTGATGGGTGATGCAGATTCTATGACTTAGTCTCCAATGCTGTTGTAACTAAAATTTTCATAACACTAGTAAATATGATAATAAATTTGACTTTGACTTCCTCTCCTCACCAGTCCTCATGGATTAGAAATGGAAATAGTGAACAGTTCCTGGGTGTCAGCATCTCTGATGATCTATCCTAGGCTCAACATATCGATGCAGTTACAACAAATTCATGACAGTGGCTATATTTAATTAGGAGTTTGAGGAAATTTGCTATGTCATCAAAGACACTCACAAATCTCTGCAAATGTACGGTGGAGAACATTCTAACTGGCGGCATCACCGTCTGGTATGGGGATGGGAGCTACTCCACAGAATCAAAAGAAGCTGCAGAAAGATGTGAACTCAGTCAGCCCCATCATGGGCACTAATTCTTCTTAGCATCCAGGACATCTTCAAGGAATGCTGCCTCAGAAGGGCAGCATCCGTCATTAAGGACCCCAATCACCCAGGGCATGCCCTCTTCTCATTACTACCATCAGGAAGGAGGTACAGGAGCCTGAAGGCACACTCAGTGATTTAGAAAACAACCTGATTCTGATCTGGAGTGAAACTGATATCTTAGCCGAGAAGTTCACTAATGGTACTAAGGAAACTTTAAACTAGTTTGGTAGGGGGATGGGGAACAGAGCACTGGATCAGAAAGTGGAGGGACTGAAAAGAAGGTAGATTACAAGATCGGTAAGAAGTGACAGGAGCAATGCCGTAGACACAATGGGGTGGACAGATTGAAATGTGTGTATTTTAATGTTGGGAGTATTATGGATAAGGGTGATGAACTTAGGTTATGGAACAATACATGCAACTGTGATGTTGGGACCATAACAGAGACTTAGGGGAGGGAGAGAGGGAGAGAGGCTCCAGTGTTTCAATGGTTCAGAAAATATAGAGAAAGAGGTAAAAGGTGCAGGGGTGGGGCAGTTGCACTCTTAATCAGGGACAATATCACAGCTGCATTCAGAGGGTACATAATGGTGGGTTCATCCATAGAGTCCATCATGGAAGAAATCAAAAATAAGAAAGATGTAGTCACTCAAATGGAATTATACTACAGATCTCCCCAGTAGCCACTGGGACAATGAAGAACAAATATGTAGGTAGATTAGGGAAAAAATTATGAACAATATTGTTGTGTTGTGTAGCCTTAACTTCCCCAATATAGACTGGACCTCCTTAATGCACGAGGTTTGGGGGATGGGTAAAATATGTTAGGTGCATCCAGGAGGGTTTCTTAAATCAATACATTGATAGTCTAACAAGAGGAAGGTCTACAGTGCTGGATAATGAGCCTGGCCAGGTAACTGAACTTCCACTGGGAGAACAGTAATCACAACTATTTAAGTTTTAAAATTGCTATCGATAAGGATAACATTGACCTTGCAGGGAGTACTAAATTGGAGCAGATCAAATTACAAGAGTATTAGGCGGGAACAAGGGAGAGTTAATTGGGAACAGCTGTTTTTGGGCAAGTCCAAAACTGACATGTGGAGGGTGTTTAAAGACAAACAGTACAGAGTGTAGGACAGGTCTGTTTTAATAGGAAGGAAATACAAGGTAAGGGAATCTTGCATGTTGAGAAAGTTGGTGAATTTAGTCAAGGAGAAAAAGGAAACATATTTAAGATTTAGGAAGCCAAAATCAAACAGAGTCCTTGAGGATTATAAAGAAGCCAGAAAAGAACTCAAGAGGGAAATAGGAGAGCCTGGAGGGGTCAGGAAAGTTCCTTGGGAAGTAGGATTAAAGAGGATCGTAAAGCGTTCTGTATGTGCATCATGAGCAAGTGGATAACTAGGAAGCAGGTAGGACCACTCACAGATAAAGGAAAGAACATGTGCTTGGAGGTGCAGTATGTAGGTGAGGTCTAAATGAGTACTTTGAATCAGTATTTACCAATGAGAAGAACTGGAAGACAAGAAGATCAGAGTGTGGAGTGTGAATATATGCTAGGGTATTTCAAAATAACAAAGGAGTCATGTCAGTGTTCAGTCTCTTAAAAAAATATTAAGGTGGATAAGTCCCCAGGACCTGAGGAATATACACAAGGTTAATGAGAGAGGTGGGAGATGAGATTTCTGGAGTCTTGACCAAAGGTGATTGATAAAGGTAGAGCGCTGAGTGTTGTCTACATGGATTTTAGTAAGGCATTTGACAAGGACCTTCAGGGAGGTTCATCCAGAAGATTAAGATGCAAAGGATCTATGGTTGTTTGGATTCAGGATTGGCTTGCCTGTAGAGGACAGAGGATGATCCATAGAGTCGATGGGATGTAATTAGGCCATTCAATCATGGCTGATCCTGTTTTCTCCTCCTCAACCCCATTCCCTGGCCTTTTCTCTGTAACCTTTGATGCCAGATCCAATCAAGAATCTACCAATCTCTGCCTTAACTACACCCAATGACCTGGCCTCCACAGCTTCATGTGGTAACAAATTCCACAAATTCACCACCCTCCGGCTAAAGAAATTTTTCCACATCTTTGTTTTGAATAGACACCCCTCTATCTTGAAGCTGTGTCCTCTTGTCCTAGACTCTCCCACCATGGGAAACATCCATTCCACATC
Organism: Mobula hypostoma; assembly: GCF_963921235.1. Lineage (NCBI taxonomy): Eukaryota > Metazoa > Chordata > Chondrichthyes > Myliobatiformes > Myliobatidae > Mobula > Mobula hypostoma. The sequence continues at coordinate 134,233,644 of NC_086101.1, read as the reverse complement.
CACCCTATCTAGTTTATCCAGTTCAGTGGACATGTGGCCAAGTGGTTAAGGCATTGGACTAGCTACCTGAAGGTCGTGAGTTCGAGCCCCAGCCGAGGGAACGTGTTGTGTCCTTGAGCAAGGCACTTAATCACACAGTGCTCTGCGACGACAGTGGTGCCAAGCTGTATGGGTCCTAATGCCCTTCCCTTGGACAACATCAGTGGCATAGAGAGGGGAGACTTGCAGCATGGGCAACTGCTGGTCTTCCATACAACCTTGCCCAGGCCTGCGCCGTGGAGAGTGAAGACTTTCCAGGTGCAGATCCACGGTCTCGCAAGACTAACAGATGCCTTTACTAGTTCTTTCAACATTTGAAAGGTTTCAATGATATCTGCCCTGATCCTTCTGTATTCCAGTGAGTACAGATCCCGAGCCATCAAATGTTCCTTGTATGATAACCCTTCCATTCCCAGAATCATCCTTGTGAACCTCCTCTGGACCCTCTCCAATACCAACATACCTTTTCTTAGACAAGGAGACCAAATTTATTCACAATACTCAAGGTGAGGCCTCACCAGTGCCTTATAAATTATCAACATCATATCCCTGATTTTGTATTCTAGACCTCTTGAAATGAATGCTAACATTTCATTTGCCTTCCTCACCATTGACTCAACCTGCATGTTAACCTTTAGGGTGTTCTGCACAAGGACTCCCAAGTCCCTTTGCATCTCAGATAGTTTGATTTTTTTCCCCATTTGGAAAATAGTCTGCACATTTATTGCTACTACCAAAGTGCATGACCATGCAATTTCCAACATTGTACAGGTCAACCTTCACTAATCCGGCACCATTGGAACCTGAGGAGTGCCGGATTAGTGAAAATGCCTAATTACAGAAGGATCACATTAAGCATAATCAGTGCTGGATTATTGAAGGAACTGGATTACAGGTAGTCAGATTAGTGAAGGTCGACTGTATTTCATTTGCTGCTTTCTTGCCCATTCCTCTAATCTGTCTAAGTCCTTCTGCACCCTACCTATTTCCTCAACACTACCTGCCCCTCCACCAATTTTCATATCAACTGCAATCTTAGCAACAAAGCCATCTATTCCATCATCTAAATCACTGATAAACAGCATAAAAAGTAGCTATCCCAACACTGACCCCTGCAGAACACCAGCCAACCAGACAAGCATCCTTTTATTCCCACTCACTGCCTCATACCAATCGGCCACTGCTCTAACCATGTTAGTAACTTTCCTGTAATACCATGGGCTCTTAACTTGGTAAGCAGCCTCATGTATGGCACCTTGTCAATGGTCTTCTGAAAGTCCAGATATACAACATCCACTGCATCCCCTTTATCTATCCTACTTGCAATCTCCTCAAAGGATTCCAACAGGTTTGTCAGGTAAGATTTTTCCTTAAGGAAACCATGCTGACTTTGTCCTATCTTGGCCTGTGTCACCAAGTAATCCACAACCTCATCCTTAACAATTGACTCCAACATCTTCCCAACCATTGAAGTCAGGCTAACTGGTCTAAAATTTTCTTTCTGCTGCCTTCCTCCTTTCTTAAAGAGTGGAGTGACATTTGCAATTTTCCAGTCCTCTGGAATCTCAGCTGACATGGGGCTTGAACCTACAACCTCAGATGGAGATGCATGAATACAATTAATTAATCCATAGCACACACTTAATGGAAAAATGTGCCAAAGATAGCCATGAAATGCTCTTTCTTGACCATGTACAGTACTAGTTAAATAGCAGGAGATAATCGGCAAGATGAAATTAGACCCACCACCTTCCACAACAAATACCCTTTTAGTTCAGAAGTGCATTAAGGATGATTGGTTGTTCTAATAAGTGTGCTTGGTCATTCATACTACTAAATCATCTCACTTTTAATGGACTGGCTTTATTTTGGAAAACTGTCACCACGTTTTGCCAAGCTTTATCCTAAGCTATAAGCAAATACACACAGCTCTGTCCCCAAGAAGGAATCAGTGGTACTACTGAGAACATTCCCTTCTGAACACCATGGGTTACACAAATATATGCACTTCAGTAGGACCAACCAGGGTAGGTCTTACACAGTAAATAGAAGGGCACTGAGGAGTGTGGTAGAACAAAGGGATCTGGGAATACAGATCCATAGTTCATTGAATATGGTGGTCCAGGAAGATTGGGTTGTAAAGAAAGCTTTCAGCACACTGGCCTTCATAACTCAAAGTACTGAGTACAGGAGAAGGGATGTTATGTTGAGCTGCCAGTGCAAGTGCAAGTTCAGTTTCAATATTTAAGAGAAGTTTGGATAGGTACGTGGATAATAGGGATATGGATGAATATGTTCTGGGTGCAGATTTATGGGACTAGGCAGTTTAAATGGTTTGGCACAGACTACATGGGCCAAAGGGCCTGTTTCTGTGCTGTACTTTTCAATGACTCTATTTATATGTAATTATCTCAGAGTTCATTGCTGCCAATATTTTCATCTTTACCTTTGCTAAGTCTAGGCTGCTTTGATGTGGTCTGGACCAGTTTTCATCATCCACTCTCCCTAAAAGAGAGGTCACCCAAAAGGTTGCTGCCTGTGTCCTATTCCATGTCCTTCCTGCTGCCTTGAAAGGTTAAGCAAAGTTTTGATTTTAGAATTCTCATCTTTGTTTCTAAATCCCTCCACTGTCTCACATCTCCGTGTCTTTGTGTTCCCATCCAGCCCTCCAATCCCTCACTTCCTTGCTTGGATCATCCATAAACAAAGCAACTACAAAATGAACAGCACTTCATCTGTCATGATCCCATGTTCCAGAATTCCTGTATTAAACCCTTCTGGTTTTTTCTTTAAAATACCCCTGAAAAACTCTCTCCTTGACCAGTGTTTAATCACCTGCCTTATTATCACAATTTATACATGAGGAAACTTGTGTGAAGCATCACAGGATGTTTTGCTGAGTGTTCTCTTAAATAAAAATTGTTGTTTTTCAAATCAACAAAAACACAGCATTTACTGGTCTTTATAATCCTCAAAGAAGTTAATTGGAGAATTGCTAAAGACCATTGACTTGTAGACTGTCGAGTACAGCAAGGGTAGTAGCTTATTCTTACTGATCACCATCTCCTGCCAATTAGAATTTACTACCATAGGCAGAAGCTTCCGAGCATTCTGTCTGGGGATTCATGCCTGACAAACTGCCATAAAACACTGGACTGATTTCAGATGTTAGAGGAATTCACTGGCTGTTGAGCCAACTAAACTAATGCTCATTGGCTGTTGATGGATAATTGAATGCTGATCGAGTTTGCCAAAAAAACATTTAAGAGGAGCAAGGGGTTGCAGATGGAAAAGTATGTTCAAATATCTGTCATGAAGATAAAAAAACACAAATGCTGAAAATCTGGAAAAAAAAATAGAAGATGTTGGGAACATTCTCTGGGTCAGGCAGCATCTGGGAAGATAAAAACAGACTTAATCTTGCAGATTCTTCAACCTGAAGAATCACTGCGTTTCTCTTTCCACTGATGCTGTCTGTTCTGTTGAGTGTTTCCAGTATAATTTGTTGTATCAAGACTGATTAAAGTCATCAGTTCCACTTGTAGCAAATGGCAAAAAACTTAATATGAAATAAAAACTTACTTAATTCTCTCTCAGTCTCTCTCACTCTCACTGCTGTCAAATTTCTTCTCAAATACGACAATAGTAATAAGCCTGATTCTGATATCCTCCAGTATCTTTCAGAATGATATTGATGCGTGCTGTCAAAAGTGCTGGTTAATAAAACCATAACATTTCAACTCCCTATATGAACTTGAATACTTAATGGAATATAGGATTTCTATTTCTAAATCAGCGGGAGGAGAGAGAGCAGCGTGCCGCGCGTGCACAGCCCTCCGGTGAAAAATGATATCGTATCCGTTAAATAGGGGCCGTGGACAATTCTGATTTGATGGAGACGGACGTGTAAGCACAAAGGAACATCTGGAGAAATTTCTGAAATGCTCGTTCGCTGCTGTTGTTACTGCGCGGTTGGGAATCTTCCAGAAGATAGACCTCAAAATCCCCGGCTTTGCCTGCTGTTGGCGACCGAGATTGAGGTCGAATTGTTCGGACAGAGATGGCGCTCAGTACTCGGTGTCGGAGAGCTGATTCGGCGGCTCGAAGTTTTCGGATGACTCAGAGACGGATTGTGGTCGGGCATGGCAGGGAGAGTTTTTCTTCCTTCTCCCGCTTGCGTGAGATGTGGGACATTTGAGAGACTTTGAAGTTTTTACTGTGCTCATGGACTTCTTCATCAAGTTATGGTATTGTTGCACTGTTGTAACTATACATTATAATTATGTGGTTTTGTCAGTTTTTTCAGTCTTGGTCTGTCCTGTGTTTTGTGATATCACACCGGAGGAAATATTGTATCATTTCTTAATGCATGCATTACTAAATGACAATAAAAGAGAACTGCGTGCCTTCATAATCTAAAATAGGATTTCTCCTAATTAATGAAACCTGTGTACATTCATTTGTTGACAATCAGTTGTGCAATTGAAACAAAGGAATAGTTGATGGATTTCCAGGCGAGTCATATCTCAGAGGAATGGAGAGAGTGGAGAAAAAAAATCTCATCAAAATCAATCAGAACAGCCAAAAGTTGAGATATTATTATGTCTCTTGGCAGCTACACCACAGAACTGTATCCTACCAGTAAACATTCAAGTGAGACGCTGGAGAGCACAATTCAAGCGCACTGCAATGTGCCTTGAAATGAAACGTGGACTGTGCCTGATGCTTTGCACGAAACTAGAAGTAAGGAAAATTATCTGATAATTTCTTGAAGGATCTTTGATTGTATAGATTTAAAGAACTCCCTCAACAAAGATTTGATATTTGTGGAACACACAAGATCATCCCGAGGAAATGGCCACCAAGTGAAAGTGAGTTTAACTCCAAACAGGTGCATTCAAATTTGTATAGCTATCCAAAGCCAGAAATTACATGTGGAGAGGTGAGAGATGAAAGGCAGAAGGATGAAAGTAAAGCTAAGATTGATTCGATGTTGTGATTCTTGTGGACAGCAAAATGATAAGATGGTAAAGTAATACACTGTGCTTGGAAAATATGCACATGATGAACACTGTAAAAATTACCTCTACAAATCTTATCCAAATGGGGAAGAAGACATTGAAAATCCATAGGGTGTGGTGTTAGAATCAGAGTACTAGTTCAACATAATTATCTTGGTGCCAAACGAGGCTAATTCAGTGAAAGAAATAACCACTAAATGTGTTTATGCCAAGGTGTTGGTATGAGGGAAACTAAAGACATTTTAATTTGACTCAGAAGCAACATGTAATATTTGCATGAAGTAAGCCATTCGTCTGGAAGTAGTGTAGTGGGCACATGGCCAGGTGGTTAAAGCATTGGACTAGCGACCTGAAGGTCATGAGTTCGAGCCCCAGCCGAGGCAGCGTGTTGTGTCCTTGAGCAAGGCACTTAATCACACATTGCTCTGCGATGACACTGGAGCCAAGCTGTATGGGTCCTAATGCCTTTCCCTTGGACAACATCGGTGGTGTGGAGAGGGGAGACTTGCAGCATGGGCAACTGCTGGTCTTCGATACAACCTTGCCCAGGCCTGCGCCCTGGAGAGTGAAGACTTTCTAGGCGCAGATCCATGGTCTCGCAAGACTAACAGATGCCTTTATTTCAGTGTAGGTAAAACCAAAAGGAGGTGTGATCATTAGAGAACAAGGCTGCACAGAAACCTGCCAGGATTTGCACTGTGAAAGTAGTGATCCCAAAGAATCTGGAGAGGTATGAGGTGGAGTTCATTGTCATCAGCAAGAAAGATGCCAAAACTTGGAGTTGGTGCAGTCCAACAGATGGGACTGATAAGGGTGCACCACAATAGTTTCCAAGCTGCTCTCTCTGTGTTTCTATGAATATGTTGCTGGTTTAACATATTGGCTATCCTCCAGTGTCTGATAAAGTTAAATCCAAAGACAATTTAGTTGACCTAACTCATTTTCTTTATTAAGACAGGCTTGACAGTTAATATCTCAGTTCAGTGGAAAACCCCTTGTCCCATGCAGCTCTGCTGCAAAGTGCAGACTATACATTTTACATTTTGTTTATCGCAGCCTCCTGCTCACTGTCGCCTTGTGTTCCATGTGTGGAAGCAGACTCCAAAAAGTGACACTTTGTATTTAGCATGTGGTCAGTTCTTATTTATGAACAAAACGGCTGAGAAATCTCACATCTGGGACTCCAGGGTGCGTTTAGGAAAGGAGGGAGGTTGAGTTGCAAATGGGACACAGTCCCTCCACCTTCAATAATCATTTAACATGCTAGGGATATATGTGGGCTCCAAGGCAGCATAATGATTAGCGCGATACCATCATGGTTCGGGGCGTTCCAGAGTTCAGAGTTCAATTCTGGTGCCGTTCTGTAAGGAATCTACACGTCCTCCCCATGGAATGCGGGGCGTTTTCCCCAGGTGCTCCAGTTTCCTCCAACAGTCCATAGATGTGCTGTTTAGTAGATTAATTGGTCTTTGTAAGTTGTCCTGCAATTAAGTTAGAGTTAATGGGGTTTGTCAAGGGATGAGCAGCGTGGATTAAAGTACGGGAAGGGCCTACTCCACAGTGTATCTCTAAATAAATAAATGTGTGTGGGTATAAAAGATACTGGAAATAGACTGGAGTTCCAGAGCTCTATAAATTATTGTGGAATCCTCTTCATATGTTTTTCTTCCTTGCTGTTTTCAAGAGAAAGTATAAATTCATATTGCAGTCATGTTCTGGTGAATGCTTTACAGCCAATAAAAAGTGATTTTTTTTTGAACAAATGACCTAGTTGATCAGCTGATTTACTAGGAGCATTGGAAAAGATACTATTAAAGTCATCTTCAAAAATGGCATCCATCATTAAGGACCCCCACCATCTGTGGCATGCTCTCTTGTCAATACTACTATCAGAGAGGAGGTAAAGGAGCCTGAAGACATACACTCAATATTTTAGCAATAGCTTCTTGCCCTTCACCATCAGGTTTCTGAGCAGACAATGAACCCATGATCAGTACTTTCGCTCTCGTGTTGCACTGCTTATTTATATATATGTGTTGTGTGTTCAGAGATGCTCTTCTGCATGACAGTGTTGTGTCGTTACTGTTGCCTTCCTGTCAGCTTGAACCAGTCTGGCTATCTGGCCTTTCTCATTAACAGGGTGCTTTCACCCGCTGATCTGTCTCTCACTGGATGATTTTTGTTTGTCACACCATTCTCTGTAAGCTCTAGAGAATGCTGTACATGAAAATTCCAGGAGATCAGCAGTTTCTGAGATACTCAATCACCCCTGTCCGGTACCAACAATCATTTTATGGTCAAAGTCACTTAGATCACATTTCTTCCCCATTCTGTTTTTTCAGTCTGAACAAGAACTGAACTTCTTGACCATGTCTGCGTGCTTTTATGCATTGAGTTGCTCCTACATGATTTACTGTTTAAATAATTGCATTAATGAGAAGCTGTACTTAATAGGGTGGCCACTGAGTGTGTACTTTTATAGTAATTTATAATACATTTTATATATTGCAGTGTACCACTGCTGCAAAATAACAAATTTCATAAAATACGTCAGTGATAATAAACCTGATTTTTTCTGGTTCTTTTTTCCGGGGTAGAAATGTCAACTGTCAGAGCACATAGATTTAAGGTGAGAGGGGAAAAGTTTGAAGGAGATGGATTGGATTTTTTTTTTTAACTCAGAGATTAGTAGGCAGCTGAAAAGTGCTATCATGGGTGTTGGTGGAGGCAGACATGATAGGGGCATTTGAGAAGCCTCTAGGCAGGCATATCAACATGCAGGGTATGGAGAGATGTGCTTCATTTACAGTCAGATAGGTTTAGTTTAATGCATCATCATGATTGGCATTGTTACTGTGGGCCAAATGATCTTTTCCTGTGCTGTACAGTTCTATGTTCTAAAAATAGAGTGAAGAGAACCTCTACACAGAGCTGGGACACTGTGGAACTCACTTTCAAGGTCAAAGGTCTTAGTAGAATCTATGTTAACTTTCAAGGTTATATATGATTGGGAACCGTAGACAAAGAGAAATGGTCAGAAACTTGGATAGAGAATGTAATCAATAACTGTTTACATATGTGGAAGTTAAATGTCAGCATAGGCTGGATGGGCCAAAGGTTTGTTTCCATACTGTACTATCTGTTGAATCAAAGGAAGATTGTTAAATGAAAATGAGGCAGGAAGAAATGAAACAGAAAATATTTTCTAAAGATAGTGTGACTTGTCATTTATAGTAGATTGTTTTTCAAAGCTGAATATTTATTAAGGTTATTTTGGCTCTCAGTTATGTACTGTATGTGCCTTGAAAGTTATTCCCGTGAAATAGTGCAGATAGTTGTCATGTAAAGCCCCTGCATGCCTTTCGCTAGAGAAGGGAAGAGAAACTATTTATAAAATGGCAATTTAATCCTATTAAAATAAAATAACTGGGATCCCAGAGCACTTTTTTTTGCGGAGTTGGACACTGTTTTCATATTTATTTTTGCTCCCAATTTCTTACTAATCTGCAACCCATTATCACATAATAAACAGTGCACTTTAAATAGGAAGGGATATTGCCCTAGAACTGGGAATACACCGAAGAAGCCATTGAAAGATATTGACACACATAACTTGTAAAATCACAAATTCATGGATAAAAAACTTACACCATTTAAGGTATACCGGTTTATATTGCATTGAATTTCTCTTTTTAATTTACAGTCTATTTTTTTCTTCTGCTGTCATGTGTGGTCACCGATTTTTGTTTTTTTTTATTTTCATGGCTAATACTAATCCCTCAGAAGGTGATTGGATGGGCATTGTAATATTGAAAATTCTGGGATCTGGCTATGCATAAATTATCTACTCCTCTTCTTACATTTTGAAGGTGACGCATTTCAAAAGGTTTTTCTGCCCTGCACTCCCTTGCATTTGAGGATCTGTTGTGTCCACTCTTTTAACACAGATTTCTAATTGCAACCAGCAATGTCTTCATCCAAAAAGGTCCAAGACATTTGGTGACCAGGCTCTTCTACAAATAATTGCAGATATATTCAGATCTATGCTGGCTGGTGGCGTAGTGGCATCAGTGCTGGACTTCGGGGTGAGACGTCCTGAGTCCGAATCTGGCCGGCTCCCTTGCACGCTCTCCATCCGTGCCTGGGTTGAGTGTCGAGCTAACAACTCGACCTCATAAAAAACAGACCTGGAGAGGGATGGGCTCCGCCAGATTTCAGATGCCCAAGACATGCCGTACGATGAGCATACCAAAATAAAGCTTGTCATGACGGTGACCTGACGACTCTGCCAGGAGTTAAGGGTGAACATACACACACACACACACACACACATATCAGATCACAAGTCTAATCACACTCTAGCTACAGGCACATGGTCACACAGATGGATATACACAACATGTTCATTTCTTTTCTTCTGCTGCCCTCCCTTGCCCAATATCATTTTCCTCTGCAAGACCCCTTCTCCTTTCTCTTTCTCATGAGATATTCCCTCATCATAACCCTTCGTTTACAAATATCCCTCTCTCTCCCTCTACCCTCATCTCCTAGATGTAACTCAACCTCATCTCCTTCACCTTCACCACGAAGCTGTTGGTTTTTATTCTCCCTGGGGTGAGGTTGATCCATTGTCCATAGCCATGTTCCATGTCTTTGCTGCTGTCTTTCCTGCACACCCAATCAGTCTTTGCAGCCTATGGCTTTGTATGGATCGCATTCCAGTCTTTTCCCTAATTTACTATGAAACTATTTTTAATAACTGTAGTAGTGATTTTAAATGTTACTAAATTTATTAATTTTCCAAGATTTATTTTTGGTATTTCATTTTATTGGTGGAAAGATTAAAGGCAATTTGAGGAAAATATTTTTCGCCCAGGAGCTGACAGCAGTCTGGAATAGATGATAGGGTGGAGAGGGAAGATTTAGTTGAGAATGTGATTATATGGAAGTTTTGATGATTACCGTGGTCAATTTCAGCCAATGAAGCAGCCCATGTCTGTACTCAACAAAACCCAGAAAACAGCCTGATATGGGCTGATAAGTGGCAATTGTCAGCAATGGCTAACTCCAATATGGGACGGTCTAACCATCAGCCGTTGATATTCACCAATTTTACTATCGCAGAGTCCTCATATGTAATGTTCTAGAGGTCAGCATTGACCAGAGACTCAACTAGACAAACTATATAAATACCATAGGTTTAAGGACAGGTCAGAGCCTGGGAAAACTCTGGCAAATGACTCATCTCTTGATTAACCAAGTTCTTGCCATGATCCAGAAGGCCCCCCTAGCAAGGGATCCTCTTCACCTATTTATCCTGGATGCAGCACTAACCTGTTTTAAACCAGCGCAAAGAAGCCCATTTGATTTCCTCCCCCTCCACCATCTTAAATATTCATTCATTTCACCACAGGGATATTATAATTGCAGTATGGGCTGACCATGAAATGAATTATGATTATTTACCCTGCCTACTCTGACAGATGGGTGATAGTGGAGACATGTCTCCACCAAAGGAGATGTAAGGCACTCTTTTCCTTCACTAGCCTGCAGGTTACCCTTGGACAAGGTGTAGCATCTGCTTAGACCCCTGATCGGGGTCACGTGAAGCCATGGGAACAGGTGGTGGATAGTCATATGAGCAGCTGGTACATATCACAAATGCTGGTTATGCAGTCACTGATGCCAGACAGATAATCTCTGATGAGTATTGATAATGGCTGGGGAAATGTCGACTGTTTACTCTTTTTCATAGATGTTGCCTGGCCTGCTGAGTTCCTTCAGCATCTTGTGTGTGTTTCTTTTGATTTCTAGCATCTGCAGATTTTCTTGCGTATGTGTTATGATGGCTCTTTATCTTTTTTGTAACATTATGTTCAGTTATTAAAAATCAGAATGATGATAAATGCTTATTTATGCATTAAAGTAATTTTCATCTCGATCAACTAAAGAAGCATTCTAGAGATCGTGGAATATTTCTTAGTTCAATAAACTGTTTGAATAAAATTGATCTTCTAAAACACTGCCTGCTCTGCAGACTTGATTACATTTGGTAATATATGTAACTCAAGGTGAACACTCAAACAATAATTGGATCAGTTTTTAAAACAATAATTTGAGTGCAACTTTTGCTCGGGTCACATTTTGAGCAGAAAACAGAAACACTCTTTTTATGCAGCACAAATCCTCTGACCCTCTTGGGATTTCTTGTTGTGATGAACTGTCTCTCTGATGTGATGTCTGATTCCATAATACCCTTTTGTTCCTGATGCCTTCCTTCAATCCTTTACATTCCACTACTTTTTCAATGGAATCAATTCACTTCACATATTGCCTATTTCTTTGCTGCTCTTTCTGTCTCACTCATCCTTCTTTGCAGCTATATCTAAGTCTAGTAGCTTCTTTTTGAGTGAGTCCTTGCGGTTTGAAGTTTTGCTGGGTTTACAGATACAGCACATAGCTCTCTGAATATGCTACTGCCAATTTTATTTGAGATTAGTATCATTCCTCAGCATGCTTCTGAACGATGAGCTGCTTTAAGCAAGTATAATCCCTCTCTTCTGATCCATGACCAATGCCTACTGTCTTCACTGGTGTCAAATAACATTCTTCAAATCTAGTAGATGCCAATGAAACACATCTAACATTTTCTTTGCAAGCTTTGCACTCCATGGCATCAATCCAACATTCCCTGAAGCTAAGAGCTGAAAGATATTTTGTCAGGACATTTGGCCGAAGTCAAATTGTTACAATCTCTTCTTGATATCTTTGTAGACAGTTCTCCATTTTGTTCTAATTTTGCTATTGTTGAGGATGTAATATTCTCGATTACTTTTGCTGTTACTGTACAACCTCAGTTAAAGACCAACTCTAAATCTGATAGCCTTGCCTCGTTTGTGATCCATTCATCAGAAAGTGTTAATCCTTCTTAAACACAGCTGTTCCTGGACATTGTTTATGAAATATTCCTATTTTCAGTAATTGCTGTTGGCAGGTCTATTCACAGAGTTATGATGCTCATTTATCCTGCAATATAGGTTAATGATGTGCTGACAAGTCGGTCTGTAGACATCTTGCACAAGCTGATGGGATGGTATTCATTGCCACAGGGTAATACCGGACAGAGTCAGATACAGATGGCGGTTAGGCTAATGTGGATGATGATATATATATATATAAACAGGGGTTCACAAAAGACCACCCACTTTCAATCATCTTGACCTTGCATCCCAGTGTTTCCAATAACTCTGTAAGCTGTTCCTCTTTGAGTAGCTATTTTTGTTGAATCTGTTTGCATCACCCTTACTGGCAACAGATTTCAACTCTAGAAAGCTATGGGTCCTACTATTCTGGTCCTACTCTGGAGCCTGTAATCAAGGCTAGCACTCCCATAGGGACCATCGAACTTTCACATGAAATATTACTCAGGAAACTTTCCTGTTCTCTTCTGGGAATCATGTATATCTAAAACAAAAAGCATCCATTAATTTAATTGTTGTGGGATTGCACAGTGCTTTTGTGATTGAAGTTTGAAGGTAACTCAATGGCCATATGGTAAACAGAGACAGCTAGAGGGTAACCAAAGTCCTCATTGTAAGTTAACTCTTGTGAGAGCTAGGAGAGAGCTGACCATACTTGGCTACGGAGTGAATATGATGGACGTGCTGAGTGGTCCAATTTTCCGCCCTTTAAATTCCTGCATTTAACTTTAAGCCACTACACTTATCATCCTCCTTTTGTGCAGGTTTGTAACAAAATGAAACAACACAGATGATCTGACATGCATGAAATGGCTTTGCAACCTATCCACAACCTCTGCTGTCACCGTAAATTGCCTTTAAGATTGCTGCTGCAGCAACTAATCCAAATAAATTGACATACCCACCACATTTATTTAAACTAATCCCCATCTACCTGACACGGCTTTACTGGTGCACTTAATGGACGTGAGCTTTCCCAGTTGCTTTGACTAGTATACATAGAAATAGTTCAAGCCTGACTTGTCTAATAACCTACGAGGGGTGATTGATAAGTTTGTGGCCTAGAGTAGAAGGTCTCAATTTTAGAAAACCTAGCACATTTATTTTTCCTACATTTACACACTTAGTCCAGCGGTCGTGGAGCATACGGATCCCTTCTTTGTAGAAGTCAGCGTCTTGGACCTCCAGAAGTGGTCCACAGCAAGGTGTGATTGATAAGTTCATGGCGTAAGGTAGAAGGAGGAGGAAACTTTCTGCATAATACCTCAAAGAGTTGAACTGCACGTTCATGTAACGAGAGCTGTATAACTCATCTCCTTCTACCTTAGGCCAAGAACTTATCAATCACCCCTGCTGTGGACCACCTGGAGGTCCAAGATGCTCTCGTTACATGCACGTGTAGTTCAACCCTTTGAGTGATAATGCAGAAAGTTTGAAGTTAATAACTCATCTCCTTCTACCTTAGGCCACGAACATATCCATCACCCCTGCTGTGGACTACTTTTACAAAGAAGGAATCTGTATGCTCCACGACCGCTGGACTAAGTGTGTAAATGTAGGAAGGGATTACGTTGAAAAATAAATGTGCTAGGTTTTCTAAATTTGACTCCTTCTACCTTAGGCCACAAACTTATTAATCACCCCTCATATAAGGATCCAAAAACAGCTTTTAAACTCCACAGGATTTGTTAATCCTTTAAACAACTTAACCTATAAATTCTCTTTGTTTCACATTTTATACCTCTTTTCTGAGTAAGGTGTTTTTTCGTATCAACTTATAATTGCCGGATTGTCTGAAGATGAGCCTCAGTGTCATCAGAGTGACCAAATGGGTGAAGTGTAACAGTGAATGCTGCAAACACAGAGCACCAAAGCAATCCGTCTGATGCACTGTGCCTCTGGTGTTGACATCCAATCAATCCCCTCACCCTTTCTGCCCAACACTGAATATGTTTTCCTTTTCAAATGCATTTATCTAATTTGTTTTTACCATAAAACAAGGATTAGACCAACTGCTAAAATAATTTACATAAAATATGACACCTTTAGTGCAGGATGAAGACCCAGTAGAGAAAATAATGAAGAAAAGCTGTCTCTATTGGGATTGGCACCAGAACTCATGACTTCTAGTACCACAAAGATGTGACCAAAACCCTCCAAGTGGATTAGTGAACCAAAGTTCAACTCCTCTCATAGGCCAATATTTCCAGCACTGAGGCCCTAGACACAATCAATTGGCTCTGCTGGGCAGGCTATGCCATTTGTGAGTCCTGAACTGATAATCTATTTTGAGCTCTGACACAAACATAGGAAACAAGCTCTGCGGTGGTCATTGGATATTTAACTTGTTACCATAGCAACTTCTCTGGGCTGAGATGAGAGGAAGTGATGAGATGTAGTTGATCTGAATGGTCTGATAACACACAGACCGGTCTCTCATCATGGTGTGAAGTCACTGAGGTGGCCAAGGTGCCTCTCTGAGCCATTCCTCTCACCCGAGCCTAAAACTATGTCAGGTCATTTCAGGTGCTTGTTACACTCTGCCATGGTGGCTCACTCCACACTGGTGAAGAGGTCAGTAACCATTTCATTGCCATGGGAACACCGGCAGTGGGCTAAGTCCTCAATCCAATTCCCGTAAAGCAGCGTGCAGTAGTGGAGAGGACTGTGGTTTATGCAGAGTGCATTATCATCAATGCATCTCTCTCTGTTCTGATATTGCTATAATAACTCCCCTTTAGCACCAACCCCATTAATACTCTCACTCCTGGGAACTGTTTGGTACTAGTGTATTCAAAACTCATCACAGCATCTCATTGTGTACAATCAAATAGACATTATACACAATCAAATATCATTTTCAAACAGGATACATATAATGGCTATAATGATTTGCAATCTTTGTCAGTCTCTGGATGAAAAATGCACTGCTCAATTAATATCTTAATTCCACTTCACAATATCTTCAAAGATCTCATCATCTCTAGCAACATCACATTCTAACAGTATTTCAGTTGTTCCTTTCGCATTTCTATCATGACCTCCTTTCTGTTTTATTCAATGCTCTCTCCAATAAAGGTTAAGAGTCTGTATGCTTTCCAGACAATATCATTTACCAGTGCTGCTACTTTCAGGGATGCATTTATATTTATTCTCTCTAATCCTCAATGCCTCTTACTATTGTTGTTATCTTCTTCCAATCTGAAGCTGATCATTACATTCCAGTGACACACACAATGGTGGGCTTTGGATTACGTTATTGCTGTAATATACACTAGGATCCAAGTAGCAGCCAAACTAGTTGAACATGTCACCACCATAACAGATTTTATCAGCAAGCATGAAAAGGACTGTGTACAAAAGATGCCAATCTGGATGTTCCCAAGCCAGGAACTATAGCTAGTCTACTCCCTACTAAAGTCCAGGACTGTGGCATTCATATCAGGTAACCTTGTCCCATACAAGAAATTGAGACATAACTTTGATAGAACTATCTGAGATGCCAAGAGACAATACCAGTTTAAAATTGGGTCCCAGTCTATGAAGGCATGCTATAAAAGGCTACGAAATGAAGCTGGGCAGCATTGCCAACAACAGCACACCTCTTTCTGATGAGCTTCCCTCCGCATGTTTTGAACAGAAGGGTATAGGTAAATCACCACACACCTCAACAGCCTTCAAAGCAACTGAACCCACAGTCACGATTGCAGAAATCAGATCAATCTTCTGGAGCGTGAACTTGCAGAAAGCATCTGGCCCAGATGGCGCTCATGGCAGTGTCCCTAGATCCTGCAAAGAACAGCTGGCGAGAATATTTGCAGGCATTTTTAATCTCTCCTTACTTCAATCTGAAGTTCTATTTTTTTTAAAAAGACCACTTTCATCCACTACCTAAGAAAAAAAAGTGACGTACCTAATGATTGGCACCTGAAGGCTCTGTCATCTACTATCATATGGTGCTTCAAGAGGCCGGTCATGGTACACATCAGTTACAGCCTCCCAGACAACCTTGGCCCACTGTAATTCACCTACAGTACTACCAAAACAGGTCTATTGTGGACACCATCTTCCTGGCCCTACAATCATCTTTGAAGCATCTGGACAGTAAAGACATCTATCTTAGATCTTTGTTTATTGACTGACTACAACACCATCTTCAAGACTGCAATTCCAAGCAAGCTTATCTCCAAAGTCCTAGATCTGGGGCTCAACATCTCCCTTTGCATTGGATCCTTGACTTCCCGACCAACAAACAGCAATCAGTGAGGACAGACAACTATACCCCTGCCACAATTGTCCTCAACACTGGTGTCTCCCAAGGCTGCATCCTTGGTCCCTCACCAATTTTTATTAATGCACTTTTGAAAACATTCTACACAGATGCATCTTGGCTCGGTATGGCAATTGCACTTCCTGTGACTGTAGGAAAGAAACTTAAGAGAATTGTGGACATCACGAAAACCAACCTTCCTCCGTGGACTTATTGCTGCCTCAGTAAAGCAGCCAACACAGTCAAAGACCCCACCCAAGCCAGACATACTCAGTTCTCCCCCTACCATCAGACAGAAAATACAGAAGCCTGAAAACATATACCACCAGGTTCAAGGCCAGCTTCTATCCTGCTGTTATAAGACTATTGAACAGTCCTTTTGTACAATAGCTAATTTACCAATTTAGAATTCTGCTAACTACCTGAAGCTGGACAGCACAGCAGCGTCCCCACTTCCAGAGGAGACTGAGGTGATCGAGCCCCCACTACCCCACTCTAACCAATTTTTACTGGAGCACCATCGAGAGTGTCCTGACCAGCTGCACCACTGTCTGATATGGGAAATGAAAGGCATATGACCTCAAGACCCTACAAAGGATTATGAGGACTATTGAGAGGATCATTGGGGACTTTCTTCAACCCATCCAAGATAATTATCAGGAGAGCCGCATGCAGAGCCCTTGATGATCCTTCCCTTCTGTGTAACATCCTCTTTGACAGCCATTGCTTTGACCCCCTACCATTAGGTAGCAGGTATTGTAGCATGAAACAAAGACTGTTAGGATGGAAAACAGCTTCTTCCACCAGGGCATGAGATTACTGAAATCCCTGCCAGCACCAAGATCTCATCACATATGAAGCACCATTAATGTATACTGTTTACTTTTTGACTTCTGTCGTAAATGCACCTTCTTATTTGATAAGTTATTTGTGGTAGTATTACCTTATGTGCTGTGTGTGAGTTATACATACTGTGTTGGGCACCTTGGTCCAGAGGAACATTGTTTCATTTGGTGGTCTCATTTATATGGATGAAAGCCATAAACTTGAACTTGAACTTGAAACTCCCAACTCCCATTATCATCTATCTGGGAGCAATTAACTCAGTAAAGGATAGGAATAGGACCTGGGACTCTCCTTCCCCCTTGGGATGGTCCAGGACCAGGAAGGACTCCTTACACATGAAGATGGTGATGTGTTACAGGCCAGCATTTACTCACTATCAGTTATGCATTTTGATTATAAATGTAACTTCTGACCTGCGAATGGCTTCTTCTAATTTCTTTGCCTTGTTCTCATCCAGCTGGACCTGGTTGGTCCTTGCTTCCTCCTCTTCAGGTGATGAGGCAGGGATTCCTTGCAGCAGCCATCTTTCTCGCATGGCTTTGGACTGAGTGAGGAAAGAAGAAAGACTTATTGAAAACGTTAATCTGCAGAGCAGGGAAGTCACAAAACCTTGCTCTCCAATTGTAATCAACCTGTCCATAGCTGTTTAGGCCCTGTTCCCTGAAAATGCTTCTCGAAACATTGTCTTTCTCTGCCACTTTAAGACACCATTTAAAACCAACCTATCAAAGCAAGCTTCTGGACATACAGTTTAATGTCTCCTTGGACCATAAGACAGTAAGATATAGGAACACATTTAGTCTATTTCATCAAGCCTGCTCTGCCATTTCATTTCAGCTGATCCATTTCCCTCTCAGCCCTAATCTCTATGCCCTAATCAAACAAGAATCTATCAACCTCTGCCTCAAATATACCCTAACACTTGGCCTGTGACAACGAATTTCACAGATTCACCACTCTCTGGCTAAAGAAGTTCCTCCTCATCTCTGTTCTACATAGACATCCCGCCATTCTAAGGCTGTATCCTCTGGTCTTAGACTCCCCCTACCATAGGAAACATCCTCTCCACGTCCACCCTATCAAGGCCTTTCAACAATCGATAGGTTTCAATGAGATCCCCCCTCATTCTTCTGAATTCCAGTGAGCGCAAGCCCAGAGCCATCAAATGCTCCTCATATGATAAGCCTTTCAATCCTGGAATCATTTTTTGTGAACTTCCTTTGAACCATCTCCAATGTCAACACATCCTTTCTTAGATAAAGGGCCCAAAGCGCTCACAATATTCCATGTGAGGCCTCACCAGTGCCTTATAAAGCCTCAACATTACATCCTTGCTTTTATATTCTAGTCCTCTTGAAATGAATGCTAACATTGTATTTGCCTTCCTCACCACTGACTCAACCTTAATTTAGGGAATCCTGAATAAGGACTCCCAAGTCTCTTTGCACGCCAGATTTTTGTCATGCCCTTCTGTGACATGACATCATATTTTGTTTGATGAGATTCAAATTAAACAGTGGAATGTTCTACTATGCTAAAGACACTCGGTCAATAGAGGTTACTCGATTAATTTTGAAACAAGTTCAATAGTTTAGAAGACGTATTTCTTTAACTGAGATTGCTTTTGGATTTGATGGGAGGAAATTGCATGGATTTCAATAGATTTGTTGATTTGGTCCTTTAATTCAATGCCTGGCTGCTTCCTATTACTTTAATCAGGCAGCATTCCCATATTTAAGGGAGTTCTGTGGGGCAGAACAGGGTCAAACTCCAGCTGCGGAAAACACTCTGCAGGGCCGACACCTCCTCAAGTTTGCTCCATGACATATATGCAAATATTTTCACAGCCATTCTTATCTGCTTCATTTTAAAATTTATTATGAATAACATAAGATGCCCTAGTCAAATTTTCATTGGTAATGCAATGGTTGTTATAGTCCTTTACCGCTACTGTTAATTTGATTGACTGGTTGACATTGCCAAGGGGAAAATAAAACAGAGATTAGACCAACAGCTCTAATAATATGCATTTAATAAGGGACCTTTAGTGCAGCACATGAAGAGCAGTTAAATGCTCTGCTGGCATTGTCCACAACAGGAGGGCAGAACTTAAAAATTAAGGCCGGGTCATTTCGAGGTGATGTGAGGAAACAGTTTACCAAGAGGAATTGAAATCTGGAAGTCCTGCTGGACCAAATGGATCAATGGAAAACCTCAGAATGTTAGCTGATGGATTTCTGTCAGGTAGCGCGTCAAGGAAAATGTGGGCAAATTAAATCTGAGTTGTCAGAGCAGAGTATCTTCTGTTCCTTGCATTCACAGTCCAAATACTAATTTTTGCTTATTTAGCAAACGGCTGTGTGTAGTGCGGGGGGGGGGGGGGGATTGAAGCAGGGAAATTTTCCAAACCTCAGTGAAGCACCAAGTACACAAGCAACACACTTGATTCCCTTCAAACAATTCAAATAGAGAAGGTGAAGGATGAACAATTAGCTCTGACCCTTTGGCAGGACTTTTCGACCCGAAACGTTGACTGTACTCTTTTCCTAGATGCTGCCTGGACTGCTGAGTTCCTCCAGCACTTTGTGTGACTTTTAACACCATAAATCAGCGAGTTGTTTTGTTATGTCTCCCCTCTCACTGTGAAATGGGGTCACCTCGTTTTCCCTTATTAGGGACAGACAGAGAGAGAGAGAGCCTGCAGTATGTCGAATACCGGGTGAAAGAGTTATCCTTGGCGTACTGCAAGTCTGTGTCTCTGTTGATGCTTTACTGATGCTTAAGTACTCGGTATGGAGCCCCGATGCTTTTTTGCTGGGTGGGGGGAGGGGGTCATTGCTTTGCTGCTGCTTATGCATGCGAGAGGGAAGTTGGGAGGGGGCTTTGGGGTTCTAATGTTTAACTGTCATTCATTCCTTGGGGCACTCCTCTGTTTTCTTGGATGTTTGCGAAGAAGAATAATTTTAGGATGTATATTGTATACATTTCCCTGACATTTAACGTACCTATTGAAACTTATTGAGAAATGCAGTGTGAGGTGATGCATTTTGGAAAGTCAAACTAGTGTAATACTTATATTGTGATGGCACAGCACTAGGGAGTGTAACGGAACAGAGTGTACAGCGCATTGAAAGTTGTATCACAGGTAGACAAGGTGGTGAAAAGGGTATTTAGTGCAGTTGGTTTCATCAGTTAGGGCTTTGGGTATAGGAGGTAGGACATTACGTTGCAGTTGTATAAGTCATTGCTGAGGCTGCTGTTAGAGTACTGTGTACAGTTTTGGTCTCCCTGTTATAGGAAAAATTATGGTTCAACTGGAAAGAAAGCAGAAAAGATTTATAAGGATACTGACAGGTCCAGAGGACTTGAGTTATAAGGAGGGGTTGGTCAGGTTTTTTATTCCTTGGCATGCAGGAGAATGGGAGGCAAGGTTATAGAAATGTTTAAAAATATGAGAGCCATAGAGAAGGTGGACAGTAACAGTCTTTTCCCCAGCTTAGACAAGACTAACTCCAGAAAGCATAGATTTAGAGTGAGAGGAACAAACTGCTAGAAGTGGCAGATTATTCCATATGTTTGAGAGGTAATAAATAGGTTAGATAAATAGTGTCATTTTTCCAAGATGGAAATGTCAAATCTCTGAGTGTATAAGTTTAAGATGAGAGGGGAAAGGTTGAAAGGAGGTTTACAAGGCAAGTTTTTTTTACACAGAGAGGAGTAGGTGTCTGGATCTTGCTGCTGGGGAAAGTAGTGGAGGCAGATATGATCACAAATTTAAACAGTCATATGAATAGGTAGGAAATGGAGGGATACACTATGTGCAGGCAAATGAACTGTTTAAATTGCTGTGGTGGTCAGCATGGACATTTTTAATGGAGTCCACACACCATCAGGCACCTATTTACACTAATCCTAATTTAACCCATTTTATTTCCCCCACATCCCATCAACTTCCCCCAGATCCTATCTCTCATTTATACACCAGTAGCAATTTGGAGTGGTCAAGTAATGTATCAAGTCACACATCAAAGTTGCTGGTGAACGCAGCAGGCCAGGCAGCATCTATAGGAAGAGGCGCAGTCGACGTTTCAGGCCGAGACCCTTCGTCAGGAGTAATGTATCAAGTCAGCCATTTTTTGAGATTTGAGAGGAAACCAGGGTACCAGTAGGCAAATGAAATGGTCACAGGGAGCACATAGAGCACTCTGCATCAGAGGTCACGGGAGCTGTGCAGTGGCAGCTCTTTCAGCCATGACTGTGATTCCGGGTTCTGGGTTTTCTGACCTATTTATTGGGAAATAGGGAAAACTACATGTGGGAGAAAGAAGATAGATGTGGTCTGCTACTGTAGCCCATCCACTTCAAGGCTCGGTATGACCTGCATTCAGAGATGCTCTTCTGCACACCACTATTGTAACATGTGGTTATTTGAGTACTGTCACCTTCCTGTCAGCTTGAACTAGTCTGGCCATTCTCCTCTAATCTCAGTCATTAACAAGGCATTTTCACCCACGAAACTGCCGCTCACTGGAAGTTTTTGGTTTATCATACCATCCTCTGTAAAATCTAGAGAGTATTGTGTGTGAAAATCCCAGGAGATCAGCAGTTTCTAAGATACTCAAACCACTTTGTCTAGCAACAACAATCATTCCATAGTCGAAGTCATTTAGATCACATTTCTTCTCCATTCCGATGTTTGGTATGAATAACAATTGAACTTCTTGACCATGTCTGCATGCTTCTGTACATTGAGTTGCTGCCATATGATTGGCTGATTAGACATTTACATTAATGAGCAGGTGTACAGGTGCTAATAAAGTGGCCACCGAGTGTATGTAGAGCATGAACCACTTGGGACAAATGGCCTGTTTCTCCATTGTAATTACTGTAAGCACATTACTAATCTCTCACCAGTTTCCGCGATAGAAAAAAGAACTTCTGGTTTAATTCATATCCATTTCTTCATCTGTAAGATCACCATCTTTTCCTTATAGTTGATATAGTGGTACCAATTGTCAGCAAGGGGTTAATGGGCTACATGGCCAGTTTCTATGCTGTATGATTCCATGATTCCATGCTCCAGCCAATTCCCATCTTGTGTCCTGCCTCACCTCGTAGCAGGGTTGATGCAAATGCAGTTACAATTGGCTTATGAAGGCAGACGTGTGTTGGAACAGAAGGATATCCCCCGTCTGTAACATCTGGCAGACCTAAAGTGATTTAACTCAATTGCAATTGTCATCCATGCCAGCACTATCTGCTCAATATAGGCAACTGCTGGGCACAGCCAGAAGACCCTGCCGAAGCGACTTCTGCAGGAATCTGCTTTTAGAAACCTCATGTAAAGGTAAAAATATCCTGAGCTGGAACTCAGCAGTAGATGGGTAAAACTCTAATCAGCAGCTGCCAGTGAGTTAAAAATGGGATGAGCTCGAAATACCCAACAGGTCAAGTAGCTTCTGTGGAGCGAGAAACACAGGCGATGACCTCTTGTCAGTTTGACAAAAGGCCATTGTCCTGAAGTGCCTATCATCTCTTTCATTACCTGACCTGTTGAGTGGTTCCAGCGCTTTCCTGCTTTTATTTTAGATTTTCATCACCCCACAGTATTTTCCGGTTCACTGACGAGTATTTTCCATATGCATTCTTACTAAGGTTGACCACAACTTGTAGCCCTCTCTTCCACCCGAACAGACTATACGGCAGACCGACAAACAGGGTTTTCTGGAGAATGAGTCCTTCAGTGGCTGGTTGACAATCACCCTTGCAATATGTTGTCAGTTACAAAGCTCAAGCCTTCCGCTCACCAGATTTATCAGAATGTTTGTTTGACTTGAATCAAAACCATAGTCTGCAGTCGTTCTCAATTTTTATTACATAAATTTTTGGCAGCCTTATTCATCCCTTGTTGCTCGTGAAATATTACTGTAAAGTAGTCGATATAATTTTTAAAGCACCATGTGGAACCAGTTAAGGATTAAGATCCGAAGAACTGAAGTAACAACAGGCCCTATGATCTGCCAGCCAATAATTTCCTTTCTTATTGCACCAGATTTTTGTCCTAGGACATAGAACAGTGCAGCATGGGAAAAGGCCCCTCGACCCACAATATCTGCACTGAACATGATTTTGAATTAAATCATATTTCTTCTGCCTGTACACCAAAAATATACCTCTGTTCCCTGCACATTCACGTGTCTGTCTATCCACCTCCTAAATGCCATTGTCATATCAGCTTCCACCATGACCCCTGGCAGTCCGTTTCAAGCAGCTACCAGTTTCTGTGAAAAACACCTGCCCTTCACCTTTCTTTTATACTTTGCTTCTCTCACCTTAAATGCACATCCTCTTTCAAAAAAACAAAGAACTTGCCCTTTCAGCTCTGGGTTTTGACATTGTCACCTAAAGGGGTGACGGCTCTATGGTAACCTCCCGATAAAAAGAGGAAGCAACATCACCTTGTTGCCATAATTCAACAATGCAAGATTATGATAATTTGCATGAAATTTTTGATTTATTTTGTCACACTACATAAATATTTATTTGCATTTATTTAGCATTAAAACATTCCCAGGGTTTCCCTAGGAATGCTAAAGAACAAATTACAGTACGGTATCACATGAGACATGAGCACAGGAGTTAGGTCAAAGGGATTGATTTAAGAGGTGCCTCAGGAGGAGGGAGAGTAAATGAGACTGAAAGTTCTTGGGAGATATTTAGTGACCAGACAAGTGAGGTACAGCAAATAGAATTAGGATGCACAAGGAAACTGGGGAGGTGGAACGACCATAGAGAGGTCACCAAGTTGTCATCAGTGGTAGCAACTGGTGCTGCATATATCAGGAAGGTACCTGGGTCTAAGATGTATTGTCAGGATTTAACACAGAGGAGTCACAGGGGTCTTACATAGTAAAAACAAGATAAAAACAAACAATTAAAAAAAAATCGAAACCAACATACGACGGTGATGAAAATCTGAAGTTAAAAACAAAAGAAGATGGAAACGTTTGCTTGGAGCACTCTTCTATTCTTCATTTAATCTCTTCAACATCTTTTGATCAAGGACCATCAGCCTGAGGTAAAATGCTGATACTCTTTCCATAGAAACTGTCTAATCTGCCAATTATCCTGTTTTATTTCACATTCCCAGCATTCACAGTTCATTAGATTTACATTTTCTACTTTACCTACCCTCATGTTTGCTTGTCCTTAACCTCTCTTTGGATCTTGTCTTAACAATTTTCAGTTCTCTTAAAAGTTATCAGTGTGAAAAGTTAGCTCTGTTTCTCTCTCGACTGATGCTGCCTGATCTGCTGGGTGTTTCTGGCATATTCCGTCTTAATTTGGAACAAAAATGTTCTGTTATTGGTAGACTAAAATTCTTCCATGTTTAGGTACTGGAAGAGTCTAACCCAAATGTAAGGTCAAGTCAGCAAAGGAATGCAGTAACTCATAATCATATCTAAGATATGAATTGACCATCCCATTAGGAACATTTAGTCACAGACACTCTCAGCAGAGCCACCTGGAATAAATGAGCACGACAGTATTGAGCAT
The DNA here is from genome assembly GCF_963921235.1 of Mobula hypostoma. Lineage (NCBI taxonomy): Eukaryota > Metazoa > Chordata > Chondrichthyes > Myliobatiformes > Myliobatidae > Mobula > Mobula hypostoma. The sequence continues at coordinate 134,208,931 of NC_086101.1, read as the reverse complement.
TTGACAGGAATTACAGGCTGAAGTTCTGACGTTGATCTCCTACCTTGTGGTGCTGCAGCTGAAGTATTTTGTCCTCGAGCTGGTGTCGTTTGTTCTCGATTTCTGTCTGCCTCTGCCTTTTTTCCTTCAAAGAGAGAGAGGGAGTGTTTTAAACATGTTGCTTTAACTGTTACCAGTTCACCCCTTATGCCAACATTCTAGCAATCAAATACTTCTCTTAAAACATAAAAGCAAAAGATTATTGAATAAAAAGAAAGGTAGGCAATTCAGCTCTTTGATCATGTTGATACTCTCTCCCATTACCTTATTCCTGTGCTTCCCCTGAAACCCCGTGATGCCATTTGCATTAAGTTTTAAAAATCTCCTTCTTATCTATATTAAGTGACCTGTCCTCTGTAGCCCTCTGTGGTAAGAATTTCCACAGGTTCATCAACCCCTGAGGGAAGAAATTTTTTCGCATCCCAGACCTAAATCTGTTGGCTAAGTCTGTGATTCTATTTCCTAGAAAATCCAGCCAAGGCAAACTTCCTCCCAACATCCAGCCACATCAGATTTTGTAACTTTCACTTAGATCTCATCTCACTTTTCTTAACTCTAGTGAATCCAGATCTTCTCTCTTCTCACACCTCTGCACATGCTCTATGGCAAACATACCCTCTTCAAGGTAAAGAGATCAAGCCTGCACACAATTTTCCAAGAATTATCTCAATGTAATTATAGCAAGGCATTCTTGCTCTTGGGCTTAAATCCTGTTGCTGCAAAGGCCAACATACCACTTGCCTTCTTAACTGCTTGCTGCAGCTGCACTCTTGCTTTCAGTAACTGGGGTACCAGGACACTTTGTACATCAATACTTCCCAAGCTCATAGTATTTTCTGCTTCCCTACTGCAGTGGAAGGACAGCCTCACAATTATATTGCTTTTCTCAATTATTCCCCACTCATTCACTCTAAGTCACCCGGAAGCCTCATTGAATCTTTCTTACAACCTGCAATCCTGCCCAGTATTACATTTGACTACCTGATTAAAATCATTGATCTGTTATGAGAGGCTTGTGCCCAACCATTGATATCTGCAGTACCATAATAATTAATACCTCCCAATAACAAAACTGCTACATACATCGTCAAAACGTATTGAATGTTGAAAGGCATTGGAAAAGTGGATGCGGAGAGGATGTTTCATAGAATAGAGGGATGTCCATTTAGAATGGAAATGAGGAGGAATTTCTTTAGCCGGAAAGTGGTGAATCTCTGGAATTCGTTGTCCTCAGGCAGTTGTGAGGGCCAAGTCCTTATGTATATTTAAGGCAGAGGTTGATTGATTCTTGCTTGGTCAGGGCATGAAGGTGTATGGGGAGAAGGCTAGGTTTTGATGATGCGGGAGAAGGCTAGGTTTTGATGATGAGGGAAAAAGGATCATCCATAATGATGTGGTGGAGTAGACTCGATGGGCCACATGGCTTAATTCTGCTCGTATATCTTATGGTCTCATGGTATTAAACCAGACAACTGCTTTTTTATCAGTCTTGATTGAATGATAAATCAATTGAGTGATAAATATTTGCCAGGAAACTGGGTAGAAGTCTCCTACTTCTCTTCAAAATGGTACCAGTGAATATTTCGCAACCAACTCAAGAGAGCAGACAGGCCTTTGGTTTAAGGCTTCAGCTGAAAGACATAACTGATACACTCCCACAGTACCATTCTGCAGTGACAGGCTAGATTTCAGAGTCCAGATCTTTAGAGTGAGACGAACTCTTAACCTTCTGATTCAGAGGGCCCAGGGTTAAGCCTAGCTTGAGGGTACAGGAGTGTGTTTATGCTCGGTGTCAGGTTTGAGGGCACAGACCTGAGAATGAGCATGCAAAGCCTGGCTTGAGGATGCAGCTGGTTTTTAAAGCAGAGGTCAAGAGTACGATCATATGTTGGGGTCATGAGCGTAAAGACCAAAACAGAGTTCAAGAGCATGTATGTGGGTCTGAAGACAGAATGTGTGCAGAACCCAAAGTCAGGACCACACAGACAAAGCTGAGGCCAGGAATGCAGAGCAGACTAAGGACCGGGCGTGTAACTGGGATTGGCCATGCTCCTGCACTGTGGGTAGACTGCAGCCTTTAGTAGTCAGACCCTGAATCAAAATCCCAATAACTTTCATAACTTATCAGAAGCACCAAGTCAAATCCAGAGAAAAATATGTGAGTCCATTTGTGACACCTTCCATTTCCTTGACATAGTAGATGCAGGGATAATGGAGAGTGAAGAGACAGCTGAAACTGGAATTTCTTTTTTTTTTACACACAGAGTGGCTGGAATGCACTGCCAGGAAGGTGGTAGGGGCTGATACACGAGGGACATTTAAGAGACACTTAAACTGGTCAGATGGAGCTGAGTAGGGGGAGGGAGGGGAAAGATACTGACTGAGGCTAGAAGTGATAAGTGCTTGAAGAGACAAGAATAGTGCATTTCATCAGCTTGTCTTGCAATGTGTCTTTTCTGCACTAAGGTCTTGATTTCTCACACTTTTACTTCTCACTGCTTTTAATACGTAGAACATAGCTCATTAGAGCACAGCTGGGGCCCTCAAGTCCATGATGTTGTACCAACATTTTCAAAAGTTCAAAGTTCAAAGTATATTTATTATCTAAGTGCATATATGTCGCCAAATGCTATCCTGAGATTAACTCTCTTGCGAGCATTCATAGTAGATACAAAGAAACACCATCGGATCAATGAAAATGTACACACAAAGCTGGACAAACAACTAATATGCAAAAGACAATAAATTGTGCAAGTACAAAAAGAAAAGCAAAATAATAATAATAAATAAATCATAAATAATATTGAGAACATGCATTGTAAAGTCCTTGAAGGGAAGTCCACAGGTTATGGAATCAGTTCAGTTGGGGTGAGTGAAGTTACTGACTCTGGTTCAGGAGCCTGATGGTTGATGGGTAGGAACAGTTCCTGAACATGGTGGTGTGGTACCTGGTTCCTGTACCTCCTTCTTGATGCCAACAGTGAGAAGAGAGCATGGCTAAGATGGTGGGGGTCCTTGATGATGGATGCTGCTTTCCAGCAACAATGCTCCTTAGTGTTCAACAGTGGGGAGGGCTTTAGCTGTGATGTGCTGGGCTGTATCCACTACTTTTTGTAGGATTTCCATTCAAGGGCATTGGCATTTCCATAGCAGGCCAGGATGCAACCAGTCAGTATAAGTTTTGGGTAACATGCTAAATCTTCACAAATATCTAAAAACATTGGGACATGCCTTCTTTGTAATGGCATTTAATCTATTCTAAGATCAATTAAACCCTTCCCTTCTACATAGCCCTCCATATTTCTATTATCAATGTAGCTATCTAAGAATTTTTTAAATGTCCCTAATGTATCTGTTTCTACTACCACCCCTGATAAGGCATTCCATACGCCTACCACTCTCTGTGTAAAGAACGTACCTCTGACATCCCCCTATAAATTCCTCCAATCACCTTAAAATTGTCCCTCTGGTATTAGCCATTTCTGCCCTGAGGAAATACCTCTGGCTATCCACTCTATCTATGTGACTTAACATTGGGCCACCTCTCCTTCCACTTCATACCAAAGGGAAAAGCCATGGTTTGTTCAACCTATCTTCATAAAAACATGCTGTTGCGTCCAGGCAGCGTCCTGGTAAAAATTCTTTGCACCCTCTCTAAAGCTTACACATTTTTCCTACATTGGGGCAACCAGAACTGAACACAATATTCCAAGTGTGATATAACCAGGGTTTTACAGAGCTGCAACATTACCTCACGGCTCTTGAACTCAATCCCCCAACTTGTGAAGGACATCAAACCATATTCTTTCTTAAAAGTCCAATCAACTTCGAGGCAACTTTGAGGGATCTATGGATATGGGCCCCAAGATCCCTCAGTTCCTCTACATTGCCATGAATCCTGCCATTAACTCTGTTTTCTGCCTTCAAATTCAACCTTCCAAAATAAATCACTTCCCATTTTTCTGGGTTGAACACCATTCGTCACTCCTCAGCCCAGCTCTGCATCCTATCAATGTCCCATTGCAACCTACACCAACCCTCATTGTCCACAACTCCACCAACCCTGATGCTATCTACAAATTTGCTAACCCACCCTTCCATTTCCTTATCCATGTCATTTATAAAAATCATAAAGAGCAGATGTCTGCAGAACACCTCTGGTCACCGACCTCCAGACCAATTATATTTCCACACAGCCAAATTTCCCTGCAGGATTCCCGACCTTCTGATTAAGCCTACCATGTTATCAAGCACCTTACTAAAATCTATATACACCATGTCCACAACTCTACATTCATCAACAAACAAGAGGAAATCCGCAAATGCTGGAAATCCAATCAGCACACACAGTGCTGGAGGAACTCAGCAGGCCTGGTCCTGCTGAAGGGTCTCGGTCCAAAATGTTGATTGTACTCTTTTCCATAGATGCTGCCTGGCCTGCTGAGTTCCTCCAGCATTTTGTGTGTCTACGTTCATCAATATACTTTGTCACATCCTCAGAGAACTCAGTCAGGCCTGTAAGACATGATTTGCCCCTCACATAGCCACGCTTACTATCCTTAATCAGATTATGCTTCTCCAAATACACATAATTCCTGTCTCTAAGAAACCTCTCCAATAATTTGCCTCCTGTTGAAATAAGACTCTAAGGTATGTAATTTCCAGGGTCATCACTACTCCCTTTACTGTACAAAGCAATAATATTTACCAGTCTCCAATCATCTGATACCACTCCTGTGGCCTGTGATGACGCAAAGATCATTATTGAAGGTTCAGCAATCTATTTCCTTGCTTTCCACAATAACCAGGATTATATCCTGCCTGGCCCTCGGACTTATTTATCCTAATGTTTTTCAAAAGTTCTAGCATATCCTCTTTCTTAATATCAACATGTTCCAGCATATCAGCCTGTTTTACACTGTCCTCACAAACATCGAGCTCCCTTTCACTGTGAATTCTGAAGCAAAGTATTCATTAAGGGCTTTTCCTGCCTCCTCAAACTCTAGGCACACATTTCCTCTACTATCACTGATTGGTCCTACCCTCACTCTTGCCATCCTCCTGTTCTTTACATATGTGTAGATGCTTTAGGGTTTTCCTTAATTTTACATGCCAAGACCTTGTCATGCCCCCTTCTAGCTCTCCTAAGTTTATTCTTCAATTTCTTTCTGACTATCTTGTAACTCTCTAGGGCCCTGTCCAATCCTTACTTTATAAACCTTAATTAAGCTTCTTTCTTTCTCTTGACTGAAAGTTCCGCATATCTTATCAAACATGGTTTCTTCATCTTACCATTCCCCAACTCAACAGGACAAACATATCCAGAACCCCCAGCAAGTTCTTCCTAAACAGCCTCCACATTTCTGTTGTGGATTTCTTGAGTACGCCTGTTTCCAATTTATGTTCCCCAGTTCTGGCCCAATAGCATTACAATTCACCCTCCCCCAACCTTTCCTATACCATCTGCTCTTATCCATCCCCAAGGCTATAGTAAATGTCAGGGAGATATTGAAATGATCTCCCACTGAGAGATCTGACACCTGACCTGGTCCATTGCTTAGCACCAAATCCAAAATGGCCTCTCCTCCAGTCAGCCTGTCCACATATTGAATCAGAAATCTTCCTGGACACACCTTAAAGAATTCTGCCCTATCCAAACTTTTTAATGTTTTGTAAAATTTATGTGTGAGTTATATTCTGCGTGTTGGCTGCACCTAAATGTGTGTGATGTTGTACCTCACTGTATGTAGCACCTGATTTCCCTGATTGTTTAAAAAAAGGGGTTAACTGTTCAGGTCTCAGAACTCTCTGGTATTCTTCACTGAGAGAGTGATGAAACATTGGAATTCTTTGCAAAAGAGGCTCAGTCACTGACTGTATTCAAGATGGAGATTGATAGAATTTTATATATTACGGAAATCAAGTAACTTGAGGTTGATACAGGGAAGTGTCACTGAAGTAAAAGATCAGTCATGATCTCAGTGTAGGTTGGAGACAGCAGAGGGAACTGAATGGCCTTTCTCCAATTTGTACTCTTTATGTTGTGGTTGACAGGCATCATCATTGTCCCAGGTCCAAATGTGCATGCTCATTTATTGTCATGGATCTGTGAATGCTCAGCTTACAAGCTCTCAAGTAAGCTCACTGAATAGTATCTACACCAATGTTTCATGGGCTCAAACTTTTGGCAATTTCTATACTGCGTTCAAGTAGAGGTCACAGTAAACGTGCTAATAAATCATGGATCTAAGAAAAAGAAAAAGTTGCAAGCTGAAGATCTTAAAATAAACCAAAATCCCCTCACTTGCTAATGTTTACGCTATTAAGGAGAAACAATGTCAAAATTAAGCCCAGAGTTCTATTCCCACTGTAGAAACCTGGCAGAACTCCATGCTTTAGTGATATGAGCATTAAGTTTACCACTCTGTTTTATACATCGAGGCAGTGAAAGTTATGATGAGGTTTCAAGTTCAAACATTATATCACATGTATAACTCAAGATTTTCAATGACTAGGAACTCCAGTGTTACCCTCTCTAAAGCTTCTTACCTTTCGCCTTCCTACTTTCTGACACTCTCTCGTTAAAACCTCATTCTATGGCCAAGCCTTTCTACTCTTTCCTTTTGCAGCTTGGTTCCATGTTTTGTTTGGTTATTGCTCCTGTAAGAACTTCACTCCACTTCAAGTGTTACATAAAGGCTGCTGAGGGTTAGATAGGTGGTGTTCAGGATTGTCAACACAGGAAAGTACAAAAGGTCCAGATATGACCTCCTGAAAGCCATCTCACATGCAAAGTGGCAATTCCAGACCAAACTTAAATCACAGGAGCATATTTGACAGCTGCAGCAGGGTTTGAATGCTAACACCTCCAATAAAGCAAAGTCAAGTAACAAGGTTTCGCTCCCAGATGGACTCAATGCCTTTTATGCTTGCTTTGACTGACAGAAGATGGAGACACCTTCACAAACCCCCATAAGCCCCGTTGACTCAGTGATATTGGTCTCTGAGGCTGACATGAGAGCATCCTGCAGGAGGGTAAACCCATGGAAAGCATCTGACTTAGACGGGGTACCTGGCTGAGTACTGAAGACCTGTGCTAATCAACTGGCTGGAGTGTTCACTGACATCTTTAACCTCTCGCTTCTGCAGTCTGAGGTACCCACCTGCTTTAAGCAGGCTTCAATAAAACCAGTGCCCAAAAAGAACGTGAGAACCTGCCTCAACAACTATCGTCCAGTAACACTCACATCCACTGTGATGAGGTTGGCCATGAAGAATATCAGCTCCTGCCTGAGGAGAGACTTGGATCTGCAACAATTTCCCTACCATCATAACATGTCAACAGCAGACGCTATTTTGTTGGCTCTTCATCCAGCTCTGTAACATCTGGACAGTGAAGGTGCATGCATCAGGATGCTCTTCATTGGCTACAGCCCTACAGCTCAGCATTCAACATTACCATCCCCTTGAAGCCAATCACTTAGCTCCAGGACCCAGATCTCGATAACTCCTTGTGCAAATGGATCCTCAATTTTCTCACTTGCTGTTGATAAATTGGCATACAGCAAGGAGATTGCAAATCTGGTTGAATGGTGCCACAATATTCAATCAGTTTTGCATGAATCAGCCAGAGATTTATCACAAGACTTAAAACACTGTCAATGTCATATGTGATATTGAGATAATGATTTTCAAGTCTTTATTTTCCTGTAAGTGCTGCAAGAAAATGAGATTAAAAGTAGCATACATTTGCATATATATATTTTGATGATAAATTTGAGGTTTACTTTGACTGTTACTTATTCGCATTACTGCCTGGAATAGAGCTTCCAATGCACAAAGTTGCAAGATCCTGCAGTCGATTATATAATCAGCCATGTCCAGCATGGTCACAACCATCCCTATCATTGAGGACATCCTCAATGGATGGTACCTCAAGGTGGAATCTATCATTAAGGACCCTCACTGTTGGGGCCATGCCCCCTTCTTCTTACTGCCATCCAGGAGGAGGTACTGGAGCATGAAGTCCCTCACTGAATGATTTTTTGTGGAGATTCAGATTCATTGATCACATGCACATGGAAATATACGGTGAAATGCATTATTTGCATTGACAACCAACACACCTAAGGATGTGCCGGGGGCAGCCTGCAAGTGTTGCTATGCATTCTTCCTTTCTGCCATCAGATTTCTGAACAGTTCACAAACCTCGTTCCTTTTATTTGAACTATTTATTTTTTTATAAATGTCTTTATGGTGTACTGTACTGCTGCTCCAAAGATGTACTGATTGTTCATTTAAAATGGTCCCATGATTAGGCTAGGGTTAAATCAGGGGTTGCAGGGCAGCGTGGTTTGAAGGGCCAGAGGTCCTTTTCTACACTGTATTGCAATAAACAAACAAACAAACAAATAAATAAATAAAATTTTTACAAATCATGTAATTTGTCAGTAGCAATAAATCTGATTCTGATATTGGGTTTTATTCTGAAAGAATTTCAATACATGAGTAAAGCTGCCTTACACAGGGCCTTGAAGTGGTCAGTGCCCTCAGATTTAGCTTCTTTAAAAGAATACACTTGCTATAGAGAGAATGTAATGAGAGTTCGCAATATTTCTTCTAGGTCTGAGGAGAAATTGAGTAGGGATTGGAGAGGTTTGGAAGAATGAGAGGTGACCTTATAGAAGTAAGGAACTTTCTTTCAGGGGCTCACTAGGTACAGGGAAGATGTTCCCTCAGACTAAGGAACCTGGAATGAGGGATCACAGAATCAAAATAAGGAGTAGACTTTTTATAACTGAAATTAGGAGAAATTACACTTAAAGGATGCTGAGTCTTTTGGATTCTTTATCTTGTTAAGCCTTGGAGGCTCAGACATGGATTCAATACAAAATTGAGAATAGGTTTCCTGGAATTAAAGGAATTAGTAGATAGTGAAAGAAATCTAAAGTTGAAAATTAGCCACAGTTTTTCTGATTGACAGAGTGGCTCAAAGATCTGCACAACCAACTCTGATTTCAGTTTCTGATTATCTTATTTCCAGCACTTGCACTTTATTGCTTGTTAAATATGCTTTTGTAACGCTGATAGAGTGATAACTCCTGGCCCAGAATACAGGCAAGAACCCACTACTCTTTCTCAAAGACAGGAGAAAAAGACTGCATTAAGAGATGGAAAGAAAAGAGACTGAAGGGCAAAAAGAAAAATTAAAATCAGATATTTCTGAAAAAACCCTCACTTTTCCCTAAATTACTGGATAAGATTGAAAAGTTTAGGTTTTTCCTTTTCCTGTTGGGTTAACTAGTTACCATGTACTTTGAATGATATAATTGTTATAACACAGAAGGAGCCATGTAACCTGTAGTGTCAATGCCTTACAGACACATTAATTAAAAGACGTTGTATAAATCAACAGCAAATTCTGGAGGACTGCAATTCAGGGCTTATGTCTAAATTAGCATACATATGATGTGCGTCATTAAAACGTTATGACTGCCTGTCAGGATCAATGGTTAACAGATTTGAAAAGGACAGAAGTTTATTGGTGCATCCCATTATAATTATGGCAAAAAATAAGACTTCATTTAAATAATCAGGTGCTACTGTGAGGGGTTTTTCTCTTGGGAGCAGAGGAACATTAAAGATCTGACCTTCTTCATGTGAGGATGGCAGAGTTTAAAACGAGAATATTAATTGTACCAGCATTCGCTCTAGCCTCATGTGATTTACTATTGAGAGTTAGGCTGGAATGCAGTCTGTGGGAGGGACTTGGAGCAGAGAATTTTTGAAACCCCAGCTGAACTCTTAAACACTATTAAGGGCAGACAGTTATACACATACACAAGAAATGACAGGGAAATTAAATGACAGCCCTCTGATATATCCAGCCTGTTCCCATTCAGTTGTGATACCCTTAGCATTGGAATAGACTGTTTCTCTGGTCCACACAAATATATGGTGTGCCAAATATTGTTTGGTGTGTAGTCAGTCAGTGATTTCTGATTTTTATGCTCACAGAAGCAATCAAGCTAGCAGAATCCATTCAGTCTGGTCTCCCATTCAGCATGATGAAGGCTGATCTGTCCCCTAGCTCCATTTAACTCAGACAGAATAACAAAGATCCATCAATTTCAGATTCAGGCTTAGCAATCAAATGTATAAATTAGGAGCAGCACTGTGCCCATGGACCCTTGAACCTACTCTGCCCTAAAATGAGATCATGGCTAAACTGACTGTAATCCTAACCCTGCATTCCCATCTATCCTTCGTAACCTTTCATCTTCTTGCTTAGCAAGCACCTATCTACCTCTGTTTTAAAAATATTTAAGGGCTTTGCTTCCATTGTGCTTTGAAGAGGAGAGTTTCAAAGACTCATTACTCTCTGACAGAAAAAAAAATATCAGGACATCTGTGTCTTAAATGGGAAACCTACTATTTTTAAACATTGGCTCTTAGTTCTAAATTCTCCCACAAGAGGAAATATCCTTTCCACATCAACCCTTAAATTCTAGTCCAGAACACTCTCAATCTTCTAAACTCCAAGGAATACAAGTCAATCCTGTTCAACCTTTCTTCACAGGACAACTTGTTCATTCAAGATATTAGTCCAGTAAACCTCTGAACTGCTTCCAACATATTTAGGTCTTTCCTTAAATAAGACCAATACTGTGCACAGTACTCCACATGTGGCCTTGCTAAAGCCCAACGTAATCACACAGCTATCACCAGCAACGTCAGGGTCCATAACACTGTAGTAGAAGCAAGGCAGCTTTAACTCAAAGGGTTTGCTGGGAAGAAGTTACAAATGAAGCATAACCTCTCTACTTTTGTTGTTGGATTCCATTTTCCAATAAATAATAACATTCTGTTAGTTTTTTTGTTGTTCACTCTATCTGTATTTTAGCTTTTTATACCTGTCACTAATCCAGCATCAGTCTTATTTGTGAAAGAGTCAATTTTTTCAACGATTCTAACTTATTTCCCAAAAAATCTAGCTCTGTTTTTAGACAATATCCTTCTCCCCCAGACTTTCCAACTAGAAGAAATAGTCCCTTTTCATAAATTCAACTTAAACTCTTAAAAGTGATGACGAAATCATTCATTCCAGAAAATTCAAGTGAAAATGAATGAGTACAGTGTATTTGGTAAGTTTGTGGGGTGTGCAGTCAGAATGAATGGGTTAAATCAGCAATGTTAGCAATGCAACTGTGTTAGGTAGAATGTGACGTTGCTTTCACTTCCATTGCAACTTCACTTTATTGTGTTTTTTCCCATTTAATTCAGCCTTTGAAATTTGTATTTCAATTATCTTGGTGGGTGGGTGCTAAAATCTGTTTTGCTTTTTATTTGTTCGAACCAATATATTAACATTTTGAAATATGAAAACTGATTACCTGCAAAAATAAGCCATCAGTTTGAAACTGATCTGGGAGTTATAAAACTGTACAGAACATTATGATTTCAAAGCTCACCTCAGTTGCAAAACCGTCAGTAAGTGCATCTCTGGAGATACATCATGCTTTTTGATAAGCATTTTAATAAATAATGAAGTTTAAAAGTGATGTGTTTTTAAAAAATGTTTAATGCATTCTTATCATCACAGAAGGCTCTCAACAGAGGTGAAATAAGTTGAATGTTTTATTTTCGATTCCAGCTGCAAGTATGAACCTTTGATCAGATCACATCAGGGAGGGAATAGGTATAGCAGAGCAGCACTTGTAATTCAATATGGTATTAGAATCTGCACCACTCGTTAACATTATCATGGGCTCAAATGCTCTTATAATCTGACATTTTCCATGTAATAATTGAAGAAACATTTTTCAAATGTTTGCATCAGAAATAACAGCATTAGTTCAAGAGGCAATATGATTTTTAATGAATTACAGGAATCTCATTAAAGTGGGCATGAATGCAGGGAAAGAAAATGTCGATTAAATCTTTGAGAGATGGCAGAACAGGAAGCTATAAAACCGAATATATTTTTTGGAAGCAGCTGTATGTTCATATTTAGAGCAACATTAACGCATGAGTCAGTCCTGAACCTAACTAAAAATATTCTAGCATTCCAAAGGACTGTTCCTGCAGAAAATTACTGCCCAGAGCAGCTGAATTCTCAAAGACATGGGATCTCATGTATGTAAACTTTGCAAATATCACACAGCTGACGCTTGAGGGTACTTGGGAAGAGTTTTGTAGCCATCCACGTGCAGCCTCCGCCCCAGCCCACCGACTGGCTGAAACCCAGAAGCAGCTATTATTAGAAATTCCCAAAGGCTTCTCCACCCGAACCATTCTCAGTGGTTTGAGATAAATGAACCCAGCAAAGTAGCTGCCCTACTAATTAAAATCGTCTGTGCAAACACCTTGGCTTGGGAATGAGAAGCAACTGTTATAAGTCCTGGTGAAAGGTTGTGGGAGAAGTCTCCTGTGCCCAGCCCCTAACTGACAGGGCCAGTTCCAGCTCATGCCAGCTCCATTCGGTTTAGTTCTACTTCCCATTGCTATTTGGCACAGTCACTGCTCAAGTTTCCCATGTCACTGGAAAGGCCTATGAGCTAGATGAGGAGTGTTGATCATTTTATCCCACAACATTCGACATATAAAAACTCTAAGCCAGCTGCAGATGCACAGTGAGAGGTCAGTTGAAGAAAATCAGTGCCTCTCAGGTATGAACCAAACAACAAGTAGTTGCATCTATATAGAGCATAGAACAGTACAGCACAGGAACAGGCCCCTCATCCCATAATGTAAGTGCAGACCAAGATGGTAAATGAAACTAATCCTGCGTAAGTTTTTTACGCAGAGAATGGTGAGTGCGTGGAATGGGCTGCCGGCGGCGGTGGTGGAGGTGGGAACGATAGGGTCTTTTAAGAGACTCCTAGATAGGTACATGGAGCTTAGAAAAACAGAGAGCTATGGGTAAGCCTAGTTAATTTCTAAAGTAAGGGCATGTTCGGCACAGCTTTGTGGGCTGAAGGGCCTATATTGTGCTGTAGGTTTTCTATGTTTCTGTTTCTAACTGCCTGCATGTGATTCATATTCCATCTGTTCATTTGCCTATTCTATATTGAGTCTAGTGTTATGATTTTAACATTTCAGTTATACTTGTGTAATCTTGTGTGTGTATATATATATATATTGGTTGATTAAGCATTCCTGTTTGTTTAAAAAATTTATTATGGGTTATATTTATAAATATGTGAACCGCATACGTCATTAGACTATCACATGATATGAGGATGCTTCGCTTAAAGCAAACCTGTAGTTAACTCACATTTTGGACTCCCACGTCTTCCTTTGAATTAGTTTAATGTTTTGAAGTTACAAAGCAGAACATCTTTGATGTCATAAAACAACTTCAGGTGTTTTATGAGAGTGATTAGGGAAAGAAATTGATTGTACTATGTGAAAGTTTTGAGTCAGATGATCAAAAGCTTGGCCGAAAATGTATTATTTGAAGAAGTGGGGGTAGGGAGTTAGATAGGATTAGGTAGGGTAGGAGGGGGTGGAAATTCCCGAGTTTGGCGACCAAGCAGCTGAAGGGAAAGCTGTCAATAGTGGAGCAATGAAAATCAGGGATGTGCAAGCCATCAGAATTGGAAGAGCACAGAGACTTTAGTGTAACAGGAACGTCGGATTGCTAGTAAACCTTCAATTCGCCATTTGAAAGATTGTTGATTCTCCATATTCTGCCTCTGGACCACCAACGTTGCTCAAACAAAGGAATGCTGGATTATTAATATGAGTGCCCAAATCCCAACCAAAATATCTAACAGTTACAGCTCTGATAAAGGAGAGTTATTTAACAATCACTGGCCCAATTCAGAATGAAGTGGATTTCTGCGGAAGGCTTTTAATAACAGGCTCTAAGCACCAGTTTTATTTTAAGAATGTAGGACTGCTCATTAGGCCACAATCTGTGTTTTCTTACTTAAAAAGATGCAGCAAGTTAAAAATGAAATTTACATATCTTACATGCAACATTTTTTTTCCAAATGTTGCAAGTTCTTATGAACAGAGATTGAATACATTTTAAATCTCCTGCAGAAGGAACTGCTAAAATAAATTTAGTTTGTTCAATGTTTATATTCTGTAACTTACGTGTGCAGCAAAAACTGTCATCAAAGGGTTAAAGCCAAGTGAAGGCTGAAGTTTAAATCTTCGGCCCTCAGCGGCTGGAGTACTGTTTGGGAACGTTCTGCTTTTAATCACACACAGCAACCCGGTTCAGGATCTGCGTCCTCACTACAATCTTTTTGTTAATGATCACTGGATTTTCCTTGGATTTAGCCTGCATGTTACCATTTGTGAAAAAAAAATCATCTGTTTACCCAGAAGAAAGAAAATGAAAATGAAGCAGAGACCATATTAGCAGAACTGACTGCAAACCCCAAATAACGGAGTTAAAAATATCACAACACATTTGTACACAACATACCATGCAGGAGCATATTTTAACACAATTGTTGGTAAAGATTTTATTGACTTGTAGACCTGGGTGGAAGTTCATCAGGCTTCATTGTAATGTTCTACCTCTTTCCAGCTGCGTCTCCTATAACATGACATATGGACTGAATGTAGTGAAAAGCTAAAAGTCTGCCAGAGAGGAGGTAAAGAGAGTTGACTTACTGCTATGGCTTGAAGTCTCTGTTTCCGCAGTTCGGCCTCTGCCATCCTAGAGGAGGGATACAGAAGAGTGAAGTCACCAAACAGAGCGTAGCTGAAGCACTCAGGTAAGTTGAAGAAAAAGGAGAGTGGTGGGATGGGGGCAGGAGGTGTAGGGGATTTAGCTCGAAAGAGCTCTCCCTGCGAGACGCTATTGCCGGCAAGATGTACTGCAAGGACTCATTTCAGCCACTAGATCAATGCCTCCTTCAGCTGTAATGTGAGGGCATTTTCTCCACACTGCTGACACGAGCCTCATGTGTGCAGCGAGAAGGAGCTGAGCAGAGGAATAGCTGGCATGTCTATCATTTTTCTGCTTTGACGTGCTGCTAACTGCTTGCTCCTCCTAGAATAGGGTCATGACAGAGGGGGCCTCAACACTGCAACAATGTGTAATAATGACCCCTGGGTGGAAGCATATTACTCTATGTGATATGTACGTGGTAGGCAAGAAGGTGTGATAGTGTGTATGTGCAGTTATACTGTATGTGTGTTTGTGTGTACATGTGTGTCAGTGTGTGAATGTGCATGTATGGGAGAAAGAGAAAGCAAAAGATCATATAAAAAGCCCATTAGGAATCCCACTAAAAATAGTCCAGACAGCCTTTTTGCTTTACTGCTATTTTTCCAGGTTTGCTGCCAACTTCCAGTTTAGGAGCAGAACTTATTCCATGTGGTTGGAAGCCAGTAGTTTCTCACAAAACTCCAAGAGGTGACACGCTCCTAATGTTGACATCACATTCCAGATTTTGAAAGCTGAAAGCATTCTGTTATCCTTTTTCATTGCGAGGGTTCCTTTGTAAATTTTAAAGATCAAAATATAAAAGAAAACGTTCAATGACTGCTGTAACCTTGGGAATGTGGGAAAATCATAAAGTCATTCTGCAACGTAGGAGGTCATTTGGAAAATGAGGTCCAGTTGGTCCCACTCTCTCCTTCATGTAGTTCAGACTTGAAAATGGTTCCCTCTCTGCATGACATCCACATACCCATGGAAAGTCACTACAAAGTCACATTCCGTTATCCCCTCAGTAAATGCTTCCTGTGTAGACAAATATCCAGGCGACCTGCCTCTCCTCCCAGCAGGAAATGAGAAGCAGAGAGGGAATGAGATACAAGGAGGGAGTAAGTGGCAGGAAGGGAGTGAGAGGCAGGGAGAGAGAAGTGATGGGAGTGATAGACAGGGGGGAGAAGGGATGTGAGTGATAGACAGGGAGAAAGAAGTGATGGGAGTGAGGGGCAGGGAGAGAGAAGTGATGGGACTGATAGACAGGGAGAGACAAGTGATGGGAGTGATAGACACGGAGAGAGAAGTGATGGGAGTGAGGGGCAGGGAGAGAGAAGTGATGGGAGTGAGGGGCAGGGAGAGAGAAGTGATGGGAGTGATAGAGAGGGAGAGAGAAGTGATGGGAGTGATAGACAGGGAGAGAGAAGTGATGGGAGTGATAAACAGGGAGAGACAAGTGATGGGAGTGAGGGGCAGGGAGAGAGAAGTGATGGGAGTAAGGGGCAGGGACAGAGAAGTGATGGGAGTGATAGAGAGGGAGAGAGAAGTGATGGGAGTGATAGACAGGGAGAGAGAAGTGATGAGAGTGATAAACAGGGAGAGACAAGTGTTGGCAGTGAGGGGCAGGGAGAGAGCAGTGATGGGAGTGAGGGGCAGGGACAGAGAAGTGATGGGAGTGATAGACAGGGAGAGAGAAGTGATGGGAGTGATAGACAGGGAGAGAGAAGTGATGGGAGTGATAGACAGGGAGAGAGAAGTGATGGGAGTGAGGGGCAGGGAGAGAGAAGTGATGAGAATGATAGACAGGGAGAGAGAAGTGATGGGAGTGAGGGGCAGGAAGAGAAAAGTGATGTGAGTGATAGACAGGGAGAGATAAGTGATGGGAGTGATAGATGGAGAGAGAAGTGATGGGAGTAATAGACAGCGAGAGAGAAGTGATGGGAGTGAGGGGCAGGGAGAGGGAAGTGATGGGAGTGAGAGGCAGGGAGAGGGAAGTGATGAGAGTGATAGACAGGGAGAGAGAAGTGATGGGAGTGATAGACAGGGAGAAGGAAATGATGGCTGTGATAGACAGGGAGAGAGAAGTGACGGGAGTGAGGGGCAGGGAGAGATAAGTGATGGGAGTGATAGACAGGGGGAGAGAAGTGAAGGGAGTGATAGAAAGGGAGAGAGATGTGATGCGAGTGAGGGTCAGCAAGAGAGAAGTGATGTGTGTGGTAGACAGGGAGACAGAAGTGATGGGAGTGAGGGGCAGGAAGAGATAAGTGATGGGAGTGATAGACAGGGAGAGAGAAGTGATGGGAGTGAGGGGCAGGGAGAGAGAAGTGATGGGAGTGAGGGGCAGGGAGAGAGAAGTGATGGGAGTGATAGACAGGGAGAGAGAAGTGATGGGAGTGATAGACAGGGAGAGAGAAGTGATGGGAGTGATAGACAGGGAGAGAGAAGTGATGGGAGTGAGAGACAGGGAGAGAGAAGTGATGGGAGTGAGAGGCAGGGAGAGAGAAGTGATGAGAGTGATAGACAGGGAGAGAGAAGTGATGGGAGTGATAGACAGGGAGAGAGAAGTGATGGGAGTGAGGGTCAGGGAGTGAGAAGTGATGGGAGTGATAGACAGGGAGAGAGAAGTGATGGGAGTGATAGACAGGGAGAGAGAAGTGATGGGAGTGAGGGGCAGGGAGAGAGAAGTGATGGGAGTGATAGACAGGGAGAGAGAAGTGATGGGAGTGATAGACAGGGAGAGAGAAGTGATGGGAGTGATAGACAGGGAGAGAGAAGTGATGGGAGTGATAGACAGGGAGAGAGAAGTGATGGGAGTGATAGACAGGGAGAGAGAAGTGATGGGAGTGATAGACAGGGAGAGAGAAGTGATGGGAGTGAGGGGCAGGGAGAGATAAGTGATGGGAGTGATAGACAGGGAGAGAGAAGTGATGGGAGTGATAGACATGGAGAGAAAAGTGATGGGAGTGAGGGGCAGGGAGAGAGAAGTGATGGGAGTGATAGACAGGGAGAGAGAAGTGATGGGAGTGATAGACAGGGAGAGAGAAGTGATGGGAGTGATAGACAGGGAGAGAGAAGTGATGGGAGTGAGGGGCAGGGAGAGAGAAGTGATGGGAGTGATAGACAGGGAGAGAGAAGTGATGGGAGTGATAGACAGGGAGAGAGAAGTGATGGGAGTGAGGGGCAGGGAGAGAGAAGTGATGGAAGTGATAGACAGGGAGAGAGAAGTGATGGGAGTGATAGACAGGGAGAGAGAAGTGATGGGAGTGATAGACAGGGAGAGAGAAGTGATGGGAGTGATAGACAGGGAGAGAGAAGTGATGTGAGTGATAGACGGGGGAGAGAGAAGTGATGGGAGTGATAGGCAGGGAGAGAGAAGTGATGGGAGAGATAGACAGGGAGAGAGAAGTGATGGGTTTGATAGACAGAGAGAGAAGTGATGGGAGTGAGGGACAGGGAGAGAGAAGTGATGGGTGTGATAGAGAGGGAGAGAGATGTGATGGGAGTGATAGACAGGGAGAGAAAAGTGATGGGAGTGAGGGGCAGGGAGAGAGAAGTGATGGGAGTGATAGACAGGGAGAGAAGTGATGGGAGTGAGGGTCAGGGAGAGAGAAGTGATGGGAGTGATAGACAGGGAGAGAGAAGTGATGGGAGTGATAGACAGGGAGAGAGAAGTGATGGGAGTGAGGGGCAGGGAGAGAGAAGTGATGGGAGTGATAGACAGGGAGAGAGAAGTGATGGGAGTGATAGACAGGGAGAGAGAAGTGATGGGAGTGAGGGGCAGGGAGAGAGAAGTGATGGGAGTGAGGGGCAGGGAGAGAGAAGTGATGGGAGTGATAGACAGGGAGAGAGAAGTGATGGGAGTGATAGACAGGGAGAGAGAAGTGATGGGAGTGATAGACAGGGAGAGAGAAGTGATGGGAGTGAGGGGCAGGGAGAGAGAAGTGATGGGAGTGAGGGGCAGGGAGAGAGAAGTGATGGGAGTGATAGACAGGGAGAGAGAAGTGATGGGAGTGATAGACAGGGAGAGAGAAGTGATGGGAGTGAGGGGCAGGGAGAGAGAAGTGATGAGAGTGATAGACAGGGAGAGAGAAGTGATGGGAGTGAGGGGCAGGAAGAGAAAAGTGATGTGAGTGATAGACAGGGAGAGATAAGTGATGGGAGTGATAGATGGAGAGAGAAGTGATGGGAGTGATAGACAGGGAGAGAGAAGTGATGGGAGTGAGGGGCAGGGAGAGAGAAGTGATGGGAGTGAGGGGCAGGGAGAGAGAAGTGATGGGAGTGATAGACAGGGAGAGAGAAGTGATGGGAGTGATAGACAGGGAGAGAGAAGTGATGGGAGTGATAGACAGGGAGAGAGAAGTGATGGGAGTGAGGGGCAGGGAGAGAGAAGTGATGGGAGTGATAGACAGGGAGAGAGAAGTGATGGGAGTGATAGACAGGGAGATAGAAGTGATGGGAGTGAGGGTCAGGGAGAGAGAAGTGATGGGAGCGATAGACAGGGAGAGAGAAGTGATGGGAGTGAGGGGCAGGGAGAGAGAAGTGATGGGAGTGATAGACAGGGAGAGACAAGTGATGGGAGTGAGGGGCAGGGAGAGAGAAGTGATGGGAGTGAGGGGCAGGGAGAGAGAAGTGATGGGAGTGATAGACAGGGAGAGAGAAGTGATGGGAGTGATAGACAGGGAGAGAGAAGTGATGGGAGTGATAGACAGGGAGAGAGAAGTGATGGGAGTGATAGGCAGGGAGAGAGAAGTGATGGGAGTGAGAGGCAGGGAGAGAGAAGTGATGAGAGTGATAGACAGTGAGTGAGAAGTGATGGGAGTGATAGACAGGGAGAGAGAAGTGATGGGTGTGAGGGGGAGGGCGAGAGAAGTGATGAGAGTGATAGACAGTGAGTGAGAAGTGATGGGAGTGATAGACAGGGAGAGAGAAGTGATGGGAGTGAGGGGCAGGGAGAGAGAAGTGATGGGAGTGATAGACAGGGAGAGAGACGTGATGGGAGTGATAGACAGGGAGAGAAAAGTGATGTGAGTGATAGACAGGGAGACAGAAGTGATGGGAGTGATAGACTGGGACAGAGAAGTGATGGGAGTGATAGACATTTAGAGAGAAGTGATGGGAGTGATAGAGAGGGAGAGAGAAGTGATGGGAGTGAGGGGCAGGGAGAGGGAAGTGATGGGAGTGATAGACAGGGAGAGAGAAGTGATGGGAGTGATAGACAGGGAGAGAAAAGTGATGGGAGTGAGGGGCAGGGAGAGAGAAGTGATGGGAGTGATAGACAGGGAGAGAGAAGTGATGGGAGTGATAGACAGGGAGAGAGAAGTGATGGGAGTGATAGACAGGGAGAGAGAAGTGATGGGAGTGAGGGGCAGGGAGAGAGAAGTGATGGGAGTGATAGACAGGGAGAGAGAAGTGATGGGAGTGATAGACAGGGAGAGAGAAGTGATGGGAGTGAGGGGCAGGGAGAGAGAAGTGATGGGAGTGATAGACAGGGAGAGAGAAGTGATGGGAGTGATAGACAGGGAGAGAGAAGTGATGGGAGTGATAGACAGGGAGAGAGAAGTGATGGGAGTGATAGACAGGGAGAGAGAAGTGATGGGAGTGATAGGCAGGGAGAAAGAAGTGATGGGAGTGATAGACAGGGAGAGAGAAGTGATGGGAGTGATAGACAGGGAGAGAGAAGTGATGGGAATGAGATGCAGGGAGAGAGAAGTTATGAGAGTGATAGACAGGGAGAGAGAAGTGATGGGAGTGATAGAGAGGGAGAGAGAAGTGATGGGAGTGACAGACATTCAGAGAAAAGTGATGGGAGTGAGGGGCAGGGAGGGAGAAGTGATGGGAGTGATAGACAGGGAGAGAGAAGTGATGGGAGTGAGGGGCAGGGAGAGAGAAGTGATGGGAGTGATAGACAGGGAGAGAGAAGTGATGGGAGTGATAGACAGGGAGAGAGAAGTGATGGGAGTGAGGGGCAGGGAGAGAGAAGTGATGGGAGTGATAGACAGGGAGAGAGAAGTGATGGGAGTGATAGACAGGGAGAGAGAAGTGATGGGAGTGAGGGGCAGGGAGAGAGAAGTGATGGGAGTGAGGGGCAGGGAGAGAGAAGTGATGGGAGTGATAGACAGGGAGAGAGAAGTGATGGGAGTGATAGACAGGGAGAGAGAAGTGATGGGAGTGATAGACAGGGAGAGAGAAGTGATGGGAGTGAGGGGCAGGGAGAGAGAAGTGATGGGAGTGAGGGGCAGGGAGAGAGAAGTGATGGGAGTGATAGACAGGGAGAGAGAAGTGATGGGAGTGATGGACAGGGAGAGAGAAGTGATGGGAGTGAGGGGCAGGGAGAGAGAAGTGATGGGAGTGATAGACAGGGAGAGAGAAGTGATGGGAGTGAGGGGCAGGGAGAGAGAAGTGATGGGAGTGATAGACAGGGAGAGAGAAGTGATGGGAGTGATAGACATGGAGAGAGAAGTGATGGGAGTGATAGACAGGGAGAGAGAAGTGATGGGAGTGAGGGGCAGGGAGAGAGAAGTGATGGGAGTGATAGACAGGGAGAGAGAAGTGATGGGAGTGATAGACAGGGAGAGAGAAGTGATGGGAGTGATAGACAGGGAGAGAGAAGTGATGGGAGTGATAGACAGGGAGAGAGAAGTGATGGGAGTGAGGGGCAGGGAGAGAGAAGTGATGGGAGTGATAGACAGGGGGAGAGAAGTGATGGGAGTGATAGAAAGGGAGAGAGAAGTGATGGGAGTGAGGGTCAGGGAGAGAGAAGTGATGGGAGTGATAGACAGGGAGAGAGAAGTGATGGGAGTGAGGGGCAGGGAGAGAGAAGTGATGGGAGTGATAGACAGGGAGAGAGAAGTGATGGGAGTGAGTGGCAGGGAGAGAGAAGTGATGGGAGTGAGGGGCAGGGAGAGAGAAGTGATGGGAGTGATAGACAGGGAGAGAGAAGTGATGGGAGTGATAGACAGGGAGAGAGAAGTGATGGGAGTGATAGACAGGGAGAGAGAAGTGATGGGAGTGATAGGCAGGGAGAGAGAAGTGATGGGAGTGATAGGCAGGGAGAGTGAAGTAATGGGAGTGATAGACAGGGAGAGAGGAGTGATGGGAGTGATAGACAGGGAGAGAGAAGTGATGGGAGTGAGGGGCAGGGAGAGAGAAGTGATGTGATGAGAGGATAGACGGGAGAGAGAAGTGATGGGAGTGATAGACAGGGAGAGAGAAGTGATGGGAGTGAGGGGCAGGGAGAGAGAAGTGATGGGAGTGATAGACAGGGAGAGAGAAGTGATGGGAGTGATGGACAGGGAGAGAGAAGTGATGGGAGTGATAGACAGGGAGAGAGAAGTTATGGGAGTGATAGACGGGGAGAGAAGTGATGGGAGTGATAGAAAGGGAGAGAGAAGTGATGGGAGTGATAGACAGGGAGAGAGAAGTGATGGGAGTGATAGACAGGGAGAGAGAAGTGATGGGAGTGAGGGGCAGGGAGAGAGAAGTGATGGGAGTGATAGACAGGGAGAGAGAAGTGATGGGAGTGACAGACAATCAGAGAAAAGTGATGGGAGTGAGGGGCAGGGAGGAGAAGTGATGGGAGTGATAGACAGGGAGAGAGAAGTGATGGGAGTGATAGACAGGGAGAGAGAAGTGATGGGAGTGATAGACAGGGAGAGAGAAGTGATGGGAGTGAGGGGCAGGGAGAGAGAAGTGATGGGAGTGATAGACAGGGAGAGAGAAGTGATGGGAGTGATAGACAGGGAGAGAGAAGTGATGGGAGTGAGGGGCAGGGAGAGAGAAGTGATGTGAGTGATAGACAGGGAGAGAGATGTGATGGGAGTGATAGACAGGGAGAGAGAAGTGATGGGAGTGATAGACAGGGAGAGAGAAGTGATGGGAGTGATAGACAGGGAGAGAGAAGTGATGGGAGTGATAGACAGGGAGAGAGAAGTGATGGGAGTGATAGGCAGGGAGAGAGAAGTGATGGGAGTGATAGACAGGGAGAGAGAAGTGATGGGAGTGATAGACAGGGAGAGAGAAGTGATGGGAGTGAGGGGCAGGGAGAGAGAAGTGATGGGAGTGATAGAGAGGGAGAGAGAAGTGATGGGAGTGATAGACATTCAGAGAAAAGTGATGGGAGTGAGGGGCAGGGAGAGAGAAGTGATGGGAGTGATAGACAGGGAGAGAGAAGTGATGGGAGTGAGGGGCAGGGAGAGAGAAGTGATGGGAGTGATAGACAGGGAGAGAGAAGTGATGGGAGTGATAGACAGGGAGAGAGAAGTGATGGGAGTGAGGGGCAGGGAGAGAGAAGTGATGGGAGTGATAGACAGGGAGAGAGAAGTGATGGGAGTGATAGACAGGGAGAGAGAAGTGATGGGAGTGATAGACAGGGAGAGAGAAGTGATGGGAGTGATAGACAGGGAGAGAGAAGTGATGGGAGTGATAGACAGGGAGAGAGAAGTGATGGGAGTGATAGACAGGGAGAGAGAAGTGATGGGAGTGATAGACAGGGAGAAGGAAATGATGGCTGTGATAGACAGGGAGAGAGAAGTGATGGGAATGAGATGCAGGGAGAGAGAAGTGATGGGAGTGATAGACAGGGAGAGAGAAGTGATGGGAGTGATAGACAGGGAGAGAGAAGTGATGGGAGTGATAGACATGGAGAGAAAAGTGATGGGAGTGAGGGGCAGGGAGAGAGAAGTGATGGGAGTGATAGACAGAGAGAGAGAAATGATGGGAGTGAGGGTCAGGGAGAGAGATGTCATGGGAGTGATAGACCGGGAGAGAGAAGTGATGGGAGTGATAGACAGGGAGAGAGAAGTGATGGGAGTGAGGGGCAGGGAGAGAGAAGTGATGGGAGTGATAGACAGGGAGAGAGAAGTGATGGGAGTGATAGACAGGGAGAGAGAAGTGATGGGAGTGAGGGGCAGGGAGAGAGAAGTGATGGGAGTGAGGGGCAGGGAGAGAGAAGTGATGGGAGTGATAGACAGCGAGAGAGAAGTGATGGGAGTGATAGACAGGGAGAGAGAAGTGATGGGAGTGATAGACAGGGAGAGAAAAGTGATGGGAGTGAGGGGCAGGGAGAGAGAAGTGATGGGAGTGAGGGGCAGGGAGAGAGAAGTGATGGGAGTGATAGACAGGGAGAGAGATGTGATGGGAGTGATAGACAGGGAGAGAGAAGTGATGGGAGTGATAGACAGGGAGAGAGAAGTGATGGGAGTGAGGGGCAGGTAGAGAGAAGTGATGGGAGTGATAGAGAGGGAGAGAGAAGTGATGGGAGTGAGGGGCAGGGAGAGAGAAGTGATGGGAGTGATAGACAGGGAGAGAGAAGTGATGGGAGTGATAGACAGGGAGAGAGAAGTGATGGGAGTGATAGACAGGGAGAGAGAAGTGATGGGAGTGAGGGGCAGGGAGAGAGAAGTGATGGGAGTGAGAGGCAGGGAGAGAGAAGTGATGGGAGTGATAGACAGGGAGAGAGAAGTGATGGGAGTGATAGACAGGGAGAGAGAAGTGATGGGAGTGATAGACAGGGAGAGAGAAGTGATGGGAGTGAGGGGCAGGGAGAGAGAAGTGATGGGAGTGATAGACAGGGAGAGAGAAGTGATGGGAGTGATAGACAGGGAGAGAGAAGTGATGGGAGTGAGGGTCAGGGAGAGAGAAGTGATGGGAGCGATAGACAGGGAGAGAGAAGTGATGGGAGTGAGAGGCAGGGAGAGAGAAGTGATGAGAGTGATAGACAGCGAGAGAAAAGTGATGGGAGTGAGGGGCAGGGAGAGAGAAGTGATGGGAGTGAGGGGCAGGGTGAGAGAAGTGATGGGAGTGATAGACAGGGAGAGAGAAGTGATGGGAGTGATAGACAGGGAGAGAGAAGTGATGGGAGTGATAGACAGGGAGAGAGAAGTGATGGGAGTGATAGACAGGGAGAGAGAAGTGATGGGAGTGAGAGGCAGGGAGAGAGAAGTGATGAGAGTGATAGACAGGGAGAGAGAAGTGATGGGAGTGATAGACAGGGAGAGAGAAGTGATGGGAGTGAGGGGCAGGGAGAGAGAAGTGATGGGAGTGATAGACAGGGAGAGAGAAGTGATGGGAGTGATAGACAGGGAGAGAGAAGTGATGGGAGTGAGGGGCAGGGAGAGAGAAGTGATGGGAGTGATAGACAGGGAGAGAAAAGTGATGGGAGTGAGGGGCAGGGAGAGAGAAGTGATGGGAGTGAGGGGCAGGGAGAGAGAAGTGATGGGAGTGATAGACAGGGAGAGAGAAGTGATGGGAGTGATAGACAGGGAGAGAGAAGTGATGGGAGTGATAGACAGGGAGAGAGAAGTGATGGGAGTGATAGACAGGGAGAGAGAAGTGATGGGAGTGATAGACAGGGAGAGAGAAGTGATGGGAGTGAGGGGCAGGGAGAGAGAAGTGATGGGAGTGATAGACAGGGAGAGAGAAGTGATGGGAGTGATAGACAGGGAGAGAAAAGTGATGGGAGTGAGGGGCAGGGAGAGAGAAGTGATGGGAGTGATAGACAGGGAGAGAGAAGTGATGGGAGTGATAGACAGCGAGAGAGAAGTGATGGGAGTGATAGACAGGGAGAGAGAAGTGATGGGAGTGAGGGGCAGGGAGAGAGAAGTGATGGGAGTGATAGACAGTGAGAGAAAAGTGATGGGAGTGATAGACAGGGAGAGAGAAGTGATGGGAGTGAGGGGCAGGGAGAGAGAAGTGATGGGAGTGATAGACAGGGAGAGAGAAGTGATGGGAGTGATAGACAGGGAGAGAGAAGTGATGGGAGTGATAGACAGGGAGAGAGAAGTGATGGGAGTGATAGACAGGGAGAGAGAAGTGATGGGAGTGATAGACAGGGAGAGAGAAGTGATGGGAGTGATAGACAGGGAGACAGAAGTGATGGGAGTGATAGACAGGGAGAGAGAAGTGATGGGAGTGATAGACAGGGAGAGAGAAGTGATGGGAGTGATAGACAGGGAGAGAGAAGTGATGGGAGTGAGGGGCAGGGAGAGAGAAGTGATGGGAGTGATAGAGAGGGAGAGAGAAGTGATGGGAGTGACAGACATTCAGAGAAAAGTGATGGGAGTGAGGGGCAGGGAGGGAGAAGTGATGGGAGTGATAGACAGGGAGAGAGAAGTGATGGGAGTGATAGACAGGGAGAGAGAAGTGATGGGAGTGATAGACAGGGAGAGAGAAGTGATGGGAGTGATAGACAGGGAGAGAGAAGTGATGGGAGTGAGGGGCAGGGAGAGAGAAGTGATGGGAGTGATAGACAGGGAGAGAGAAGTGATGGGAGTGATAGACAGGGAGAGAGAAGTGATGGGAGTGATAGACAGGGAGAGAGAAGTGATGGGAGTGATAGACAGGGAGAGAGAAGTGATGGGAGTGATAGGCAGGGAGAGAGAAGTGATGGGAGTGATAGACAGGGAGAGAGAAGTGATGGGAGTGATAGACAGGGAGAGAGAAGTGATGGGAGTGAGGGGCAGGGAGAGAGAAGTGATGGGAGTGATAGACAGGGAGAGAGAAGTGATGGGAGTGATAGACAGGGAGAGAGAAGTGATGGGAGTGAGGGGCAGGGAGAGAGAAGTGATGGGAGTGATAGACAGGGAGAGAAAAGTGATGGGAGTGAGGGGCAGGGAGAGAGAAGTGATGGGAGTGAGGGGCAGGGAGAGAGAAGTGATGGGAGTGATAGACAGGGAGAGAGAAGTGATGGGAGTGATAGACAGGGAGAGAGAAGTGATGGGAGTGATAGACAGGGAGAGAGAAGTGATGGGAGTGATAGACAGGGAGAGAGAAGTGATGGGAGTGATAGACAGGGAGAGAGAAGTGATGGGAGTGAGGGGCAGGGAGAGAGAAGTGATGGGAGTGATAGACAGGGAGAGAGAAGTGATGGGAGTGATAGACAGGGAGAGAGAAGTGATGGGAGTGAGGGGCAGGGAGAGAGAAGTGATGGGAGTGATAGACAGGGAGACAGAAGTGATGGGAGTGATAGACAGGGAGAGAGAAGTGATGGGAGTGATAGACAGGGAGAGAGAAGTGATGGGAGTGAGGGGCAGGGAGAGAGAAGTGATGGGAGTGATAGACAGGGAGAGAGAAGTGATGGGAGTGATAGACAGGGAGAGAGAAGTCATGGGAGTGAGGGGCAGGGAGAGAGAAGTGATGGGAGTGATAGACAGGGAGAGAGAAGTGATGGGAGTGATAGACAGAGAGAGAGAAGTGATGGGAGTGATAGACAGGGAGAGAGAAGTGATGGGAGTGATAGACAGGGAGAGAGAAGTGATGGGAGTGATAGGCAGGGAGAGAGAAGTGATGGGAGTGATAGACAGGGAGAGAGAAGTGATGGGAGTGATAGACAGGGAGAGAGAAGTGATGGGAGTGATAGACAGGGAGAGAGAAGTGATGGGAGTGAGGGGCAGGGGGAGATAAGTGATGGGAGTGATAGAGAGGGAGAGAGAAATGATGGGAGTGACAGACATTCAGAGAAAAGTGATGGGAGTGAGGGGCAGGGAGGGAGAAGTGATGGGAGTGATAGACAGGGAGAGAGAAGTTATGGGAGTGAGAGGCAGGGAGAGAGAAGAGATGGGAGTGATAGACAGGGTGAGAGAAGTGATGGGAGTGATAGACAGGGAGAGAGAAGTGATGGGAGTGAGGGGCAGGGAGAGAGAAGTGATGGGAGTGATAGACAGGGAGAGAGAAGTGATGGGAGTGATAGACAGGGAGAGAGAAGTGATGGGAGTGATAGACAGGGAGAGAGAAGTGATGGGAGTGATAGACAGGGAGAGAGAAGTGATGGGAGTGAGGGGCAGGGAGAGAGAAGTGATGGGAGTGATAGACAGGGAGAGAGAAGTGATGGGAGTGATAGACAGGGAGAGAGAAGTGATGGGAGTGATAGACAGGGAGAGAGAAGTGATGGGAGTGATAGACAGGGAGAGAGAAGTGATGGGAGTGATAGACAGGGAGAGAGAAGTGATGGGAGTGATAGACAGGGAGAGAGAAGTGATGGGAGTGAGGGGCAGGGAGAGAGAAGTGATGGGAGTGATAGACAGGGAGAGAAAAGTGATGGGAGTGAGGGGCAGGGAGAGAGAAGTGATGGGAGTGAGGGGCAGGGAGAGAGAAGTGATGGGAGTGATAGACAGGGAGAGAGAAGTGATGGGAGTGATAGACAGGGAGAGAGAAGTGATGGGAGTGAGGGGCAGGGAGAGAGAAGTGATGGGTGTGATAGACAGGGAGAGAGAAGTGATGGGAGTGATAGACAGGGAGAGAGAAGTGATGGGAGTGATAGAAAGGGAGTGAAAATGATGGGAGAAATAGACAGGGAGGGAAAAGTGATGGGAGTGAGGGGCAGGGAGTGAGAAGTGATGGGAGTGAGGTGCAGGGACAGAGAAGTGATGGGAGTGATAGACAGGGAGAGTGAAGTGATGGGAGTGATAGACAGGGAGAGAGAAGTGATGGGAGTGATAGACAGGGAGAGAGAAGTGATGGGAGTGATAGACAGGGAGAGAGAAGTGATGGGAGTGAGGGGCAGGGAGAGAGAAGTGATGGGAGTGATAGACAGGGAGAGAGAAGTGATGGGAGTGAGGGGCAGGGAGAGAGAAGTGATGGGAGTGATAGACAGGGAGAGAGAAGTGATGGGAGTGATAGACAGGGAGAGAGAAGTGATGGGAGTGAGGGCAGGGAGAGAGAAGTGATGGGAGTGATAGACAGGGAGAGAGAAGTGATGGGAGTGATAGACAGGGAGAGAGAAGTGATGGGAGTGAGGGGCAGGGAGAGAGAAGTGATGAGAGTGACAGGCAGGGAGAGACAAGTTATGGGAGTGAGGGGCAGGGAGAGAGATGTGATGGGAGTGATAGACAGGGAGAGAGAAGTGATGGGAGTGATAGACAGGGAGAGAGAAGTGATGGGAGTGATAGACAGGGAGAGAGAAGTGATGGGAGTGATAGACAGGGAGAGAGAAGTGATGGGAGTGATAGACAGGGAGAGAGAAGTGATGGGAGTGATAGACAGGGAGAGAGAAGTGATGGGAGTGAGGGGCAGGGAGAGAGAAGTGATGGGAGTGATAGACAGGGAGAGAAAGTGATGGGAGTGAGGGCAGGGAGAGAGAAGTGATGGGAGTGAGGGGCAGGGAGAGAGAAGTGATGGGAGTGATAGACAGGGAGAGAGAAGTGATGGGAGTGATAGACAGGGAGAGAGAAGTGATGGGAGTGAGGGGCAGGGAGAGAGAAGTGATGGGAGTGATAGACAGGGAGAGAGAAGTGATGGGAGTGATAGACAGGGAGAGAGAAGTGATGGGAGTGATAGACAGGGAGAGAGAAGTGATGGGAGTGATAGACAGGGAGAGAGAAGTGATGGGAGTGAGGGGCAGGGAGAGAGAAGTGATGGGAGTGAGGGGCAGGGAGAGAGAAGTGATGGGAGTGATAGACAGGGAGAGAGAAGTGATGGGAGTGATAGACAGGGAGAGAGAAGTGATGGGAGTGATAGACAGGGAGAGAGAAGTGATGGGAGTGAGGGGCAGGGAGAGAGAAGTGATGGGAGTGATAGACAGGGAGAGAGAAGTGATGGGAGTGAGGAGCAGGGAGAGAGAAGTGATTGGAGTGATAGACAGGGAGAGAGAAGTGATGGGAGTGATAGACAGGGAGAGAAAAGTGATGGGAGTGAGGGGCAGGGAGAGAGAAGTGATGGGAGTGATAGACAGGGAGAGAGAAGTTATGGGAGTGATAGACGGGGAGAGAAGTGATGGGAGTGATAGAAAGGGAGAGAGAAGTGATGGGAGTGATAGACAGAGAGAGAGAAGTGATGGGAGTGATAGACAGGGAGAGAGAAGTGATGGGAGTGATAGACAGGGAGAGAGAAGTGATGGGAGTGATAGACAGGGAGAGAGAAGTGATGGGAGTGATAGACAGGGAGAGAGAAGTGATGGGAGTGATAGACAGGGAGAAGGAAATGATGGCTGTGATAGACAGGGAGAGAGAAGTGATGGGAATGAGATGCAGGGAGAGAGAAGTTATGAGAGTGATAGACAGGGAGAGAGAAGTGATGGGAGTGATTGAGAGGGAGAGAGAAGTGATGGGAGTGACTGACATTCAGAGAAAAGTGATGGGAGTGGGGGCAGGGGGAGAGAAGTGAAGGGAGTGATAGAAAGGGAGAGACGTGATGCGAGTGAGGGTCAGCAAGAGAGAAGTGATGTGTGTGATAGACAGGGAGACAGAAGTGATGGGAGTGATAGACAGGGAGAGAGAAGTGATGGGAGTGAGGGGCAGGGAGAGAGAAGTGATGGGAGTGATAGACAGGGAGAGAGAAGTGATGGGAGTGAGGGGCAGGGAGAGAGAAGCGATGGGAGTGATAGAAAGGGATAGAGATGTGATGGGAGTGACAGGCAGGGAGAGAGAAGTGATGGGAGTGAGGGGCAGGGAGAGAGAAGTGATGGGAGTGATAGACAGGGAGAGAGAAGTGATGGGAGTGATAGACAGGGAGAGAGGAGTGATGGGAGTGAGGGGCTGAGAGAGATAAGTGATGGGAGTGATAGACATTCAGAGAAAAGTGATGGGACTGATGGATAGGGAGAGAGAAGTTATGGGAGTGATAGACAGGGGGAGAGTAGTGATGGGAGTGAGAGGCAGGGAGAGAGAAGTGATGGGAGTGATAGACAGGGAGAGAGAAGTGATGGGAGTGAGGGGCAGGGAGAGAGAAGTGATGGGAGTGATAGAGAGGGAGAGAGAAGTGATGGGAGTGACTGACATTCAGAGAAAAGTGATGGGAGTGATGGACAGGGAGAAATAAGTGATGGGTGTGACAGACAGGGAGAGAGAAGTGATGGCAGTGAGGGGCAGGGAGGGAGAATTGATGGGAGTGATAGACAGGGAGGGAAAAGTGATGGGAGTGAGGGGCAGGGAGAGAGAAGAGATGGGAGTGAGGGGCAGGAAGAGATAAGTGATGGGAGTAATAGACAGGGGGAGAGAAGTGAAGGGAGTGATAGAAAGGGAGAGAGACGTGATGCGAGTGAGGGTCAGCAAGAGAGAAGTGATGTGTGTGGTAGACAGGGAGAGAGAAGTGATGGGAGTGAGGGGCAGGGAGAGAGAAGTGATGGGAGTGAGGGGCAGGGAGAGAGAAGTGATGGGAGTGATAGACAGGGAGAGAGAAGTGATGGGAGTGATAGACAGGGAGAGAGAAGTGATGGGAGTGAGGGGCAGGGAGAGAGAAGTGATGGGAGTGAGGGGCAGGGACAGAGAAGTGATGGGAGTCATAAACAGGGAGAGAGAAGTGATGGGAGTGATAGACAGGGAGAGTGAAGTGATGGGAGTGATAGACAGGGAGAGAGAAGTGATGGGAGTGAGAGGCAGGGAGAGAGAAGTGATGGGAGTGATAGACAGGGAGAGAGAAGTGATGGGAGTGATAGACAGGGAGAGAGAAGTGATGGGAGTGAGGGGCAGGGAGAGGCGAGTGATGGGAGTGAGGGGCAGGGAGAGAGAAGTGATGGGAGTGATAGACAGGGAGAGAGAAGTGATGGGAGAGATAGACAGGGAGAGAGAAGTGATGGGAGTGATAGACGGGGAGAGAAGTGATGGGAGTGATAGAAAGGGAGAGAGAAGTGATGGGAGTGATAGACAGGGAGAGAGAAGTGATCGGAGTGAGTGGCAGAGATAGAGAAGTGATGGGAGTGAGGAGCAGGGTGAGAGAAGTGATGGGAGTGATAGACAGAGAGAGAGAAGTGATGGGAGTGAGGGGCAGGGAGAGAGAAGTGATGGGAGTGATAGACAGGGAGAGAGAAGTGATGGGAGTGATAGACAGGGAGAGAGAAGTGATGGGAGTGAGGGGCAGGGAGAGAGAAGTGATGGGAGTGAGGGGCAGGGAGAGAGAAGTGATGGGAGTGATAGACAGGGAGAGAGAAGTGATGGGAGTGAGGGGCAGGGAGAGAGAAGTGATGGGAGTGATAGACAGGGAGAGAGAAGTGATGGGAGTGAGGGGCAGGGAGAGAGAAGTGATGGGAGTGATAGACAGGGAGAGAGAAGTGATGGGAGTGATAGACAGGGAGAGAGAAGTGATGGGAGTGAGGGGCAGGGAGAGAGAAGTGATGGGAGTGATAGACAGGGAGAGAGAAGTGATGGGAGTGAGGGGCAGGGAGAGATAAGTGATGGGAGTGATAGACAGGGAGAGAGAAGTGATGGGAGTGATAGACAGGGAGAGACAAGAGATTGGAGTGAGTTGCAAGGAGTGAGAAGTGATGGGAGTTAGGGGCAGGGAGAGAGAAGTGATGGGAGTGAGGGGCAGGGAGAGAGAAGTGATGGGAGTGATAGACAGGGAGAGAGAAGTGATGGGAGTGAGGGGCAGGGAGAGAGAAGTGATGGGAGTGATAGACAGGGAGAGAGAAGTGATGGGAGTGAGGGGCAGGGAGAGAGAAGTGATGGGAGTGATAGACAGGGAGAGAGATGTGATGGGAGTGATAGACAGGGAGAGAGAAGTGATGGGAGTGATAGACAGGGAGAGAGAAGTGATGGGAGTGATAGACAGGGAGAGAGAAGTGATGGGAGTGATAGACAGGGAGAGAGAAGTGATGGGAGTGAGGGGCAGGGAGAGAGAAGTGATGGGAGTGATAGACAGGGAGAGAGAAGTGATGGGAGTGATAGACAGGGAGAGAGAAGTGATGGGAGTGATAGACAGGGAGAGAGAAGTGATGGGAGTGATAGACAGGGAGAGAGAAGTGATGGGAGTGATAGAAAGGGAGAGAGAAGGGATGGGAGTGAGGGGCAGGGACAGAGAAGTGATGGGAGTGATAGACAGGGAGAGAGAAGTGATGGGAGTGATAGACAGGGAGAGAGAAGTGATGGGAGTGATAGACAGGGAGAGAGAAGTGATGGGAGTGAGGGGCAGGGAGAGAGAAGTGATGGGAGTGATGGACAGGGAGAGAGAAGTGATGGGAGTGATAGAGAGGGAGAGAGAAGTGATGGGAGTGAGAGACATTCAGAGAAAAGTGATGGGAGTGAGAGACATTCAGAGAAAAGTGATGGGAGTGAGGGGCAGGCAGGGAGAAGTGATGCGAGTGATGGACAGGGAGAGAGAAGTTATGGGAGTGATAGACAGGGAGAGAGAAGTGATGGGAGTGATAGACAGGGAGAGAGAAGTGATGGGAGTGATAGACAGGGAGAGAGAAGTGATGGGAGTGATAGACAGGGAGAGAGAAGTGATGGGAGTGAGGGGCAGGGAGAGAGAAGTGATGGGAGTGATAGACAGGGAGAGAGAAGTGATGGGAGTGATAGACAGGGAGAGAGAAGTGATGGGAGTGATAGACAGGGAGAGAGAAGTGATGGGAGTGATAGACATGGAGAGAAAAGTGATGGGAGTGAGGGGCAGGGAGGGAGAAGTGATGGGAGTGATAGACAGGGAGAGAGAAGTTATGGGAGTGATAGACAGGGGGAGAGAAGTGATGGGAGTGATAGACAGGGAGAGAGAAGTGATGGGAGTGATAGACAGGGAGAGAGAAGTGATGGGAGTGATAGACAGGGAGAGAGAAGTGATGGGAGTGATAGACAGGGAGAGAGAAGTGATGGGAGTGATAGACAGGGAGAGAGAAGTGATGGGAGTGAGGGGCAGGGAGAGAGAAGTGATGGGAGTGATAGACAGGGAGAGAGAAGTGATGGGAGTGATAGACAGGGAGAGAGAAGTGATGGGAGTGAGGGGCAGGGAGAGAGAAGTGATGGGAGTGATAGACAGGGAGAGAGAAGTGATGGGAGTGAGGGGCAGGGAGAGAGAAGTGATGGGAGTGATAGACAGGGAGAGAGAAGTGATGGGAGTGATAGACAGGGAGAGAGAAGTGATGGGAGTGAGGGGCAGGGAGAGAGAAGTGATGGGAGTGATAGACAGGGAGAGAGAAGTGATGGGAGTGATAGACAGGGAGAGAGAAGTGATGGGAGTGAGGGGCAGGGAGAGAGAAGTGATGGGAGTGATAGACAGGGAGAGAGAAGTGATGGGAGTGAGGGGCAGGGAGAGAGAAGTGATGGGAGTGATAGACAGGGAGAGAGAAGTGATGGGAGTGATAGACAGGGAGAGAGAAGTGATGGGAGTGATAGACAGGGAGAGAGAAGTGATGGGAGTGATAGACAGGGAGAGAGAAGTGATGGGAGTGAGGGGCAGGGAGAGAGAAGTGATGGGAGTGATAGACAGGGAGAGAGAAGTGATGGGAGTGATAGACAGGGAGAGAGAAGTGATGGGAGTGATAGACAGGGAGAGAGAAGTGATGGGAGTGATAGACAGGGAGAGAGAAGTGATGGGAGTGAGGGGCAGGGAGAGAGAAGTGATGGGAGTGAGGGGCAGGGAGAGAGAAGTGATGGGAGTGATAGACAGGGAGAGAGAAGTGATGGGAGTGAGGGGCAGGGAGAGAGAAGTGATGGGAGTGATAGACAGGGAGAGAAAAGTGATGGGAGTGAGGGGCAGGGAGAGAGAAGAGATGGGAGTGAGGGGCAGGAAGAGATAAGTGATGGGAGTAATAGACAGGGGGAGAGAAGTGAAGGGAGTGATAGAAAGGGAGAGATACGTGATGCGAGTGAGGGTCAGCAAGAGAGAAGTGATGTGTGTGATAGACAGGGATAGAGAAGTGATGGGAGTGAGGGGCAGGGAGAGAGAAGTGATGGGAGTGAGGGGCAGGGAGAGAGAAGTGATGGGAGTGATAGACAGGGAGAGAGAAGTGATGGGAGTGATAGACAGGGAGAGAGAAGTGATGGGAGTGAGGGGCAGGGAGAGAGAAGTGATGGGAGTGAGGGGCAGGGACAGAGAAGTGATGGGAGTGATAGACAGGGAGAGTGAAGTGATGGGAGTGATAGACAGGGAGAGAGAAGTGATGGGAGTGATAGAAAGGGAGTGAAAATGATGGGAGTGACAGGCAGGGAGAGAGAAGTGATGGGAGTGATAGAAAGGGAGTGAGAAATGATGGGAGTGATAGACAGGGAGAGAAAAGTGATGGGAGTGAGGGGCAGGGAGAGAGAAGTGATGGGAGTGAGGGGCAGGGAGAGAGAAGTGATGGGAGTGATAGACAGGGAGAGAGAAGTGATGGGAGTGATAGAAAGGGAGAGAAAATGATGGGAGTGACAGGCAGGGAGAGAGAAGTGATGGGAGTGATAGAAAGGGAGGGAAAAGTGATGGGAGTGTGGGGCAGGGAGTGAGAAGTGATGGGAGTGAGGGGCAGGGACAGAGGTGATGGGTGTGATAGACAGGGAGAGAGAAGTAATGGGAGTGAGGGGCAGGGAGAGAGAAATGATGGGAGTGATAGAAAGGGAGAGAGAAATGATGGGAGTGATAGATAGGGAGGGAAATGTGATGGGAGTGAGGGGCAGGGAGTGAGAAGTGATGGGAGTGAGGGGCAGGGAGAGAGAATTGATGGGTGTTACAGACAGGGAGAGAGAAGGGATGGGAGTGAGGGGCAGGGAGAGAGAAGTGATGGGAGTGATAGACAGGGAGAGAGAAGTGATGGGAGTGATAGACAGGGAGAGAGAAGTGATGGGAGTGAGGGGCAGGGAGAGAGAAGTGATGGGAGTGATAGACGGAGAGAGAAGTGATGGGAGTGAGGCGCAGGGAGAGATAAGTGATGGGAGTGATAGACAGGGAGAGAGAAGTGATGGGAGTGATAGACAGGGAGAGACAAGAGATTGGAGTGAGTTTCAAGGAGTGAGAAGTGATGGGAGTTAGGGGCAGGGAGAGAGAAGTGATGGGAGTGAGGGGCAGGGAGAGAGTAATGATGGGAGTGATAGACAGGGAGAGAGAAGTGATGGGAGTGAGGGGCAGGGAGAGAGAAGTGATGGGAGTGATAGACAGGGAGAGAGAAGTGATGGGAGTGAGGGGCAGGGGAGAGAAATGATGGGAGTGATATACAGGGAGAGAGATGTGATGGGAGTGATAGACAGGGAGAGAGAAGTGATGGGAGTGATAGACAGGGAGAGAGAAGTGATGGGAGTGATAGACAGGGAGAGAGAAGTGATGGGAGTGATAGACAGGGAGAGAGAAGTGATGGGAGTGAGGGGCAGGGAGAGAGAAGTGATGGGAGTGATAGACAGGGAGAGAGAAGTGATGGGAGTGAGAGACAGGGAGAGAGAAGTGATGGGAGTGATAGACAGGGAGAGAGAAGTGATGGGAGTGATAGACAGGGAGAGAGAAGTGATGGGAGTGATAGACAGGGAGAGAGAAGTGATGGGAGTGAGGGGCAGGGAGAGAGAAGTGATGGGAGTGATAGACAGGGAGAGAGAAGTGATGGGAGTGATAGACAGGGAGAGAGAAGTGATGGGAGTGAGAGACATTCAGAGAAAAGTGATGGGAGTGAGAGACATTCAGAGAAAAGTGATGGGAGTGAGGGGCAGGCAGGGAGAAGTGATGGGAGTGATAGACAGGGAGAGAGAAGTGATGGGAGTGATAGACAGGGAGAGAGAAGTGATGGGAGTGATAGACATTCAGAGAGAAGTGATGGGAGTGATAGACAGGGAGAGAAAAGTGATGGGAGTGAGGGGCAGGGAGAGAGAAGTGATGGGAGTGATAGACAGGGAGAGAGAAGTGATGGGAGTGATAGACAGGGAGAGAGAAGTGATGGGAGTGATAGACAGGGAGAGAGAAGTGATGGGAGTGATAGGCAGGGAGAGAAAAGTGATGGGAGTGATAGACATGGAGAGAAAAGTGATGGGAGTGAGGGGCAGGGAGAGAGAAGTGATGGGAGTGATAGACAGGGAGAGAGAAGTGATGGGAGTGATAGACAGGGAGAGAGAAGTGATGGGAGTGATAGACAGGGAGAGAGAAGTGATGGGAGTGATAGACAGGGAGAGAAAAGTGATGGGAGTGAGGGGCAGGGAGAGAGAAGTGATGGGAGTGATAGACAGGGAGAGAGAAGTGATGGGAGTGATAGACAGGGAGAGAGAAGTGATGGGAGTGATAGACAGGGAGAGAGAAGTGATGGGAGTGATAGACAGGGAGAGAGAAGTGATGGGAGTGATAGACAGGGAGAGAGAAGTGATGGGAGTGAGGGGCAGGGAGAGAGAAGTGATGGGAGTGATAGACAGGGAGAGAGAAGTGATGGGAGTGAGGGGCAGGGAGAGAGAAGTGATGGGAGTGATAGACAGGGAGAGAGAAGTGATGGGAGTGATAGACAGGGAGAGAGAAGTGATGGGAGTGATAGAGAGGGAGAGAAAAGTGATGGGAGTGAGGGGCAGGGGGAGAGAAGTGATGGGAGTGAGGGGCAGGGAGAGAGAAGTGATGGGAGTGATAGACAGGGAGAGAGAAGTGATGGGAGTGATAGACAGGGAGAGAGAAGTGATGGGAGTGATAGACGGGGAGAGAAATGATGGGAGTGATAGATAGGGAGGGAAAAGTGATGGGAGTGAGGGGCAGGGAGTGAGAAGTGATGGGAGTGAGGGGCAGGGAGAGAGAAGTGATGGGAGTGATAGACAGGGAGAGAGAAGTGATGGGAGTGATAGACAGGGAGAGAGAAGTGATGGGAGTGAGAGGCAGGGAGAGAGAAGTGATGGGAGGTAGGGGCAGGGAGAGAAAAGTGATGGGAGTGATAGAAAGGGACAGAGAAGTGATGGGAGTGACAGGCAGGGAGAGAGAAGTGATGGGAGTGAGGGGCAGGGAGAGAGAAGTGATGGGAGTGATAGACAGGGAGAGAGAAGTGATGGGTGTGATAGACAGGGAGAGAGAAGTGATGGGAGTGAGGGGCAGGGAGAAAGAAGTGATGGGAGTGAGGGGCAGGGACAGAGAAGTGATGGGAGTGATAAACAGGGAGAGAGAAGTGATGGGAGTGATAGACAGGGAGAGAGAAGTGATGGGAGTGATAGACAGGGAGAGAGAAGTGATGGGAGTGATAGACAGGGAGAGAGAAGTGATGGGAGTGAGAGGCAGGGAGAGAGAAGTGATGAGAGTGATAGACAGGGAGAGAGAATTGATGGGAGTGATAGACAGGGAGAGAGAAGTGATGGGAGTGATAGACAGGGAGAGAGAAGTGATGGGAGTGAGGGGCAGGGGGAGAGAAGTGATGGGAGTGAGGGGCAGGGAGAGAGAAGTGATGGGAGTGATAGACAGGGAGAGAGAAGTGATGGGAGTGATAGACAGGGAGAGAGAAGTGATGGGAGTGATAGACAGGGAGAGAGAAGTGATGGGAGTGAGGGGCAGGGAGAGAGAAGTGATGGGAGTGATAGACAGGGAGAGAGAAGTGATGGGAGTGATAGACAGGGAGAGAGAAGTGATGGGAGTGATAGACAGGGAGAGAGAAGTGATGGGAGTGATAGACAGGGAGAGAGAAGTGATGGGAGTGAGGGGCAGGGAGAGAGAAGTGATGGGAGTGATAGACAGGGAGAGAGAAGTGATGGGAGTGATAGAAAGGGAGAGAGAAGTGATGGGAGTGATAGACAGAGAGAGAGAAGTGATGGGAGTGATAGACAGGGAGAGAGAAGTGATGGGAGTGATAGACAGGGAGAGAGAAGTGATGGGAGTGATAGACAGGGAGAGAGAAGTGATGGGAGTGATAGACAGGGAGAGAGAAGTGATGGGAGTGAGGGGCAGGGAGAGAGAAGTGATGGGAGTGATAGACAGGGAGAGAGAAGTGATGGGAGTGATAGACAGGGAGAGAGAAGTGATGGGAGTGATAGACATGGAGAGAAAAGTGATGCGAGTGAGGGGCAGGGAGAGAGAAGTGATGGGAGTGATAGAGAGCGAGAGAAAAGTGATGCGAGTGAGGGGCAGGGAGAGAGAAGTGATGGGAGTGATAGACAGGGAGAGAGAAGTGATGGGAGTGATAGACAGGGAGAGAGAAGTGATGGGAGTGAGGGGCAGGGAGAGAGAAGTGATGGGAGTGATAGACAGGGAGAGAGAAGTGATGGGAGTGAGGGGCAGGGAGAGAGAAGTGATGGGAGTGATAGACAGGGAGAGAGAAGTGATGGGAGTGATAGACAGGGAGAGAGAAGTGATGGGAGTGAGGGGCAGGGAGAGAGAAGTGATGGGAGTGATAGACAGGGAGAGAGAAGTGATGGGAGTGATAGACAGGGAGAGAGAAGTGATGGGAGTGAGACAGGGAGAGAGATGTGATGGGAGTGATAGACAGGGAGAGAGAAGTGATGGGAGTGAGGGGCAGGGAGAGAGAAGTGATGGGAGTGATAGACAGGGAGAGAGAAGTGATGGGAGTGATAGACAGGGAGAGAGAAGTGATGGGAGTGATAGACAGGGAGAGAGAAGTGATGGGAGTGATAGACAGCGAGAGAGAATTGATGGGAGTGATAGACAGGGAGAGAGAAGTGATAGGAGTGATAGACAGTGAGAGAGAAGTGATGGGAGTGAGGGGCAGGGAGAGAGAAGTGATGGGAGTGATAGACAGGGAGAGAGAAGTGATGGGAGTGAGGGGCAGGGAGAGAGAAGTGATGGGAGTGAGGGGCAGGGAGAGAGAAGTGATGGGAGTGATAGACAGAGAGAGAGAAGTGATGGGAGTGTTAGACTGGGAGAGAGAAATGATGCGTGTGATAGACAGGGAGAGGGAAGTGATGGGAGTGACGGGCTGGGAGAGAGATGTGATGGAAGTGATAGACAGGGAGAGAGAAGTGATGGGAGTGATAGACAGGGAGAGAGAAGTGATGGGAGTGATAGACAGGGAGAGAGAAGTGATGGGAGTGATAGACAGGGAGAGAGAAGTGATGGGAGTGAGGGGCAGGGAGAGTGAAGTGATGGGAGTGAGGGGCAGGGAGAGAGAAGTGATGGGAGTGATAGACAGGGAGAGAGAAGTGATGGGAGTGATAGACAGGGAGAGAGAAGTGATGGGAGTGATAGACAGGGAGAGAGAAGTGATGGGAGTGATAGACAGGGAGAGAGAAGTGATGGGAGTGAGGGGCAGGGAGAGAGAAGTGATGGGAGTGATAGACAGGGAGAGAGAAGTGATGGGAGTGAGGGGCAGGGAGAGAGAAGTGATGGGAGTGATAGACAGGGAGAGAGAAGTGATGGGAGTGATAGAGAGGGAGAGAGAAGTGATGGTAGTGAGGGGCAGGGAGCGAGAAGTGATGGGAGTGATAGACTAGGAGAGAGAAGTGATGGGAGTGATAGACAGGGAGAGAGAAGTGATGGGAGTGAGGGGCAGGGAGAGAGAAGTGATGGGAGTGATAGACAGGGAGAGAGAAGTGATGGGAGTGAGGGGCAGGGAGAGAGAAGTGATGGGAGTGATAGACAGGGAGAGAGAAGTGATGGGAGTGATAGACAGGGAGAGAGAAGTGATGGGAGTGATAGACAGGGAGAGAGAAGTGATGGGAGTGATAGACAGGGAGAGAAAAGTGATGGGAGTGATAGACTGGGAGAGAGAAGTGATGGGTGTGATAGACAGGGAGAGAGAAGTGATGGGAGTGAGGGGCAGGGAGAGAGAAGTGATGGGAGTGATAGACAGGGAGAGAGAAGTGATGGGAGTGAGGGGCAGGGAGAGAGAAGTGATGGGAGTGAGGGGCAGGGAGAGAGAAGTGATGGGAGTGATAGACGGAGAGAGAAGTGATGGGAGTGATAGAAAGGGAGAGAGAAGTGATGGAAGTGAGGGGCAGGGAGAGAGAAGTGATGTGAGTGATAGACAGGGAGAGAGAAGTGATGGGAGTGATAGACAGGGAGAGAGAAGTGATGGGAGTGATAGACAGGGAGAGAGAAGTGATGGGAGTGATAGACAGGGAGAGAGAAGTGATGGGAGTGAGGGGCAGGGAGAGAGAAGTGATGGGAGTGAGGGGCAGGGAGAGAGAAGTGATGGGAGTGATAGACAGGGAGAGAGAAGTGATGGGAGTGATAGACAGGGAGAGAGAAGTGATGGGAGTGATAGACAGGGAGAGAGAAGTGATGGGAGTGAGGGGCAGGAAGAGATAAGTGATGGGAGTGATAGACAGGGAGAGAGAAGTGATGGGAGTGAGGGGCAGGGAGAGAGAAGTGATGGGAGTGATAGACAGGGAGAGAGAAGTGATGGGAGTGATAGACAGGGAGAGAGAAGTGATGGGAGTGAGGGGCAGGGAGAGAGAAGTGATGGGAGTGATAGACAGGGAGAGAGATGTGATGGGAGTGATAGACAGGGAGAGAGAAGTGATGGGAGTGATAGACAGAGAGAGAGAAGTGATGGGAGTGATAGAGAGGGAGGGAGAAGTGATGGGAGTGATAGACAGGGAGAGAGAAGTGATGGGAGTGATAGACAGGGAGAGAGAAGTGATGGGAGTGATAGACAGGGAGAGAGAAGTGATGGGAGTGATAGACAGGGAGAGAGAAGTGATGGGAGTGATAGACAGGGAGAGAGAAGTGATGGGAGTGATAGACAGGGAGAGAGAAGTGATGGGAGTGAGGGGCAGGGAGAGAGAAGTGATGGGAGTGATAGACAGGGAGAGAGAATTGATGGGAGTGATAGACAGGGAGAGAGAAGTGATGGGAGTGATAGACAGGGAGAGAGAAATGATGGGAGTGATAGGCAGGGAGAGAGAAGTGATGGGAGTGATAGAAAGGGAGAGAAAAGTGATGCGAGTGAGGGGCAGGGAGAGAGAAGTGATTGGAGTGATAGACTGGGAGAGAAAAGTGATGGGAATGATAGTCAGGGAGAAAGAAGTGATGGGAGTGAGGGGCAGGGAGAGAGAAGTGATGGGAGTGATAGACAGGGAGAGAGAAGTGATGGGAGTGAGGGGCAGGGAGAGAGAAGTGATGTGGAGTGATAGACAGGGAGAGAGAAGTGATGGGAGTGATAGACAGGGAGAGAGAAGTGATGGGAGTGAGAGGGAGAGAGAAGTGATGGGAGTGATAGACAGGGAGAGAGAAGTGATGGGAGTGATAGACAGGGAGAGAGAAGTGATGGGAGTGATAGACAGGGAGAGAGAAGTGATGGGAGTGATAGACAGGGAGAGAGAAGTGATGGGAGTGATAGACAGGGAGAGAGAAGTGATGGGAGTGATAGACAGGGAGAGAGAAGTGATGGGAGTGATAGACAGGGAGAGAGAAGTGATGGGAGTGATAGACAGGGAGAGAGAAGTGATGGGAGTGATGAGGTATGGGAGTGAGCAGGGAGAGAGAAGTGATGGGAGTGATAGACAGGGAGAGAGAAGTGATGGGAGTGATAGACAGGGAGAGAGAAGTGATGGGAGTGATAGACAGGGAGAGAGAAGTGATGGGAGTGATAGACAGGGAGAGAGAAGTGATGGGAGTGAGGGGCAGGGAGAGAGAAGTGATGGGAGTGATAGACATGGAGAGAAAAGTGATGGGAGTGAGGGGCAGGGAGAGAGAAGTGATGGGAGTGAGGGGCAGGGTGAGAGAAGTGATGGGAGTGATAGACAGGGAGAGAGAAGTGATGGGAGTGATAGACAGGGAGAGAGAAGTGATGGGAGTGAGGGGCAGGGAGAGAGAAGTGATGGGAGTGATAGACAGGGAGAGAGAAGTGATGGGAGTGAGGGGCAGGGAGAGAGAAGTGATGGGAGTGATAGACAGGGAGAGAGAAGTGATGGGAGTGATAGACAGGGAGAGAGAAGTGATGGGAGTGATAGACAGGGAGAGAGAAGTGATGGGAGTGAGGGGCAGGGAGAGAGAAGTGATGGGAGTGAGGGGCAGGGAGAGAGAAGTGATGGGAGTGATAGACAGGGAGAGAGAAGTGATGGGAGTGATAGACAGGGAGAGAGAAGTGATGGGAGTGATAGACAGGGAGAGATAAGTGATGGGAGTGATAGGCAGGGAGAGTGAAGTAATGGGAGTGATAGACAGGGAGAGAGGAGTGATGAGAGTGATAAAAAATGGAGACAGAAGTGATGAGATTGAGGGGCACGGAGAGAGAAATGATGGGAGTGAGGAGCAGGGAGAGAGAAGTGATGGGAGTGATAGACAGGGAGAGAGAAGTGATGGGAGTGATAGACAGGGAGAGAGAAGTTATGGGAGTGATAGACGGGGAGAGAAGTGATGGGAGTGATAGAAAGGGAGAGAGAAGTGATGGGAGTGATAGACAGGGAGAGAGAAGTGATGGGAGTGAGGGGCAGGGAGAGTGAAGTGCTGGGAGTTAGGGGCAGGGAGAGAGAAGTGATGGGAGTGATAGAGAGGGAGAGAGATGTGATGGGAGTGAGGGGCAGGGAGAGAGA
Source organism: Mobula hypostoma (assembly GCF_963921235.1). Classification (NCBI taxonomy): domain Eukaryota; kingdom Metazoa; phylum Chordata; class Chondrichthyes; order Myliobatiformes; family Myliobatidae; genus Mobula; species Mobula hypostoma. The sequence continues at coordinate 134,166,175 of NC_086101.1, read as the reverse complement.
AATGATGGGAGTGATAGACAGGGAGAGAGAAGTGATGGGAGTGATAGACAGGGAGAGAGAAGTGATGGGAGTGAGGGGCAGGGAGAGAGAAGTGATGGGAGTGAGGGGCAGGGAGAGAGAAGTGATGGGAGTGATAGACAGGGAGAGAGAAGTGATGGGAGTGATAGACAGGGAGAGAGAAGTGATGGGAGTGATAGACAGGGAGAGAGAAGTGATGGGAGTGATAGACAGGGAGAGAGAAGTGATGGGAGTGATAGACAGGGAGAGAGAAGTGATGGGAGTGATAGACAGGGAGAGAGAAGTGATGGGAGTGAGGGGCAGGGAGAGAGAAGTGATGGGAGTGATAGACAGGGAGAGAGAAGTGATGGGAGTGAGGGGCAGGGAGAGAGAAGTGATGGGAGTGATAGACAGGGAGAGAGAAGTGATGGGAGTGATAGACAGGGAGAGAGAAGTGATGGGAGTGATAGACAGGGAGAGAGAAGTGATGGGAGTGAGGGGCAGGGAGAGAGAAGTGATGGGAGTGATAGACAGGGAGAGAGAAGTGATGGGAGTGATAGACAGGGAGAGAGAAGTGATGGGAGTGAGGGGCAGGGAGAGAGAAGTGATGGGAGTGATAGACAGGGAGAGAGAAGTGATGGGAGTGAGGGGCAGGGAGAGAGAAGTGATGGGAGTGATAGACAGGGAGAGAGATGTGATGGGAGTGATAGACAGGGAGAGAGAAGTGATGGGAGTGATAGACAGGGAGAGAGAAGTGATGGGAGTGATAGACAGGGAGAGAGAAGTGATGGGAGTGATAGACAGGGAGAGAGAAGTGATGGGAGTGAGGGGCAGGGAGAGAGAAGTGATGGGAGTGAAGAAGGGAGGGATAGACAGGGAGAGAGAAGTGATGGGAGTGATAGACAGGGAGAGAGAAGTGATGGGAGTGATAGACAGGGAGAGAGAAGTGATGGGAGTGATAGACAGGGAGAGAGAAGTGATGGGAGTGATAGACAGGGAGAGAGAAGTGATGGGAGTGATAGACAGGGAGAGAGAAGTGATGGGAGTGATAGACAGGGAGAGAGAAGTGATGGGAGTGATAGACAGGGAGAGAGAAGTGATGGGAGTGATAGAGAGGGAGAGAGAAGTGATGGGAGTGAGGGACAGGGAGAGAGAAGTGATGGGAGTGATAGACAGGGAGAGAGAAGTGATGGGAGTGATAGACAGGAGAGAGAAGTGATGGGAGTGATAGACAGGGAGAGAGAAGTGATGGGAGTGATAGACAGGGAGAGAGAAGTGATGGGAGTGAAGACAGGGAGAGAGAAGTGATGGGAGTGATAGACAGGGAGAGAGAAGTGATGGGAGTGATAGACAGGGAGAGAGAAGTGATGGGAGTGATAGACAGGGAGAGAGAAGTGATGGGAGTGATAGACAGGGAGAGAGAAGTGATGGGAGTGATAGACAGGGAGAGAGAAGTGATGGGAGTGAGGGGCAGGGAGAGAGAAGTGATGGGAGTGATAGACAGGGAGAGAGAAGTGATGGGAGTGATAGACAGGGAGAGAGAAGTGATGGGAGTGATAGACAGGGAGAGAGAAGTGATGGGAGTGATAGACAGGGAGAGAGAAGTGATGGGAGTGAGGGGCAGGGAGAGAGAAGTGATGGGAGTGATAGACAGGGAGAGAGAAGTGATGGGAGTGATAGACAGGGAGAGAGAAGTGATGGGAGTGATAGACGGGGGAGAGAGAAGTGATGGGAGTGATAGACAGGGAGAGAGAAGTGATGGGAGTGATACGGGACAGTGGGGAGAGAAGTGATGAGAGTGATAGACAGGGAGAGAGAAGTGATGGGAGTGATAGACAGGGAGAGAGAAGTGATGGGAGTGATAGACAGGGAGAGAGAAGTGATGGGAGTGATAGACAGGGAGAGAGAAGTGATGGGAGTGATAGACAGGGAGAGAGAAGTGATGGGAGTGAGGACAGGAGAGAGAAGTGATGGAAGTGATGACAGGGAGAGAGAAGTGATGGGAGTGATAGACAGGGAGAGAGAAGTGATGGGAGTGATGGACAGGGAGAGAGAAGTGATGGGAGTGATAGACAGGGAGAGAGAAGTGATGGGAGTGATAGACAGGGAGAGAGAAGTGATGGGAGTGATAGACAGGGAGAGAGAAGTGATGGGAGTGATAGACAGGGAGAGAGAAGTGATGGGAGTGAGGGGCAGGGAGAGAGAAGTGATGGGAGTGATAGACAGGGAGAGAGAAGTGATGGGAGTGAGGGGCAGGGAGAGAGAAGTGATGGGAGTGATAGACAGGGAGAGAGAAGTGATGGGAGTGATAGACAGGGAGAGAGAAGTGATGGGAGTGATAGACAGGGAGAGAGAAGTGATGGGAGTGATAGACAGGGAGAGAGAAGTGATGGGAGTGAGGGGCAGGGAGAGAGAAGTGATGGGAGTGATAGACAGGGAGAGAGAAGTGATGGGAGTGATAGACAGGGAGAGAGAAGTGATGGGAGTGATAGACAGGGAGAGAGAAGTGATGGGAGTGATAGACAGGGAGAGAGAAGTGATGGGAGTGATAGACAGGGAGAGAGAAGTGATGGGAGTGAGGGGCAGGGAGAGAGAAGTGATGGGAGTGATAGACAGGGAGAGAGAAGTGATGGGAGTGATAGACAGGGAGAGAGAAGTGATGGGAGTGATAGACAGTGAGAGAAAAGTGATGGGAGTGAGGGACAGGGAGAGCGAAGTGATGGGAGTGAGGGGCAGGGAGAGAGAAGTGATGGGAGTGATAGACAGGGAGAGAGAAGTGATGGGAGTGATAGACAGGGAGAGAGAAGTGATGGGTTTGATAGACAGGGAGAGAGAAGTGATGGGAGTGATAGACAGGGAGAGAGAAGTGATGGGAGTGATAGACAGGGAGAGAGAAGTGATGGGAGTGATAGACAGGGAGAGAGAAGTGATGGGAGTGATAGACAGGGAGAGAGAAGTGATGGGAGTGATAGACAGGGAGAGAGAAGTGATGGGAGTGAGGGGCAGGGAGAGAGAAGTGATGGGAGTGAGGGGCAGGGAGAGAGAAGTGATGGGAGTGATAGACAGGGAGAGAGAAGTGATGGGAGTGATAGACAGGGAGAGAGAAGTGATGGGAGTGATAGACAGGGAGAGAGAAGTGATGGGAGTGATAGACAGGGAGAGAGAAGTGATGGGAGTGAGGAGAGAGAGAAGTGATGGGAGTGATAGACAGGGAGAGAGAAGTGATGGGAGTGATAGACAGGGAGAGAGAAGTGATGGGAGTGATAGACAGGGAGAGAGAAGTGATGGGAGTGATAGACAGGGAGAGAGAAGTGATGGGAGTGATAGACAGGGAGAGAGAAGTGATGGGAGTGATAGACAGGGAGAGAGAAGTGATGGGAGTGATAGACAGGGAGAGAGAAGTGATGGGAGTGAGGGGCAGGGAGAGAGAAGTGATGGGAGTGAGGGGCAGGGAGAGAGATGTGATGGGAGTGATAGACAGGGAGAGAGAAGTGATGGGAGTGAGGGGCAGGGAGAGAGAAGTGATGGGAGTGATAGACAGGGAGAGAGAAGTGATGGGAGTGATAGACAGGGAGAGAGAAGTGATGGGAGTGAGGGGCAGGGAGAGTGAAGTGATGGGAGTTAGGGACAGGGAGAGAGAAGTGATGGGAGTGATAGAGAGGGAGAGAGATGTGATGGGAGTGAGGGGCAGGGAGAGAGACGTGATGGGAGTGATAGACGGAAAGAGATGTGATGAGAGTGATAGACAGGGAGAGAGAAGTGATGGGAGTGAGGGGCAGGGAGAGAGAAGTGATGGGAGTGATAGACAGGGAGAGAGAAGTGATGGGAGTGATAGACAGGGAGAGAGAAGTGATGGGAGTGATAGACAGGGAGAGAGAAGTGATGGGAGTGATAGACAGGGAGAGAGAAGTGATGGGAGTGATAGACAGGGAGAGAGAAGTGATGGGAGTGATAGACAGGGAGAGAGAAGTGATGGGAGTGAGGGGCAGGGAGAGAGAAGTGATGGGAATGATAGACAGGGAGAGAGATGTGATGGGAGTGAGGGGCAGGGAGAGAGAAGTGATGGGAGTGATAGACAGGGAGAGAGAAGTGATGGGAGTGAGGGGCAGGGAGAGAGATGTGATGGGAGTGAGGGGCAGGGAGAGGGAAGTGATGGGAGTGATAGACAGGGAGAGTGAAGTGTGGGAGTGCTAAGCAGTGAGGAAGGGTTGCTAAAACAGTGGACAGTTATGCCTGTCTCTAGTGGGGTGCAGAAGGTGTGCTGCATGGACTGAGGTGAAAGGATATTAGATTTTAAACTAAATCATTACCTGTCCTTTCAGATCATTTTCAACATCCCGTGCTATTTCCTTTCAGAGTCATAGAGCAATACTGCATGGATTCGGATCCTTTGGCCCAGTGAGTCCATGCCAGCCACAATGTTCTCTCACCTCGTATAATTTCCTGCGTTCGGCCTATATCCCTCCAAGCTCTGACCCTCCATTAACTTCTTGAAGTGCTTCTTGAATGATACCTCGATCATCCATTTCTTCCTGCTGAAAAAGTTGCTCCTCAAATCCCTTTAAAATCTTTACCTTCTCACACAAAATTTATGTTCCTTCATTTTGGAGCCCACAAGCCTGAGGAATATACTTATTGTCTGCCTTATCTGTATCCCTAACGATTTTATCAGCATCTGCAGAATAATGTTATCCCTCATTCTCCTACATTTCAGGGAATAACGACCTCAACTGGCCAACTGGCCAACCTCCCCATAACAGAAGCCTTCTAGTCTTGACAGCATGCTTGTAAATCTTTTCTGCAATTTTTCCAGTTTAACGATATTTTTCCTGTATATGACGCTCCAAGTACCACCTCACCAACAAGTCATACAACTACAACATTAAGTCCCCACTGATGAAGACCAGTGTGCTAAAAGACCTTTTCACCACCATATCTACTTGTGATGCTGCTTTCAAAAAAATATGCATTTGTACTCCTAAGTCTCTCTGTCCCATTACAGTTGACTTACTGCAAATTGTCACAAGAGCACATGCCAAATTATTTTGGATTCTTTAACTGTATGCCACTTGGGTTAATCCACATAAGAAGATACAGACTTTTGTTTGGATTCATCTGAATGTGCACAATCCGGATTTGATGGAAACAGCCGTGAGAAGTGCAGAGGAACATCTGGGGAAACTTCTGAAATGCCCGCTTTGCTGCCGCTGCTACTGTGCGATCGAGAATCTCCAGAGACGAAGGTTCCAAATCTTCGGCTTTGCCTATTGCCTGTTGCTGGGGCCACGGTCGAAGCGCTAGGCAGAGATGGTGCTTGGTGTCGAAGAGGTGGTCGGAGGCTCAGAGTTTTCGGACGGACTTGGAGTCGGACTGTGGTCGGAGTGGTCGGATGCTTCCAGGATGCTGCATCGGCAAGTTGGCGGTGCTGGAGGTTTACCGTCTGTGTGAGATGATGGAACTTTCAAGAGACTTTGAGACTTTTACTGTGCCGTGGTCTGTTCTTATCAAATTACGGTATTGCTTTGCACTGTTGTAACTATATGTTATAATTATGTGGCTTTTGTTAGTTTTTTAAGTCGGTTTGTCATGTGTTTTCATGATATCATTCTGGAAAAGCATTGTATCATTTATTAATGCATGGATTACTAAATGACAATAAAAGGGGACTGCGTGTCCTCATAATCATATATATATGTTTCCACTCAGGACTTGCCTGGACGGTACAGTGCTGAGCTTTTTATACACGGGCACTGCTAGCTCCATAACCAAGCTATTGGACATTACATGAAACAATCTGATTCCCATGCAATTTTCAACAATCATATTAATAGATCTTTGAATGTAGATCTTCACATGCACTTTGATTTGGCTGATTAGTTTTCACAGAGGTGAGGAGGGAGGGATGGAGAACGAAGGAAGGATTTCCAATGTTTAGTATGATCAAATACTGTAATTGCAATTTTCCTTTCCCCAATGTACACTTCTTTAATGCATAACTCAAACTGTTCAATATAATTGGAATTCGTTCACCATTGTAGCATGAATAATGGATGTGAGGTGAGCCAATATGGAGCAGAGAGAACATGCCATAATCTCCATCACTAATTGCCTATGTAACATTGACCATCTCAATTTTTTTCATGCTCCTTACTTTCACCTACCTCCCTGCAAATTGCAGCACATTTTCACTCCAGTCAACCCTCAAGTCACTATCAAATCTGCTGACAAATGCGGTGTCTTCATGAATTGGCAAACAGACCTTTGTCTCAGAGAGGCAAATGTCAGCTCTCAGACACCTCCTCATACCTCTCTCTGGACCTTGAGTGCATCTACAGTATATCATGCCATTGTGTCCCCATGAAATCATTGACCTTATTTCTTTGGGGATCTTCTCTCCACAGTCTCCAAGGTTATTGTAACCCAAACCTAGTATTGCCTGCTATTCACAAACAAGAGAAGATTTGCAGATGCTGGAAATCAAAGTAATACACAGAAAATGCTGGAGGAACTCAGCAGGCCAGGCAGCATCAATGGAAAAGGGTAAACACTCAACGTTTCAGGCCAAGACCCTTCCTCAGGACTGGGAAAAAGAGGTGAGGTCAGAGTAAGAAGGTGGGGGGAGTGGAGGAAGAAGCATAAGGTAGGAGGTGACAGGTAAAATTGGGAGGTGAGGATGAGTGAAGTAGAGAGCTGGAAAGTTGATTGGTTAAAGAGATAATGGGCTGGAGAAGGGGTAATATGGTGGAGAGGACAGAAGGCTATGGAAGAAAGGGAAGGGGGAGGTAATGGGAAGGTAAGGGGATAAGGTGAGAGAGGGAAATGGGACTGTGGAATGATGAAGGTACGTTTACCGGAAGTTTGAGAAATCAATGTTCATGCCATCAGGTTGGAGGCTACCCAGATGGAATATAAGGTGTTGCTCCTCCAACCTGAATGTGGCCTCATTGCAACAGTAGAGGAGGCCATGTACTGACATGTCGGAATGGCAATGGGGAGTAGAATTGAAATAGGTGGCGACTGGGAGATCCCACTTTTTCAGGTGAATGTAGCGTAGGTGCTCAGTAAAGTGGTCTTTCAATCTACGTGGGGTCTCACAGATATATAGGAGGCCATGCTGGAAGCACTGGATACAGTAAATGACTCCACAGTCTCACAGGTGAAGTATCACCTCACCTAGAAGGACTGTTTGGGGCTCTAAATGGTAGTGAGGGAGGAGGTGTAGGGGCAGGTGTGGCACTTGTTCTGCTTACAAGGATAAGTACCAGGAAGAGATCAGTGGGGAGGGTGAATGGACAAGGGAGTTGTGTAGGAAGTGATCCCTGTGGAAAGCAGAAAATGAGGTTGGGGAGGGAAAGATGTGCTTGGTTGTAGGATCCTGTTAGAGATGGTGAAAGTTAGGGAGAATTATGTGCTGGATGCGGAGGCTGGTGGGGTGGAATGTGAAGACAAGAGGAACACTATGGGGTGGCAGGTCGATAGGGAGGAAGGAAAGGCTTTTCCTTTAAAGAATGAGGACAACTCATTAGTCCTGGAATGAAAAGCCTCATCCTGAGAGTAGATATGGTGGAGGTAGAGGAATTGAGAGAAGGGGATGGCATTTTTACAAGTGACAGGGTGGGAAGAGGTATAGTCCAGGTGGCTGTGAGAATCAGTGGGTTTACAAAAGACATCAGTATTTAAACTGATAGAAACAGAGAGATCAAGACAGGGGAGGGAGGTATCAGAAATGGACCAGGCAAATTTGAGGGCAGGGTAGAAGTTGGAGGCAAAGTTGATGAAATCGATGAGCTTGGCATGGGTGCAGGAAGCAGCAGCAATGCATTTGTGATGTAGCAGAGGAAAAGTTGGGGAGTGATACCAGTAGACTGTTCAACACAGCCGACAGAAAGGTAGGCATAGCTGGGACCCACGCGAGTGCCCATGGCTGTACCGTTTGTTTGAAGAAAGTGGGAGGAGCCAAAGGAGAAACTATTGAGAGTGAGGACCAGTTCCGACAGACGGAGGAGAGTAGTGGTGGAGGGGAACTGGTTAGGTCTGTTGTCCAGAAAGAAGCGGAGAGCTTTGAGACCTTCCTGGTGGGAGATGGAGGTGTATTGGGACTGGACATCCATAGTGAAAATGAGACACCCAGGGTCAGGGAACTGAAAAGATCAAGGGCATGTGAAGTGTCAGACTGAACTGGGATGAAACAGAGTCAAGGCATGCAGATATAAGTTCGGTGGGGCAGGAACAAGAAGAAACAACAGGTTTGTCTGGACAGGCAGGTTTATGGATCTTGGGTAGGAGGTAGAAACAAGAGGAGGGGAGGCAAGGGAACTATGAGGTTAGTGGTAGTGGATGGGAAATGACTATATTTAATAAAGTCAGTGATGTGGGCTCCAAAGATAGTCATAGCTGAAGGGTGGTAGTGGGGACGAGCACCCACTGCTAAACAAATGCTCTTCATGGCGTGCGTTTAAACAGCCTCTGACAACCAAGTCCAACTCCTGGCCTTCATGTGTGGCATAGTTCTTATGCCCGGCGGAGCTGTTCTCACTGACAGGAGAAGGGGCAAAGGCGGGCCACTGGTGCCTTAAAACCAGTTGCTCCGGGCAGATGGGGCTTGTTAACCATGGATGGTAGCTCATCTAGGAGAGGCAAAACTCCGATTTCAAACCTCCACTGACTTGTGGCTATACCCGCCCACGGGAAAGGCTTTGGGAGTAAACCCTGAGGAAAAATCCGGAGTCGGAGTCCCGAAGGCGGCTGACTACTGTACCCAGCACCGGCACGGCAACTCCAGCAATGCTACTGGCACCAAACTGTATCCACTTTCGTCGTTCCTTTGGACCTGTCATCAGCATGAAGAGGGGGTTCCCACTGCATGGGCAACAGATGGATGAATTCTGCCCTGGCTTGCGCCCTGGAGAGGCCACTCCAGCTTCGCTCCAGTGACTACCAGAGGCGTGGTACCCACGGTCGACCACGACTGACGGAGGCCACACATGGAGGTGCATGTGACAATGGTCAGATGCTCCTTAGTGGGGTCCTGTTCAAGGGGTAAGTAAGAGGAAGTGTTTGAGAGTTGTCACTTGGCCTTAGCAAGGTAAAGGTCAGTCTGCCAGTCTATTACAGCACTCCCCTTATCTGGGAGGTTGATGTTGAGGTTAGGATTACTGTGGAGAGAGAAGAGAGCAGGGAGTTCGGAAGGAGTGAGGTTAGAATTGAAGAGAGGAGTGGTGAAGTCGAGACGGTTGATATCTCATCAGCATTTAGCAATGAGAAGATCCAGAGCAGGCAGAAGACTAGAGCAGCATGTCAGAAGAGGAGGCAGGTTGAAGATGGGAGAAGGGGTCATCGGTGCGGGCTGGAGAGTCCTTGCCAAAGAAATAGGCACGGAGATAGAGGCAGTGGAAGAAGAGCTCAGTGTTATGGCAGGCACAGAACTCACTGAGGTGTGGGTGCAAGGGGACAAAGGTGAGGCTCTTACTGAGGACAGAACGTTCTGCCTCAGAGAGGGGAAGGTCAGAGGGAATTGTGAAGGCACAGCACGGATGAGAGCAGGAATCAGAGGGGGGAGGAGGGTTGGTAGTGTCTGGGGAGAGGGAAGGGTTCGGATGTTAATGGAAGGTGGGGTTGAAAGGAAGGTGGAGTCTCCGAGGACCCAAGAGCTGGAGGTGGGTCCTGTGAGTCACCGTATTGCAGAGTGGTGGTATGGGAAGGGGAGACTGGGGTTCCACTGACAGTGTGTCTACTTTTGCTTCTTTTCAAACACTCATATAACACTTCGAGGATGTCAGAGGTAAATTTTCACACAGAATGATAGGTGTGTGTAATGCCCAGAAACATTAGAGACACTTAAGACAACCAGGGTCAAGGAACTTGAAGCCATTGAAAAGATCAGGTGCGTGTGAAAAATGGAGGGTTATGTAGGTGGGAAGGTGTAGATTGATCTCAGGGTAGGATAAAAGGTCAGCACAACACTGTGGACCGAAGAACCTGATGGTGTTGTAATCTTTAATGTTCCATGCTCTATTTTCAATATAAGTGGGTTCATTGTTTTAGTTTGCTCTTTCTGCAATGTACTTATTTCCTTCTCACTTGACTCCACCCTTTCATTCCTGCTCTAGTTCCTTCCCTCTTACAGTGCCTATGTAAGGGGGTTTTGCCTTTTATGTTACTGCATAGGCTAATTAAAATGGCTTCTTTGTTATGTTATACTTGGGAATGCTTCTTTGTTATGTTAAACGCTGAGAAAGTTCTTGCACTAGCAGCTTGTTTTGGGTTAGACTGTGCTAAGAAGATGTTACGAACCAATTCGGATAGTTGTTATGTTTTTGGTGTATTTGAAGATATTGTATGCGTGGAGTTTTGGGGCAGAAGGCGGGAGACAGAGACAGAGGTCGGACCCCGAGCGGGGTATTCAGCGAGGAGGGGAGACGGAGACGGACTCGTGTGGAGCGTCTGGTCGACCACCGTTGTTGGTCCCAAGCGGCCGGTCGAGGTGGTTCGAGGGGTCGCAGGG